>NC_141158.1:116075499-116402999 GCF_053477565.2 Lygodium microphyllum
CTTCCAAGGCAACTAAGGAGCTGATTGCCACCAAGGTTTCTCACAAACAAGCATAGAAACAATGACTCATCACCTCATATAACAAGCGCACAACTTATGCCAACGATCAAGAGATAGAAGACTTGAAATAGCTTGTAGCCAGCAACTCCCCTTTCTTGAGAAAATGGTACTCTTCACCTTCAATGGGAGATCGAGGGATGTCAAATCATGACAAATTCTAAGCAACAATGTGCAATCAAAACATCGAAGTACAACCTAACTTATGTCACTCCAACCTCATATAGGGTATTAATGACCATTCGTGAACCAACCCATGGAAGAACATATTCGGGGACACCCCTACTTAGATTGTCACATCCTCACGAAGGAGGAAATGCACATTGCTAGTCGCATAGACTCTGGTGACTTCTTGCTCGATGTCCTTACTTACATCACCCAGGTCGGCATCTAGCCTTTCGACATGGATCACTACACTCATATGGAATATAATCCAAACTTCTATTCTTGGCTCACGCGAAAGTAAAGCACTATACCCACAAGCAGAATGCCCTCTACACTCTAGCCTTCAATCCTATGAAGGATTATTCTCAATTCCAAGGAGGCAAGGGTAAGGGGGGTAAGGTAAATCAGGATAAGGTGAATCAAAATCAAATCAACACACAAGGAAACAAGAAAAGGAAAAACACATCTTAAAAGCCTCAATCCACATCTAAGAATAGAAAAGGAAGGAAAACATTAAATAGAGATTGAGAAAAATGTCACAACCTGTGAAGTAAATCTTGGAAGGGAAGTCTAATTCTATGCTAAAATATTTCAATTCAGCAAGCATAAAGTTTTATCTTCCAGCAATTGACTGTTTTGAAAAGCACTAAATGACAAACCATGGCTTATGATAGAAATTAAAGATGTTGCAGCAAGACTGAACCCATCGCCTTCCCTTCACAGAAGAGGAAAGAGCAAAGTACGGCCTCTCCCTTGAAAATCGGGCATACAGCGAGCTCAAATTCAAAAGCATTCACAATGTCGAAGAGGTGGTGACCAGTGAGGAGGCCGTCAAGAGGACTGTAGCCTAGTGCAACCTCGCCAAGTACATCAAAAAATTTGGCTAACCACACTAAGTGTGTGGAATTCTTGAGGACATATAATCTCAACAAGGAGTGTGGGATAGTATTCGTGGGAAGCATAGAAGGAATCAAGCAGGTGCACGTCCCACTCAGCAAGGCCTTGGTGGAGAAGGCATTGGGATTGGAACCAAAAGTGGAAAAGAGGCAGAAAAAGATGTCTATGCCATGCTGAGGACGAGAAAGGAGAGTGTCTTGACAAACGATGGCATAAGCATCCAGGACATCCCCCATGCAGAAGTCAGATTGCAAGCTAAGGGTATCCACTCCCTCTTCTCCAGCCAAAGGTACAACTTGCTCATGCATAGGATCAGCGTGCCTATGCTAGAGAGCATGGTGTCTCAGCACTAGCCCTTGGAAGAAGACCGGAGGGTGGAGAGTCCCCAGCATTGAAAGGAACCGGCATGAAGAAGCCTTCAAGCCCTCCATACCCAAAGCCTCATTCATTGGGTATGGAGGAATCTTAACTACCCTTATCAAAGAAGTGATAAAGGAGACGGGGAAGAAGGAGTGGATGAAATGCCTAACAAGTCACCTCCTCGTCATGACAAAGAACAATCAAGTGAGAGGACGATAAGTAAAGAGGAGGGAGAGCAAGAAGCTCAATCCAACAGAAGGAAAGCAAAGAAGACCAAGAAAGAAATTGCACGAGAGAGGCAAGAAGAGAGAATGACAAAAAAGGAGAAGGAAGAGCTAATAAAAGCACAAAGAAAATCCAAGAAAGCCGAGAAAGAGAGAAAAAACAAGGAGAAGGTTGAACCGCAGCAAATAATGGAAGAATAAAAAATGGTAGAGGAAGAATGATGAAAGAAGGCGGAAGAAGAAGAAGAAGAGTTGAAAAGAAAAGAAGAAGAGGACTTGGCACAAGTCATGCACATATCCATTGAGCAGCAGTGTAGACATGAGAAGTTAGCAACAATGAGCCTGCCAAGGTAGGACGGGGCCGAGAACTAGTGGCCAAGCATCAAAAGACCTACCTCCACCTTGTCCCAAAGGGAAAGGGCAAAGCCACACTCCACCTGATCCCACCTACCATCTTGCCGAACACCCCGGCCATTGCAGTAATGCCAGCAGGCACTCCAACCACAGTAGATGCCAGTAACCTCATAGCATGGGTGCAATTCTTGGTCGATAAGGCATATACCCCAATTCCCGTCTCTAGTGTAAGAACTCCAACGACACGAATAAAAAGACCGGTAATTGATGCAGACGTCGAATCTGAACAGGGGCCCAAGCGATCAAGAATAGTTACTACTACCACGGGGCCGCAGCCCATTGACCAGGATGAGCATGTCAGGGAGCTTTATACTCACTTGGAAAGGGCAAAAGAGGAGAAGAGAGCAACAATGACAAAACTGGAAACGGAAAGGAAAATGCCAAATACCTTCCAACTAGAAAAGACCCACCAAGCGGCCATGCAAAAAAAGAAATCCATGCACTAAAAGTGGAGCTGAGGACCAGGGAAGACGAGAAAAATGGCAAAAAATATTGAAAGAAGAGAACCAAGAGCTGGTAAGAATGCAAAAGGAGTACAAACTCTTGGTTCTATAATAGGTGGAGCTCGAAACGTAGATGAGAAAACTCCAAGAGGACATGGAAGAGCTCACCACACTAGAAACAGAGAGAGCGCAAGAATAAGAGAAATGAAGAAAAGAGAGGGAAGAAGCAAAGTGTGGAATGCAAAGACAAAGATGTCAAGAATCGCGTGGTGGGGGGACTTGCTCAAGATGCTGCGTCGAACACACACAGAATGCACAAGGAGAAGCTTACTTAAGAGACAAGAAGAGAGATGGAGGCCAAAACGTTTTCTTGCTGGTTTCTTCTTCTTCTTCCACACATTTTTCAATGTACACAAAGTATAGATAAGATACAACATAAAGGAAAGTGGCCTACTAAGTCAAACAATGCATAACCGACTACACTAGTGGACTGGAGCTATAACTATGCCAGTTGTAAATAGGTGTAACAATCTGAATATAATAAGTAATGAGTCAATGGCCATGTGAGAGTCATAATGACCACTGACATGCTAAGTGTAGACGTGTGGACCTATCTAACCAGGCGGTCCATCATCAATGTCCGCATGTGTTGAGCTTGTCATCTCAACACTCCCCCTCAAGCTCAACTGCATCTCTGCAACTCCAAGTAAGCTTCGAAACTTTTGAAGCTTCTATGTACCCAATGCCTTCATGAAGATGTCGGGTATCTGATCCTGTGTGTTGACATACACCAAGTCAATCTCACCTACTAGTACCTTCTCTCTCACAAAGTGGTAGTGTACCTCAATATGTTTTGTCCTGGCATGGAACACAGGGTTTCTAGCCAACTGTATAATGCTCATATTGTCATAATAAATGACAACTCGACCTTCCACCTGCACATCCAAATCAACCATTAACTTTTGTAGCCATACTTTCTCACATGCTGCAACAGCAGCACCTCTATACTCAGCCTCTGTACTCGACAAAGCAACTGTAGATTGCTTTTTGTTGCTCCAAGCAACTACTGCACTACCAAGAGAGAATATGTATTCGCTGGTAGATCTTCTATCAAACATACTACCAACCCAATCTACATCTATGTATCCAAACACCTGTACATCTGTACCTGCCTCATAGAAAAGTCCATAATGTAATGTGGACTTCGCATATCTCAATATGTGTTTGATTCCATCCAAATGTGGCTTTCTAGGTACTTGCATAAACTAACTCACAAGACCAACAACGTAGCTCAAGTCTGGCCTTGTAATGGTCATGTAGATCAAACTCCCCACTATCCTCTTGAACATAGTAGGGTCTTCTATCTCATCCCCAACATCAGCACTCAACTTTACATTCTGCTCCAACGTGGCTGAAAATGGTTTGCATGCTATCATACCATACTTGGACAACATATCCAAGCCATACTGTCTTTAGGACAGCCATATACCATCATCACATCTGATCACCTCAATGCCAAGAAAGTACCTTAGCTCACCTAAATCCTTCATCTCAAACTTCTTCTTCAAAAATTCCTTGACTTCAGCAATCCCACTATCACTATCACCTATAATAATCAAGTCATCCACATAGATGACTATGATGACCAAACCTGCATCTCCCTTTCTCACATAAAGTGAGTGATGAGCATTAGAAACATAAAAGCCAATATTGACAAGATACTCTCTGATCTTGTCAGACCATGCTCTAGGTGCTTGCTTGAGCCCATAGAGCGCCTTCTTCAACCTACACACATACGTGGGATGCTCTAAATCTTCATAACCTGTTGGTTGATCCATATACACTTCTTCCTGCAAATCACTATGCAAGAAGACATTCTTCACATCCATTTGCTGCAACCTCCAATCTTTGGCTGCTGCCAAAGCAATCACACATCTGACAGTTGCCATCCTAGCAACTGGACTGAAGGTTTCTTCATAATCTATGCCATATGTCTGGGCATAGCCTTTTGCAACCAGCCTAGCTTTGTATCCACTAATAAAACCATCTGCATTGTGCTTAATCTTATAAAACCACTTACATCAAATAGCTTTCTTGCCCTTCGGCAATGATACTAGATCCCAAGTCTTATTGGCCTCTAATGCAGCCATCTCCTCATCCATTGCTGCATCCCAATGAGCATGACCAACAGCCTCTTCAAAACATATGGGCTCAACATCCTCAACTAGTTTCACCATATAAGCATAATGGTGAGCTGCATAACCTTCAAAACCAAATCTTTTAACAGGGTATCTGACCCTGCTAGATCTGCATACCACCGGATCACTCAATGGAGCCTTTACATTACTATGAGCTCTCTGTACACCTGGTGTCCTGACAGAAGGAATACCAAGCTCATCATCCAAGCTCTCTGAGCCACTGGAGTCTCCATCAAGAACTGCATCAATGCCATCTGACACTTTATTCTTTCCTTTGTCTTTACCTGTAGTGCTACTAGATACACCTGAAGATGTAGAGGTGCTCCTTAGTCTCCCAGACCAAGGACTACCAGATGATGTCTCTGGTCCACTAAGAGTCCATGATTCTTGCTTTTCAGCCTACACATGAGTGTCATAATCATCATCATCATCATCCAATGCATCACCACTAGATGCATACCAACTACTCATTTCATCAAAGATGACATCCCTGCTCACTCAAAACTTACATGTGACAGGGTTATAATAGCAATACCCTTTCTACTCTAAAGAGCATCCAATAAAAACACATTTTTATGCCTTTGGATCAAGCTTCTTCCCTAGCTCATCTGGCACATGAACGTATGCAACATAGCCAAATACCTTCAAGTGCGATACATCAGGCTTCTTGCTAGTAAAGCATTCTTCAGGAGTCATCCCATGAACTACAACTGTGGGAGTTCTGTTTATAATATAAATAGCAGTATGAACAGCCTCAGATAAAAAATGCTTAGGCATATTCTTTTCAGCCATCAAGGCGCGTGCAACTTTTGCAATATGCCTGTTTTTCCTTCTGCAACCCCATTTTGCTGTGGGGTATATCTGCATGTGAACTGTCTCTTTATCCCATGAGACCTCAGAAAATCACTGAACTCATTCGAGAGGTACTCTTCCCCTCCATCTGACCTCAAGCACTTTACTTTCAAGCCTGTTTCTCTCAGCCCTTGCTCTACCATTTGACCAACTGACACCAAGTTCTTTGTAATAGATGGCACATGTAATACATTTGAAAGACTCTTTGTCTTACCATCATGCAAGGACTAGGGAACTTTTCCAATGTGTGAAATTGGGTGGCATGAATCATCACCCGTCTGCACATAACCTGCATTTTGCAAATCCTGCATCTCTCCAAACCATTTTGCATGGCTGGTCATATGATTGTATGCACCTGAATCAACATACCAAAAAACATCATGTGTTCCCTTTCCTGTAACAACATTCAGCATATGCTGCATAACAAACAGACGTTCATTTTTGTCTTCATTCTGTCATGAAGAGGATGCATAGTTTCCTTGTTGCAACTTACCACTACGAATATCATCTTTCTTAGCATAACATTGGGTTGCAATATGACCTGTTTTGCCACAGTAGTGACACACAATACCAGAGTTGTTAGAGCCTCTGTTCTGCCATCTACCTCTTCCTCTAAAGCTCCCCCTACCTCTAAAGTTACCACGACCTCCTGAAACCTGCATATCGCCAAATTGTTGATTCAATCTGTTTTGCTGGTTGTCACTACCACGTCCTCTACCACGGCCTCTTAAAGAGAACCTGCCATGTCTCCTTCCTGAACTGGAGTAGAAAGCTTGGACCTATTCACCACTTCTGTCAGATGTCTCACTCTTCATGTTGATCTCTTCAGTGATCATAAGGGAGACCAACTCATCAAAATCTGGAAATGGCTTTCTGACATATACGGAAGTTACAAAAGACTTCCAAGCCTTTTCATTGTTAAGTCCACCTAAGGTAGATGACACCAAATCATCATCATCGAGCATTGCATCAATCGCTGCCAATGCATCTGCAATGCTCCTTACCTTCAGTGCATACTCATTGATAGGCATCTTCCCTTTCTTCAATGTATTCAACTCTTTCTTGAGTTGAATCTTTCATGCCTTTGTATTTACAGAAAACATACTTTCAAGTATGGTCCAAGGTGCATATGAATTCTCTGCATTTCTAATATATCCCAACATATTATTGTCAATTACTGCATACAGCCAATACATGACCTTCTTGTCTTTTGTATTCCATTCCTTCCGTGCCTTTGTCTCTTCTGCAGTTGGAGGTTCACTCACCTCCGGCTTCTTTTCTTTACCTAAAACAAACTCGTAGAGGCCTTTTCCAATAAGGAAGTTTGTGACACGGAACTTCCATGAAGGGTAGTTGTTCTTGTCGAGCTTCTCAATGATGGGGCTTCCACTATTCTCTGCCATTATCACAAAACTAATACCAAACAATAAGCAAATCTTCTGCAAGCCTCAACCTGTAGTGCACAGCAATACACCAGACAGCCTTTTTCACTATCTGCTCAACAATACATACAATCTACAACCTATTTGCAGATAAACCTTATGTTTGCTTCCTGCAAACACCTCAAGAATTACAGATTTGCAATTTGTAACCTGCGCACCCACTTTCGGTCAAAACAGCCGAAATTACAGTGTACCCTGAAACTGTTGTCCGCAACCTTGCGGCTCTGAAACGGGGCCCGAAATCGCCTCAAATGCCCAAAATAACTGCGGGATAGTCCTTAAGAGCTTATCTGTAGAATACACAATGCTCTTCGCGCACACCAAATCTCATTGCAATCTGAGATTTTTACTCTGCCCTGCTTCCGGTGCCTCCACATGCACTATCCAAGAGAAAGAGTGAAAGGATGGGAGAGCTTCTTACCCGTGGCTTGCTTGCTCAAACCTTGCTTCTTCTCCTTCACTTCAGCCTTCGAAATCAACCTCTCTTAGTGGCGCAGCTCTGATACATGTCAAGAATCATGTGGTGGGGGGACTTGCTCAAGATGTTGTGCCGAACACACACAGAATGCACAAGAACAAGCTTGCTTAAGAGACAAGAAGAGAGATGCAGGCCAAAACGTTTTATTACTAGTTTCTTCTTCTTCTTCTTCCACACACTTTTCAATGTACACAAAGTATAGATAAGACACAACATAAAGGAAAGTGGCCTACTAAGTCAAACAATGCATAACCGACTATATTAGTCGACTGGAGCTATAACTATGCCAGTTGTAAATAGGTGTAACAACTTGAATATAATAAGTAATGAGTCAGTGGCCATGTGAGAGTCATAATGACCACCAATGTGCTAAGTGTAGACGTGTGGACCCATCTAACCAGGCGGTCCATCATCAATGTCCGCATGTGTTGAGCTTGTCATCTCAACAAAAGAGAGGAACAAGCAAGATTAGAAAAGGAGATTGAGTGCCTAACAAAAGAAAAAGAAGAACTTGTGCAAAAATGGAAAAGGCAGGAGCCAATGATAGTGGCCTTGTCACAAAGGCAAAGTGAGGGCTTGGAAGAGATGAAAAAGAAGGCAAGGGAATGGGAGGTCAAGAGTGAGAAGAAAGTGAAGGACCTAATGAGCCGCTTGGCCCTTTTGCAGAAGGAAGCAGAATACTAGCAGAAAGTAGGGTAGATGCTGCTCAAGCTAGTTTAGAAGCCCAACAACATGGCTTCCTCAGCACGATCTTAGACATCACACTCTCTAAGAAGGAGGAGGCAATTGAGGTGCTTAAAAGAAAATTGGAAATAGCCTGCAAGGCAATTAAACACAGGCTATGCTCCCAAATCCAGGACACAAGTCTCAACTTGATTAGGCAAGATCAGCAAGAGAATCTATTGAGAGTAGGCTTGATGCCACAGGAGGTTGACACATTGGGACTCCAAGAAGAACAACCACAAGAAGCAAGAGCAAGGTCAAACAATGACGGGGCACAACGAGATGAGGAGTGGATTCCACCACCTCCCTCATCACAACTAGAGCCCCCTCAAGAGCAAGATGCCATAGCATAAAGAAGGGAAGAAACGAAAAAGAAGAGGGCCAGAATGCTTGATCAAGCACGCAAAAGGGCAAAAGCACAACCGCCTGTAGTTCCAGAGCCTCCCATCCCACCAAAAAGGGACTGCTCACCCATGAACTAGAATATAGAGCTATCAGTTTGGGAGCAGTGGGAAAATTACCACTAGCCCTTTGATTTCACCTTCCGATACCCAGCAACCCTGAGCAAAGTATTATCCACCGAAGTGGTAACGGAAGTAATCGCCATGGGAAGAAGGCTTGGTGACCGATGGCTCACTGAAAGAGAGAAGAATCCAACGGCTTGGGGGATGGAATCCCCGGATTACTAGGAAAACAAGGTTGAGGAGGTGGCCCACACATATTGTGGCTCCCTGCCTTTCGAACAAAATGATTCAACCTATCTACCGTATCCTTGGAGGGGGGGAGTAGATTTTGACATTGACATCCATGGTCGATACGACTTCTCGAAGGTTTACAACATCAATGCCACAAAACCAGAGGAAGCACTCATCTTCTCAGAGCAAGATTGTGGGACTCATGGCTTATTTCCTAATGGAATTCTCCTCCTGCCCAAACCCTACCTTTGTAACAATATGTAATTATATTAGATTACTTAGGACTCTCCTCAGGAAACCCCTCACACCAACAGAGTACCATCTCCCGCCGCTCTTTTTTGACATTAATGCGGAAATAGATGGACGCGCATGACTCAAATAATGTTGCGCGCTACTTTACTCCCGTCATTTTGCATTGCCCTCCTTGAGGACATGAACGACATCCATTTTACCAGTTATAGCCATCCATTTTTGTCCACCACTCCTCTCCATGTTAGAATAGGCCAAAAAAGGTACATGCTAAGTAGGCACTTCCTTAATAAATCATTAAAGCCCCCTACCTCCCCATCTCACACTCAAGAGCCCGAGGAATAAATCCTCTATCTTGTACTACACCACCAAAGTCAAGGCAAAAAAAAAGGGAAAAAAAAGAGAAAATGGAAATGGGAAGAGATAACGTGCAAGACACCGTGAGCTGCACATTGATCACAGTCACACTGCACCTAGGGTTCTCAAGTTAGGCACATCCGGTGGCCTCGGTTGGTCAGCTCCGTGTTTAACCCGCTAGTCCCTTTTGATCCCCACTACACATGCTTAGGGCACATCAGGGGTAGGACATACCTAGGGAGGTAACACTTGCCTAAGGTTAGACATGTCACCCTAAGTTACGCGCACCACACACCCCCTTATGCACAAACTGGGTCCTCAAGTGCGGGACAATACCCAGGCTCCAGTTCCACTAGCACAAGCACAATGCACCACACGGCAGAGCAGACACCCCCAGGTAGTGCACCATCCTTTCTTTCCAAGTACAAACAAAGGCCCCAACCACCAGTTTCGGAGGCCTCATCATCCATGCAATATGCCCCCGGCCCCCACCACCTTAATAGGGTGATCCGTTCTTCCCAAGCCCAATTCCCCTGCAAGTGTCCAAGAACCAGCATCCACTCACGAACAAGGCCATCTTATGCGACGATATCACCATGTAGACGAAACAGAATAGAGACAATAGATCAAGGCAGCTCCAGTCGAAAAGTGAATGAAGAAGCTCATTTGGAACAATGCAGGAGAAGACAACTGTGAAGGACCAAAAGATGGATCCGTCTAAAACAATCTTGAATTTTAAAAATGGATCCGCCCATTAGCCTCTCTCCATGCAAAGATCCGTCCAACACAATATTCAATTTTAAAGGACAAATCCCCTCAACACCAGCAATAAAAAAGGACCCGCCCCAACCTCATCTTCAATTTCAAGAGTTGGTCCACCCATCACCAACCCTCACACGGGATTTTATACCAACTCAAAAAAACCATGCAGCTACACCCATCCCTCCTACCAACCACTCCACATCAGTGCCATGGGACTGGCACTAGACTAGAAGGGGCCGTAATATTAACCCCAGCTCGAGACAGAAGAAAAAGAAACACAATACGGAGGCAATGGAAGAATTAGGATGGAGAACAAGCAAAGGTGCAAGGATGACCTCTAAAATCAAGCTAAAGGCAAAAGCGCATTTTTAAGTGAAAGGCACCCCAAAATTTTTGTAAATGAGCACCAAGATCCCTCCTGTGCAAATTGTAAAAGGATAGACGGGCATAAACTAAAGAAATAGGCCAAGTAGAAGGGAATGGGAAAAATGACCTTGCCACAATGGCCAGTCACGTAAAAAAGGGGATGGATGCCCATGGGATTTTAGGGCATGTATATAAAGTTCAAAAAGTGAATGAGAGCTTATTCTTTTATGTGTGGCAACAAGAGACTCTTCTTCTTCTCTTCTTCTCTTCTCTTGCTTGCTTGTGTGTGCTTGAGAGAGGGAGTGTGAGAGCCTGAGGGAGTGAGTGTGTGAGGGTGAGGGATCAAGGAGGTGAAGCTCTCCATTGTCTCCTCTCTTCTTCTTCTTCTTCTTCTTCTTCTTCTTCTTCTTCTTCTTCTTCTTCTTCTTCTTCTTCTTCTTCTTCTTCTCTTCTCTTGCGCGCAACTATGGACGATGGAGCTTGGAGATGGAGGCTTGAGGATGCTTGAGATCGAATCAAGAATCGTGGATCTATCGGTGTGCTTGATGGAGGAGGCAGCTCGTTCAGGCATCAAGGTAAGCTCACTACACTCGTAGAAAGAGAGCGCGCGTGTTGCCTATGTGAGAGGTACCGTGGGTCTTGGCAGTTGAGTATGAGCACCCAACAAAGATCAATCAAGGAGTTCCAAATATTCACCCCTCATTCTTGTCTATGCCGAATGATGAAAACATATATCACATGGACCGCCACTATACATCCCAAAGTTCCACATACTTTTAGTGTAGAAACTAGTGTGTCAAGCAAGGGTAGAAAGCATCAACTCTAATATGTGACCTTGTGAAGAAATTATTGCATCACCATGAACATATTTTCCCTTGTGTTTGATGGCATCGTTGCATTATAGAATGATTTTTTGGGAAGAAACCATTATGCCACAAAGCGCCATATCATCGTCACATTATGGAATAATTTGATCCACCTAATCCACATGATTTGGCTTGCCATGGATAGAAACTAATGCTACTCAGCCAATAAAGAGTGGTGCCATTGAAGCTCTCAACTCTAAGAGATACCTTTGACCTTCAAGGGCATTCCTTCTCCTTAATACTATTGAGCTTGAATGAGATTTGTGTGAAACTTGAACCCCTAACCACTATTGGAGGGGAAGATGGACCATGATTTGTATCAATTCTACCAAGTGAGTTTAAGTGGTGCCTCAAGCTCACAAGGGGAGTTGCAAAAGAGAGACAAGAACAATGTCTATTTTGCCATAGGATTCAGAAGTCTACTCAATCTCATCAAATGCTTACAAATACATAGTAGCTTGCACATTGCATTTCAAAACATGAAGATCTTCAAGCAAGTGAAGGAATGAGTTGCCCCCTCTTGGCTCTAGATTGGCTCTAGACAAGTAATGTAAGGAATGGAGGTAAAAAATGATTGCCATCCATGGACAAAATATGTGACCTCTAACTATGATTTATTTGACGTTGTGGTTTGGTTAAGTAGATGCTCTAGATATTTGAGATGTGTAAATGAGGATTGCTTGTTCTATGCAAGAATGTGTTACCATAATGAGACCTAGTGGAGGGGAAGGCTAAAACGATCATGTCATGTTGGTGTTGTTGGATAAGAATACAGTTTATTGGTATGTAGGCATTGTGGGAAAGGACCTAAATGCATGTCCACGTGCCGTGTTGTTATTTACTACTACATGCCCAAAGATCATGAAACAACAACTAGGTGTGTTCTTCAACTTGGTAATCACAATCATCCATATGAAGAGGGTGGACACCAGGTACATGTAGAGAGACTAAAGGAGAGAGTGACCTCAAAAGCTAAATCTAATCCTTTCACTACTGCAAAGAAATTGGAAACTTCTATGGCAAAGGACATTATATTTGACATGCTAATCGAAGATGAGAGTACAAATGGCAATTAGATTGAGGATGTGGAGCTTACAAAGCTTTTAGAATATGCCATGCCCTTGTCTAACAAGACAAGAGAACGGAAAGGTACTTGGACTCCGCAAAACATGCACAAAGCATCACATTAAAGGGCTTGGAGGCTGTGCTAGAATTGAAGAACAAGCATATATATCCATTCATTCATAGTGTTTTGTTCCCAGGTCAATTGGAATCAAGAGACCAACCCCATGTATTTAAGATGTCAGACAGAGGTCTAGGGAGTGGTCTAAATCTTGCAAACAGAATGCAACCATTTGGGAACCTTGAACACATGTGGGAGTATATTGATCATATGCATAGGGTTCGAGGCTAGCCAACAATGTCAACCCATGTTTATGATCCATACATTCGCTAGCTTCTCACAATAGCAACATGTGAATTTCAAGTTGAGGATAAATTTGCTTTAATAACATTTTGGAGGATGCTAAATTCTGTGGTGGAAAGGAGAGGTTCTCAAAAGCCTAAGTTTTGAGGATTCATGGTTGATGAAGCACAAGCCAATTGGATTTCCATTTTCATTGTTTTCTTTGGAGGAGCAAAGAAAATAGTGCAAGAGAAAGAGAGAAGTTGTGTGTTTCATTGGGAGCAGAGCATGATTATGCATGCCAAAAATGGAAAATTGCATCATCTAAAAATGTTGTTATCATATGCAAGAAGGAACTTAGAAAGTATTAGGCAGCAAGGCATGCAATCGACAATGAGATCCTTGCTCTTGAGACATGGTTGGCATAGTGGGACACAAGATCATTTCATTGGGGGACAAGGAGGAAAAGGTTCCAAGAATAGTGTGGGCAATTTGTAGAACCAAACCAAAAAGGAAAATGACATGTTTTAGTAGATTTCCTGCACTATGATTTTGGGGCAGATGAAAGTACCCTAGTGGTGTGGTTGAGGGATTCATTTCGTTTTGCAACATATTGAACATACAATCATGGGTGGTTGATGAGCAACATATTGTGGGACCACTAGGCCCAACACCTGGAGTGTGGCCAGCCAATTACTAAGGACACAAGTTTGCTTCCTGTAGAGATGACAATGCTTCAAAACAATGGGTTTGTGTTGCAAGATGCTAGCCTTACTGCTACCCAGGCTCCAGTTGCATCTCTTCCTCCAATTGTTCCTGGTGGATACCAACCGAAATATCAAGATGCTAAGGTGGTCAAATGGAGATCAAGGTTGATAAAATAATTTCAAGAAAACATTCAAAATGGCAAGACCCTTGATGCAAATATTATTTGTGAAGCCATTGTGTTGAGCAACGAGTTACATGTGCTCTATGTTAGTAGAAAAGGGAGCAGAGCTCTAGAAATTAATTAGTTTGTATCAATTGCAGAGTTTCCTTGTTGCACATGTGTTGATTTCCAAAAGAGAGAAAGCAAGCATGAAGTCTATGTTCCATGCAAGCATTTGTACTACGTGTTCCTGAATGTTCTTGGCTTGGACCCCCTTTCACATGAGTTCATTCATCAGGTTGCTTTGACAAAGATTGAGTTGTTTCAAGCTTTGGGATCATGCTAGATTAATGTCCTTGTCTAGAAATACATGTGGTGTAGCATAATAGTTACACTTCGCAGAGAAGTTTTGAGTACAGATGGTCTTGATGCTTCTCAGCACTTTTTGGGGCATACTATGTTTTGAGTTCTATTGTATGATGTCTTGTTATTTCATTAAAGATAGGTCTTCTAGTCATCAAGAAATAGACATACATGCAAGCATTTCTAAGATCAAATTTAAGTGCATGCTTCTTATCCATGCATTTGGTTATTGTGTTGATTTTCTCAACAAGCTTGAAAGTGTGCCATTTGTTAATGTACTTGTAATCTTAGTACTCTTTCCTTAAAGTAATGTTTTGTCCTCATTAGGACAACATGCTATAGTCCTCCCAAATCCTTGAATTTCTAAGTAATTTTCTCTTGCAACCTACTTTCATTATTTATCTTTGACATTTTGGTTTTCTTTTTATCCTTGTATGACATCCTATCTCTCTTGCTCACCTTTTTCTTTTTTCACATTTTCTTCTTGTTATCTTCATCATATAAATTGTTTGACTCCTCCTCCAATTCTAATTCAAAGTTGGTTCCTCCTTTTATTCCTCACTTTTCGAATATGATTCATCCTCGAAGTAGGAACTATCATCTTTAACTTTCCTCTTTGAATGGCTCAAAGCATTCCTTTCTTCCACCCTTATTGTAGCATGTGTTAAGTCACTGGACTCATTGTTTTGACATAGTTCTATGTTAGCAATATCACCTCTAATCTTATAGTTCAACCCTTTTATAAAATACAATATAATCGTCTCTCTTTCACTGTAAAATTCTTGTATTTATACTTTAGTTTGTGGAGTCGACCAATTTTTTCTTCAAAAGAAATTGTCATTTTGATTCTCTAAAACTTTCTCAAAATTCAATGCCATTTAGAGAGAGAGAGAGAGAGAGAGAGAGAGAGAGAGAGAGAGAGAGAGAGAGAGAGAGATTTACAAAAGGCCAACATGGCCTATGAGACTAAATCACAAAGTACAACCGAAGTGGCACCTTGTCATAAAGTACAATTAGAAATGAAAAGTAAATTGTAGAACCAATTATGAAAAGAACATGAAAATCTAAAAGGTATAAGTAGTCCTAAAATGTCATCCTCCTAAGTTCTTCCTCATAGGGTGCTACAACTTACATGTGCTCGCATAGGAAGGGTGAAGTATCCCAATCATCATCTCTTATGGCATGTGATAATGGCTTAGATCTATCAGTACTAGGGGCAGTGGGCTCATTGTTCTAGGGGTTGAGGATGCCTTGCTCACCATAGGTCTATGACTTGCTCTCTAGAGTAACCCCTGATAAATGTGTCTAATTTTATACCATCTTTGTGCCCGATTATTGTATAGGACTCTCCATTGAGAGAGAGAGAGAGAGAGAGAGAGAGGGATAATCTCAATCACGCTTCACCATAGACTTTAAAGGAACTTATTTCTCAGCATTGGGTTTTAAGGCCAACCTAAGTAAACAACTATTTCTATATACAAAGCCACGCTACTTTTTAGGATTCATAACCAAACTAAATAAACTTCAGTTTGAAAATTGAGGGCTAACCAATTGTAACAAATTTAAATATCCCAACTCATAAAATTACAATATAAAACAAGATATGTTAGCATTGCTCCACCATGGACCAGAGTTGGGGGTGGTTTTATTTTAGTGCAAAGAGAGAATATACTTTAAGTGATCATTCTCAATTTATGTGAGGTATCCGCCCATCGGCTGTCTAGGCACACTTTTAGTGGTCTATCGAAAAACGAATCTAAGCATCATTGCCCGGCACTCCCATGGAATGTTTCGAGTTTTGTCACCTAGGGTTTCCCGAATCCACCTCGCAATGGAACATTCACGACCGAACCCACTAGGATCGACCTAAAATTTGGGCTCCTAGTAGCCAAGGTCTCCTAACAGCATTCTAGCATCGCGAATCTTGGGCATCCTACTTTACGCAGAGATACCCAAGCTTAAGCAGACCCATGTTGCACTTAGTTCAAAGAGAATGGAAAACCAGATGGATGCACTGCTCAACTTCTCTACCCGTAGGGCATAGTTGTCAAGATTGTGGGAGAGAAGGAAGGAGTCTCACTTGTAGCTTTCTTGCTTGCACAATGGGGGAATACACACAAAGGTGGAGGCTGAGAACAATTTTCCTCTTCTTAGTTGTGTAAGCCAAAAAGAACTCTAGTACATAGAAATAGAAGAAGCCTATATATGGGTCTCAAACCAAACTCAACTAACTAAGGTGGCATACTAACTGAGCCATGAACTAGAGTAGATAAGGATAACTGTCATCTAGCTATTATTCATGGGCGGTGTACCAACCGCATCTGCAACTAACAAGCCGGTGACATAAATGCACAACGGTCACCCTGGCATATCACGAGTGGAGCTCAATATCTCAACACTCCCCCTTGAGCTCAATCCCAATTCCTGCACACCAAGTAGGTCTCTGAACTTGCGCAGCTTCTCTGCGCCCAATGCCTTCGTAAATATGTCAGCTACCTGATCCTCTGTGCTGACATAAACTAGATCAATAAGACCTAGTAAAACCCTCTCCCGCACATAGTGATAATGCACCTCAATGTGCTTTGTTCTACCATGATAGACTGGGTTATTTGCCAAGTGTATACTACTCATGTTGTCACAATAAATGACAACTGGCCCATCTGTAGGCTGATGCATATCATAAAGTAGCTTATGCAACCAAGCTACCTCACATGCAGCCATTCTTACGCCCCTGTACTCAGCCTATGTGCTCGACAAGGCAACTGTAGGCTGTTTCTTGCTACTCCAAGTGACTGCAACACTCCCAAAAGAGAACACGTATCCACTAGTAGATCGTCTATCAGAAATACTACCATCCCAATTAGCATCAGTGTATCCATGCAACTGTATCTAAACCCCAGTCTCATAAAGTAGTCCATACTGCAATGTGGACTTCACATACCTGAGTATGCGTCTAGCCGCATCCAAATGCAGTTTCCTTGGAGCCTGCATAAACTGACTTACCAATCCAACAGCATAGCTCAAATCTAACCTGGTAATAGTCATATAAATCAAACTTCCTACTATGTGGACTTCACATACCTGAGTATGCGTCTAGCCGCATCCAAATGCAGTTTCCTTGGAGCCTGCATAAACTGACTTACCAATCCAACAGCATAGCTCAAATCTAACCTGGTAATAGTCATATAAATCAAACTTCCTACTATGCGTCTGTACATAGTAGGATCATCAAGAAGCTCACCTGCATCTCCGCTCAACTTCACATTCTACTCCAAAGGAACTAAAATAAGCTTACAGCCTGTCATCCCATATTTGGACAGCATGTCCAATCCATACTGCCTTTGCAAGAGCCATATTCCACTTAATGATCTAATCACCTCAATGCCCAAGAAATAACGTAGCTCTTCCAAATCCTTCATCTCAAACTTTTGCTTCAATAGCATTTTCACATGAAGGATATCTTCATCACTATCACCTGTGATAATCAAATCATCAACATAAATGACAAGCAACATAGTACCTTTCTCTGTTTTTCTCACATAAAGTGAGAAATCTGCCTTGAAAATTTGAAAGCCAATGGTGACAAGATACTGTCCTATCTTGTCAGACCATGCTCTAGGTGCTTGCTTCAAGCCATATAAGGCTTTCTTCAACCTGCAAACAAACTCAGGATGAACAGCATGCATATAACCTAGTGGCTGCTCCATATATACCTCTTCTTGCAAATCACCATGCAAGAAGGCATTCTTTACATCCATCTGATGTAAAGACCATTCCTTTGATGCAGCCATAGGAATGACTGCTCTTACGGTTGCCATCCTTGCAACTAGACTGAATGTTTCTTCATAATCAATGCCATATGTTTGTGCATACCCCTTGACTACTAATCTTGCCTTGTATCTGTTCACAGAACCATCTGCATTGTGCTTCACCTTATAAACCCACTTACAGCCAATTGCATTCTTACCTTTAGGTAAATGTACCAATTCCCATGTAGCATTTTCTTCCAAGGCATCCATTTCTTCATCCATGGCTTTCTCCCATTTTTCTTTTCCCATGGCTTACTCAAAAGAAGTGGGTTCTGGTTCCTGTATCACTTTGACCATATACGCATAGTGAATGGCTGTAAATCCATCATATTTCAGCCTATCCACAGGATACCTAGCTCTGGTAGACCTGCGCAAAGTAGGTTCACTCCCAGGTGCTCTCAAAACATCCTTGGTCTTCCTTACTCTAGGTGTAACAATAGAAGGAATACCCAACTCATCATCAATGCTCTGTTCTGAGCCACTGGATTCACCATCCACATAAGAGTGGCCTGCATTCACATCAAACATGGGCTGATCTACCTTCTCTTTTTCTTTTCGTGATACCTGCATATCACTATCTGCATTGCTTTGAGACGATTCTCCTGATCTCAATCTGCCTGTCCATGGCGAAGAATGTGAACCACTGCTAGAGGACGTTCCAGTCCACTAATATTTTGTGACTGCTACTGTGAATTCTGTGCAGAAAATAATAGAGGGGTGTGTGACCTCTCTTTAAGGAGGGGGGAAGAAGAATCTTCCAGAAACTTCCCTCTCTCTCTCTCTCTCTCTCTCTTCTCTCTCTCTCTCTCTCTCTCTCTCTCTCTCTCTCTCTCTCTCTCTCTCTCTCTCTCTCTCTCTCTCTCTCTCTCTCTCTCTCTCTCTCTCTCTCTCTCGTGATGATGATGGGGGGGGGGGGGGGGGGGATGGCGTCCTGGAGGAGCAAGCAATGCTGTTGCAGATCACGAGGGGGGGGCACTGTGCTGGCAACGAGGGAGGGGGGCACTGTGTGGCAACAAGGGAGGGGGGGCTGCCCTTTATAATACCATTTTGTGCATCTACATCATCAATCACATTTACTAGTTTATACCAGCTACTCGTCTCATCAAAAACAACATCTCTGCTCACTGTAAACTTACGAGTAGAAGGGTTATAGCATCTATACCCTTTTTGCTCTGCAGAGAGTAACCAATAAAGATGCACTTCTCAGATTTTGGATCCAACTTGGATCTCAACTCATCTGGCACATGAACATAGGCAATGCAACCAAAAATCTTCAAATGAGAAATATCTGGTTTCCTACCACTATACCTCTCCTCTGGAGTCATCCCATGTATTGCTGCAATGGGAGTCATGTTCATTATGTAGACTGCTGTAGCAACTGCTTCAGCCCAGTAAAAATCTGGCAAGTCTTTTTCGTTGAGCATGGCACAAGATACCTCTCCAATATGTCTATTTTTCCTTTCTGCAATTCCATTTTGTTGTGGGGTATGACTGCATGAATATTGCTGCTTTATGCCATGCTCCTGTAGAAACCTTGCAAACTCATTTGAGAGGCACTCTCCCCCTCCATCTGACCTTAGGCATTTTATTTGCAGGCCTATTTCTTTTTCAACCATAGCTTTAAGAGTTTTGAAATGCCCAAAAACTTCACTTTTCTTTTTCATAAAATACACCCAAACTTTTCTACTATAGTCATCAATAAAAGTGACAAAATAATGACAGCCTCCAAGAGATGCAGCTTTAGTAGTCCACACATCAGAGTGGATTAATTCCAATGGCTTCTTACTCTCTTGAACATGTCTAGGAAATGGTTTCCTTGCTTGTTTTCCAAATTGGCAGGCTTCCATACCTTATGCATTTCTGCAACCTTGAATTTAGGCAATCCTGCAACAATATTTTGGGCCTGCATTGATTTAAGTCGTTGTACATTAACATGACCAATGCGTTTATGCCAGATATCAATATCTGCAACTACACCGGTCCCATGTGCAAACATTGTTGCACTCAATTCAGACATGTTTGCATCCAACGTAAACATTCTGCCCTTCTTCTTTCATTTTGCTATCAAGCGACCTTTATTTTTCATATTCTCAACAAAGCATCCGTGAGGATTAAATCTGACCTGCAAGCCCTGCTCAACCATTTGACCAACAGAAACCAGATTCTTGGTGATATTCGGGACATGAAATACATCGGACATGTATTTCTTTTTCCCATCCTACATAGACAAAGGAATTTTTCCAATCTGCACAATAGGATGTGCAGTATCATCATCAGTCTCCACAAATCCTGGTTTTTCCATTTTTCTTGCATCCTCCGTCCATTTTGCATGACCTGTCATGTGGTTTGATGCACCTGATTCAACATACCATACATCGTTGCTTTCTTCTGCACTTGTCACAGAATTGTTCATGTGCTGCACCATAAACAAATGCTCATTTCTGTCACATCACCCTGTCTACTAGAAGATGCATAATTCCCTTGTTGCAATTTTCCATTCATGATATCATTCTGCTTTTTATAGCAGTCCTTAGCCATATGACCCATTTTACCACAGTAGTAGCATTCAACATTGCTATTTGCATTTTGGCCTCTTTGCCATCCACCACGACCTCTTTGGCTCCCCCTGCCTCTAGAGTTACCATGTCCTCCTCCATAGGACTGGTTTTCTTGAGTTTGCTGCATATTCTGATTTCTACCACGGCCTCCAGATCAGCCTCCTCTACCTTTGCCTCTACCTCTTCCAGCATTTGAGTAGAAGACAACTTCTTTTAAAGTTCCTCCTGAAGAAGATGCACCACCATTTCTCTACTCCTCAGAAATTAGAAGAATAATCAACTCCTCAAAATCAGGAAATCTTTCACGGATGGAAATGGATGTTTGGAACTGTGCATAGTCCTTTCCTAGACCATTCAAGGTCACAATAACTAAATCATCATCTTCCACTAGCGACCCAATGGAAGCAAGTGTATCTGCAATCTTCTTCACCTTCATGTGGTAGTCATTAATGCTCATATTTTCTCTTTGCACATTATGCAACTCTTGCTTGAGCTGCATTTTCTTGGCTTGCGTATTTGTGCTATACATTTTTGACAAAGTATCCCATGCCTCCTTTGGCGTACTTGCATCTTGAATATGCACAATCATAGAGTCTGAAATGCTAATAGACAGCTAGTACATAACTTTCCTGGCTCTTTCATGCCATGCTTTAAATGCCTGCATTTGCTGTTGATTGGGAACATCAGGAAGAATTGGTTCTTCTTTGTTTCCTGCAACAAATTCCCAATATCCTTTTCCCATAAGGAAATTCATCATTCTAAACTTCCATGCTTGGAAGTTGTTCTTGTCAAGCTTTTCAGTGACAATCTGTGAAAGAGAATCAGACGCCATTACTGAACACTGCAAAAAATTCTGTCACTGCAAAAAACACAGCTTCAGCCTCACAAGGGCAAATCTGCAAAACTGACGAAAGTGGTATTTGACCACACAGTCACTTCCTAGTGACGATTTTGCATCAACAGGCAACAAGGATGATTCTGTAACTCCCAATGTCCCTGCACACAGGCATACGATGCAATTTCTACAGTAACTTTTCACCGACCTGTAGAACATTGGTTGCACAGCATAAAACTGGGCCTTTTTCTAAGTGCGTGCAGAAAACTTCCGCCTCCAAAACAGGGCCCGAAATGGCCTCAAATAAAAAAAACAGAGCAACCAAGGCCAAAAGCCCTCTCCCGCAGCATATAATGTCCTCTTGCTACACCGCAAAGGGCGTCTCAATCTGAGACAATGCACTCTTGCACTTTCCGGCTGTGCTACCTACAGAGACTTGCTCCCAAAACAGAAGAATGAAAGCAACACTGGTCCTCTTACCAGAACACCGCAAACTTGGCTTGCTTTCTTGAGCTCCTTACCACGAACAAGGCTCTGATACCATGTCAAGATTGTGGGAGAGAAGGAAGGAGTCTCACTTATAGCTTTCTTGCTTGCACAATGGGGGAATATACACAAAGGTGGAGGCTGAGAACAGTTTTCCTCTTCTTAGTTGTGTAAGCCAAAAAGAACTCTAGTACATAGAAATAGAAGAACCCTATATATGAGTCTCAAACCAAACTCAACTAACTAAGGTGGCATACTAACTGAGCCACGGATTAGAGTAGATAAGGATAGCTGTCATCTAGCTATTATTCATGGGCGGTGTACCAACCGCATCTGCAACTGACAAGTCGATGACATAAATGCACAACGATCACCCTGGCATATCACGAGTGGAGCTCGATATCTCAACAATAGTCCCATTCCGGTCCCCTAAGACGACTTGAATCAGGGTTCTAATCTAACAATTCCTAAGGGTCGTCAAACATTGGTACATTGTGAGAAGCCTCCCAGTTCTCTGGGACCACCCTGTCATAGAATAGACCCGTCGGGGATCTACTCACCTGCTTTCCTTGATAGCTTTAGTTTTCTAATTAGGTCCTACCACATTTATGTGCGACATTTAAATTTAGCTTCATTAATTAAGCCTTTTAGGAATAGAGTTTATTCGTGTAACTTACAGCACATACACGAAAACAGAGCAAGCAATCCTTTGGCAAAACAAGTTCCTTAACTTATCTTCAAGTTAATCTTTATCTCCTGCCCATACAGGAGAAATTATGTATCCCTTCTATCCAACAGAAGTATCTCTTCTTCCTTGTAGAAGTAACTGATCCAAATCTTATGGCACCACAAATTCAATCCTTTATCTAGAATAGGATCTCCCAACATGCCTAGACCTTGGGGGCCACAGAGGTCTTCAACTCCATTCTAGACCTAGCAAGGGGTGTCCAGAGCTCCAATTGACTCGCAAGCTGTCTAGGAGCGAAACATCATTCCCGTGGTTGGCCTTTTCACCACTCGAACTTCGGTCCATGAATCGAGCAGTGTCCTCTTTGAGTTAATCTGCAGTGCAATCATGGAGGTGATCCACCCATGCAACATATCCTTCCTTAATTAAATCCTTTAAGAATCAAGCATAAACAAAGCATTCAGCCCTAATATCATTTTCTAGGAAAACATTCCTTTATCTCCATGGCAGCTTGTCATCACAGACCCTTGCCATGCATTTACCATAAATCACAAGCACTTGAAACAATAATCCAAACAACAACTAACAACCAGTTGAATTTAAAAGTGGTGCGCAAATCGATCGCAGTATGCTCACGTAGTGAATCCCGGAAGGTCCCCAAGAACAATGAACTCTACCTTTTTGCACAAAAAAACAATGTAAAAGCATGAACGACAAGAAGCAAGAGACCAATTGGGTTCAATCTCCCCCCATGCCTTGTGTGAGCGCTTCACAAAGCATGTATTTTATGTATATTTCCATCTTCATGCTCAATAATAGCCCAATTTACAAAAATATGACAAGCTTTTAGCTTTTGAGTTTGCTTTCTACAAAAATAGGAAATAAAGCTAATGGACGGTGCCCATAGAGTCTGGCACGCCCAATCTCAATGTCCAAATAGAAATAACATATCCGTGCGCATAGGCGCATACAAAATAATAATCAATTAGCGATGTCTCAATAGACATAACAAAATATAGGCATGGCGCCTATCAAAATATAATCCAAAGGTCGAATACTCGCTAGACTCCAATGCTTTCCTCCGCCACTGCTGCTATCTCTACACATCAACTGAAGCATTCACAATCGTTAGTAAAATAATACAATTAAACCGACAAAAGTGAATACCTAGCAGTCTTCAGCTACATAAATAAATCAACTGGTTAGAAATAAATCCTAACCTTAATTTATTACGAGTGCGCACTCTAAAATCATAAACGTTTATTAATTTAATATGCATTTTGCGGAATCACCTGCTATGGAATCACCCACGTACACACTAAATTAATGAAACGCCCGAAAAGGACAGGCGTCCCCATCAACTTCTCGCACAAAGAATCCTCTTTGTATATGAGCCCCGGTCATCTAAGTTTACGGAATCCACCGTAAAACCTCACGGAATCCACCGTGGCACGGAATCCTCCATGGAGCAACCTCACGAAATCCACCGTGGCACGGAATCCTCCATGGAATATGCCTCCTGGCATCATACCCCCGGGGTGGGATAGCAATTGACCTCAATTGCTATTAGCTCAATGTGGAGCTAACAGAGTGGGGAAAGCATTTAAGTCTCTAGCGTGTATCCATTGTGCTTCCTCTACAGGATGGTTCTTAAATTTTACTACATATCTAGAATACCTTCGGCCAGTTCTAGTGGTCATGTAGTCAGTGTTTATGATGGCTTCTGGTTCAAGTATTTCAGTCTCTTCCTCTAATAAAGGTGGGTTTTCATAAACAGGGTGGATAGGTAATTGGCCTCTAAATGGTCTCAACAAACTAATGTGAAATGTATTATGTTTTTTCCAATGATATGGTAATTCTAACTTGAATGCATTATCATTAATTTTATGAATGATTCTAAATGGTCCATAGAATCTAGGAGCTAATTTGACAACTGGATGTCTATCTACACTTTACAGTCTACGTTTTTCTATTCTAAGCCAAACATAATCATCAACTTTGAAATTCATGGCTTGTCTTTTCTTGTTGGCTTGTTTGGTATATGATTGTTGGGCTTTAGCAATCATATCCTTAACCTCATCAAAAATACTATTATGCATAGTAGCAATATCATCAGCACTGTGAATTCTATTAGACAAAGATGCAACAGGTGTAGATAATCTATATCCATAGATGACTTCAAAAGGTGCTTTCTTTGTAGATGTGTGTGGTGTATTGTTGTATGCAAACTGTAATAAATGCAAATGAGTGTCCCATGTCTGAGGTTTAGAGATAGTATATGCATGTAAAAGATCTAGAATGGTGCTATTTGTGGCTTCTGTTTGTCCATTTGTTTCTGGATGAAATGCAGATGAGAAATCAATCTTTGTGCCTAGATTTGCAAACAGTGTAATCCAAAAATTGTTACAAAATCTAGAATCACGATATGAAATAATCACTTTTGGCAATCCATGGTTAGTAAAAACAGTTTTCAAAAATAATTGTGCTGCTTGTGATGCTGTTAAAGTTTTCTTACATGGAATGAAATATGCTTGCTTACTAAATCTATCTACAATTGTCCAAATCATGTCATGGTTAGATTTAGTATTTGGTAAACCAGTAATAAAATCCATAGAAATATGTTCCCAAGCTTTAGATGGAATAGACAAAGGCATTAATAATCCATACTGTTTACCATGATGTCTTTTTATTCTTTGACAAATCAAACATTCAGAAACGAAATTAGATACATCTGCATCCATATGCGGCCAATAAAAATCTTCAGTTAACATGCGTAATGTAGATATGATACCTCTATGACCTTGATATGGGGGACAATGAATTTCATTCAAAACAAAAGATCGGAATGGAATAGTAACACACAGTCTCTTTTCAAAGAACATAAATCCATCATTATATGATAATGAATCAACAAGAATGAAATTATTTTGAACTAATTTTTGCCAATCAGAATGAAAAGTAATATCCTGGTGATATGTATCTTTCATAGCAATCAAAGAATCAAAAGATATGATAGAAATATTATGAATTGCAGGTCTTCTACTCAATGCATCAGCAACTACATTTTCTTTTCCAGGTTGATATTGAATGATAGGATGAAAACTTTGAATGAAGGAAGCCCATTTAATATGTCGGTCAGAAATTTGGGGTTGGCTAAGTAAATGTCTAATGCTTTGCTGGTCGGTCTTTATCATGAATTCTGAACCCATTAAGTAGTGTTTCCACTGTTTTAATGCTTGTACAATTGCTAATAGTTCTTTGTCATAAGTGGAATATTTGAGCTCAGAGGGTTTCAGCTTAGAACTAGAATATGCTATTGGATGATTGTCTTGCATTAGTACGGCTCCTATTCCTGATCCGCTAGCATCGGTCACAACTAGAAAGAATAGTCTATTAAAGTCAGGCAATTGTAAAACAGGGGCATTAGTTAATGCACGTTTCAGTAAGTCAAAGGATTTCTGCTGAGTTTCAGTCCATTGATAAATAATTCCTTTCTTAAGAAGTTTTGTTAATGGTAAAGCAAGTAATGAAAAATTACGTACAAACTTCCTATAGAAACTAGCAAGACCAAGGAATGAGCATAATTCATGTACATTTTTAGGAACAGGCCAATGCAATATTGCATCAATCTTCTTAGGATCAACTTTAATTCCTTCTTTTGATACAATATGACCTAAATATTCTATTTCTGTCTTGAAGAATTCACTCTTTTCAAGATTTGCAAACAATTGATTTTCTTTCAGTAATTGAAAAACTAATGATAAATGCTCATAATGCTCTTTTTCACTTTGACTAAACACCAAAATATCATCAAAGAAAACAATCACACAATACTGATATTTCAGAAAGATGCGGCTCATCATTCTACTGAAAGTAGCAGGTGCATTAGTCAATCCGAATGGCATGACTAAGAATTTGTAATGGCCAAATTATGTTCTGAATGCAGTCTTAAATATGTCGGATTTATCTAGCCTCACCTGATGATATCCAGACTTAAGGTCAATTTTACTAAATATAGAAGATCCTTGCAGTTTGTCCATAAGGTCATCAACTCTAGGTATAGGACACCTATTCTTTACAGTGATCTTATTTAATGCTCGGTAGTCAATACACATACGATAAGTATTATTCTTTTTCTTGACTAAGAGTACAGGTGCACCAAATGGAGAACTGCTAGGTCGAATTAAGCCTCTATTTAGTAATTCTTCAACTTGACTCTGGATTTCTTTTTGCTCTATTTGATTGTGCCTATATGGTGCTTTGCAAGGTGGTTGTGTACCAGGGATTAAATCAATCTTATGGTCTTCTGGACGTGAAGGTGGTAAACCTGGTGGTAGGTCTTCTGCAAAACAGTCCTTAAAATATGCAAGAAATTCCTTATGCCTAGTGTGCATATGATTTTCCTTTGCTTGCAATTCATTCACCCAAATGAGATATGATTTAGTACTCTTGCGTAGTGCACGTTTTGCTTGAGTATGCGAAAGCAGTGGAAAAATATTAGATGCATGCATACCATATAATGTAATAGATTTTCCTTGAAAATTAATATTCATTGTGTGCGTGGAATAATCTATATTTGGATTATGCTGGTGTCTCCAAGGCATTCCTAAAATAATGTCGGTTGACTGTAATGGGACAACTAAAAAATTTCTTCTTTCAATATATGAACCAATTTGAATCTCTAAATCTTGTACTTCTTGTGTGCCATTGTACCTAGTACCTAAAAATGCAGCTTTTATGCGATAATGCGTAGGTACAGTCTGTAATTTCAATTCCTTTACCAATTTTGCTGAAATAAAGTCATGAGTACTACCATCATCATGCAAGATAGTTCTTTCCTTTCCATGCACCAAACATTTCATAGTCAACAATGAATGTGGAGTAGGCATACTTGGTAAAGTGTCGGAAGTAGTAGTAGGATCATCCTCATCTTCAGTGAAATCAGGCATATCCTCATGCTCGTCTTCGTCCATGGCTCCAAGATAGTTGATATGTGCTGGTGGCTTCTTTGAATGATAATTTGCTGCGAGATGCCCAGGCTGGTGACACTTATAGCATACTATTGGCTTGGCTTTGGTTACATTATTTGCAATGGCTGGAAGTCTGGGTACATTTGGATTTGCTTGTGGAATAGGCTTAGGATTTGGATTGACATTGGATGGTAATGCAGGTGGTTTAGCCCAATTCTTGTGGAAAGATAATGATGAGAAACGACCTGGATTAAACCTTCTAAAATTGGAATTGAATTGTTTAAATCCATAATTACCATTGGCTTGGAATTGCTGTGGTCGTCTGTCTCTTCCGCGTAACTTATCTTCAGTGTCATGAGCTAATGAGATGGCGTCTTCAAGGGTAGCAGGCTTGAACATGTTCACTTCAGCGTAGTAATGTCCAAGGAGTCCAGACATATACTTCCACTTATGTGTCGTCTCTG
The DNA here is from genome assembly GCF_053477565.2 of Lygodium microphyllum. Taxonomy (NCBI): domain Eukaryota; kingdom Viridiplantae; phylum Streptophyta; class Polypodiopsida; order Schizaeales; family Lygodiaceae; genus Lygodium; species Lygodium microphyllum. The sequence continues at coordinate 116,103,494 of NC_141158.1, forward strand.
GTACGTTTTCAAGCATGCGTAGCTGTAGGAGTGCATTCCAAAAACGCTCTGTATACTGTGGAATAGGCTCACGATCCCGTTGTTGAAGTAGATCCCATTGCTTGATAGCCTTCTCATGAAATTGCGGTGGAAGGAAATTCTGCATGAACTTCTTCTTGAAATCTTCCCAAGTAGCAGGACATTCTATGCTCTTGCGTACTACAGTCCACCAAAGTGATGCTCTGTCTACCAGATGATTAGTAACACACTTGATTTTATCTTTTTCTGGATAAGTTTCCTCATGGAAATAGTCATCAAACTGGCTAATGAATGATAAAACAGCCTTTCCTTCTCGTATGCCATTGAAAGTGCGAAATTTGAAACTTCGTTTACTTATCTTTGATTCCTTGCGAATGGTTTGTGCTTCAAGAGTGGCGTCGATGGTATGTCGAATCAAATCTTCAGCTTGAGGTTCTTCTTTGTCATTAGACGCTCTTTGTAATTTTGTCAATTGCGCTTGCAATGCTTGCCTAGCCCTTCGTTCTTCTTCCAATTGTAGCATGATTAGATCCAGCTTTTGTTCCATGGTAGGCTCAGGTAGGTCGTCTTCAGTCATAGGATCATCCATATGTGGGGTCGTCATCCTGTAAAACTCAATAAACCTTTCTCACTCAAAATCAGGTTAGCGGGATGAGCGTAGCTCAAATTCGGGTTTACAAGGCTATGTATTTTTGGGTATTTCTTTCTCAATTTTCAGAAAATCTGCAATATTTCTTTCTTCGTTTGCTGAAAATACTTCAATGAAGATGTAGATAGGTAGAACACTTTGCCACGAACAACTTTCCAGTTCAGAGTTTTTGCGTAGGAACAAGCCTTCTAGGAGTTTTAAGCACTAGTCAGTTCTGACTCCAATTGACTAGTCTGACTTGCAGAGTTGCAGACTTAGCCGACTTACAGAGTTGCAGACTTGCAGAACTTAGGCCGACTTGATGAACTTGTAGGACTTGATTCCACTTGACTTGCAGAACTTGACTTTTGGTGCGCAGGACCCGGAGTTTGGTGACTTTGTTGCCCTGTGTGACTTGAATAGCTTAGCTTGGACTTAGATGATTAAGCTTAAAGAGCTTAAGAACAGGCGTCATCTAATTTCGTTTGGGGGGGGGGGGCCGTTTTTTTCACGTCGCGAAAATTTCGGCCTTCTCCTGGATCAGTCGATTTGGTTTCCTAGCTTCCCACCAAGTTCTAAGCTTTCTCTTAAGCTTTTTGAAAGAAATAATGAGAAAAATAATGAAGCTTATCTCTGGTTTTTCCACGACTTGATGAAGGAGATGGATGCGTGGTCCTCCGCCTGCACAGCCTGGTCCTTCGCGATCTGAGAGTAGAAACAGGGGTTCTTGATCGCCAGAAGTCTGCCTGTATCGACGGTTCGTGACGAGATTGACTGTAGAGCCCGATCGTTCCTGAAGCTCCGTCTTCGCCCGAGATTGGTAGCGATTGGAAGCTCTTGATCTCAGCTCCGCTCTGATACCACTGGTGCGCATATCGGTCGCAGTATGCTCACGTAGTGAATCCCGGAAAATCCCCAAGAACAATGAACTCTACCTTTTTGCACAAAAAAACAATGTAAAAGCATGAACGACAAGAAGCAAGAGACCAATTGGGTTCAATCTCCCCCCATGCCTTGTGTGAACGCTTCACAAAGCATGCATTTTATGTATATTTCCATCTTTATGCTCAATAATAGCCCAATTTACAAAAATATGACAAGCTCTTAGCTTTTGAGTTTGCTTTCTACAAAAATAGGAAATAAAGCTAATGGACGGTGCCCATAGAGTCTGGCACGCCCAATCTCAATGTCCAAATAGAAATAACATATTCGTGTGCATAAGCGCATACAAAATAATAATCAATAATCGATGTCTCAATAGACATAACAAAATATAGGCGTGGCGCCTATCAAAATATAATCCAAAGGTCGAATACTCACTAGACTCCAATGCTTTCCTCCGCCACTACTGCTATCTCTACACATCAACTGAAGCATTCACAATCGTTAGTAAAATAATACAATTAAACCAACAAAAGTGAATACCTAGCAGTCTTCAACTACATAAATAAATCAACTGGTTAGAAATAAATCCTAACCTTAATTTATTACGAGTGCGCACTCTAAACTCATAAACGTTTATTAATTTAATATGCATTTTGTAGAATCACCCGCTATGGAATCACCCACGTACACACTAAATTAATGAAACGCCCGAAAAGGACAGGCATCCCCATCAACTTCTCGCACAAAGAATCCTCTTTGTGTATGAGCCCCGGTCATCTAAGTTTACGGAATCCACCGTAAAACCTCACAGAATCCACCGTGGCACGGAATCCTCCGTGGAGTAACGTCACGGAATCCACCGTGGCACGGAATCCTCCATGGAATATGCCTCCTGGCATCAAAAAGCATTTAGGATGTTGTTAGATCAACCAACAAAAAACCAATTGTATTCTTGCCAAACAGAATAGTAGCGATAACATTACCATTGCGTATATACTCTCCCCCTGGGGATCAACGAGCGATTCTATATAAAATTTACTTAACACTATATGCACAATTTTTAATGTCATGATTCTGCCATTCATAACCCTTGACCAATTCTTCCTTGTAATTACTCTATCAACGAATAAGCCACATGCAACTAGGTGCAATTAACTTTCCTTGATATATGCACTTCGCAAGCTCCATCTTACGAATATGTGAGATGAAATGATTTACACTCATGCATCATAGTATGGGCCTAACATATCTCATACGAGAATCAAAACAAGCATCTATCAATTTGGAAATACATTACTTACGACTAGAATCGCAATTTGGATTGACAGTGATGCCTTTGCCCGAAGCTTTGTATCTGGTTGTGGGATTGCCAACCGTACGTGACATTCTTCACTTAGGGACTATCGTTCGCAAGTAGACTAAAGAGATTAAGAAGGCGAAATAGATTTGAGATGGGAGAGTGTGAGAGAATATGGTTAAATCAAGGATCGAGATAGAGGAGAATTGTGCAGTCTCTCCCGGTAACTATTCTCTCACACACACTCTCTCTCTATCTCTCTCTTTCAAGAGCTCTCTCACAATCTCTTGGAGGGTATCCTTCTCTCTACCTCTCTCTCGCAACCTCTCGGGGTCTCCTTATGCTCACTTGTGCCTCTCCATGTCTCATATTTATAGTGAATTAGAGAAGAGGGCTTGTGGTTGAGAAGTGGAGCTCTTTGTGGAGGGGGATCTTGGAAAGACAAGTGATCTGATGCTCAGATCATAAATTTGATAGTTCCATTGACTCCGAAAGGGAGGTAAAACCCCAAGACACTTGCTTAGAAAGCTCTTAGTTTACTCCTTCTTTTCTCTGTTCGAAGTGTTGTTTTCTGTCTATGGACTGCGATCGCAGCGCGCACGATTTTGCCAGTCACTTTTCTTTATTTTTCTTTTTATAAAATATCCAAAACTAACTAAAACATCAATTGTCTTTTTTTTTTAAATGACATCCAGTTCTAGAAATCTCCATATCTTTTTTTAGGATAATATCTAAATATATTAGTTTTGACCAAAATCTAATATTTTTGGACCATCCAAACTATACACATTAATACTAGTGATTAATATAGCTCATAAGTCTCGTTCACGTTGTAGCTTACGTGAAGGGTGGCTACGGTCCTTGTCAATTCGAGAAAAATATTGGATTTACAACTCTCGATTTTTCTAAATAAAATATTTTTAATTAAATAAAAATTATTAGTTATTAATGTTAATTGGTTTTTACCTTAGTTAGTCTTTAGTTAGTAATCTTTCTAACTTATTAATTGACTAACTAACTTTAGAACTAACCAACTAACTTTTATTGCGTGGAAATATTACAATTTATCAAGTTTAGTACTTACTTCTCTTTGTAAAGATAGAATAAAACTTTATTAGAAGTTAACTCTTAGTCTCTCTTGGGCTCAATGTTGAGGATTGAGGAGATAGACATCTTCTCATCATGAATTGTGGAGAAAAGGAAGTCACTTGGTCAGAGTTTAACTTTTTAGATACCTTGGCTGCCCAAAGGAGGTTCTTTTTGAAGGTGAGGGAGAAGTGGTCTTGGAGGGTTTAGGACTACAAGCTCCAATAGACTTAATTCTTGTTTTGGGACTCTAAGGAGACATGTGCTCTATGGAGGCAATTGAGTAAATGAGAAGATCATGATGGCATGAAGAGTCAACTTTAGAACTATAGCCATGGGGGATTGAGAGGTTAGAGTTGGGTTATATATGGTGTTGCACCCACCAATAATATATCCTTTGTAATACCCTACAAGCCCATGCTAAATAGGGTGCTACTCTATGCTAGTAGAGGTAAGGATAACTGTTGGTCCATTTGAAGCTCGCTTCATTCATCAACCTAGTGTTCACGAAAAATATTTTTTATAGGCAATACAAAAACATTTAAACATGTGAAAATGTAGTTTTTTCTCAAAATTTATAATTCACAAATTTATTCCTTAAAATTTTAAGGTATTTTACATTCAAGTTCATAATCTAACTATCAATAACCTTGTACCAAATAATCTTGCATTCTAAATATTTTAATTTGCATGATAGAGCTGATCGCAAAATGAGGTGTTTTTGTATTATAGTTGGCTTTCTCAATTACAAATAGGGATCCAAGACTCAGGGGGGGGAGGGGGGATCACTCATGAATATATGTATATATAACGTGAGTTCAAAATAAGGGGTTTTTAAAATACAATTTCTATAATTTTTTTTACATACAGAAGGGTGTCATATAAAGGGGTTACTTACAGATTGAATAGAAAGGGTTGTTTTTAATTCAAGAAAAAATCACAGATTAGGATATTTATAAATAGGCCATGAATGCACGTTATATAGAGAATATATATATAGTGAACCCCCCGAGATCCAAGATAATAGAGAGAAAGTGAATGAATCATACAAGGTAGCTCTATTCGTTCTACAAAAAGAAGCTACTACCTTGAAGCTATATCAAGTGCATACTAGAAGTTTAACTATTGTCCTTTGACATTGGATGAGTCATATAGTCCCATGCAAATTTTATTTTACAAAGTAAGGCATGCAATTGTCCCAAAATTCTATGTTGGAAGTCATTTTCAAGCAAAAAAGCATCGCCTGCACATAAAAAAGAGAGGTTATGTTAGCTTCGAAATAACTTTTTAAATATCTCAAACATATGTAAAGAGAATGGCAAGACTCAACTCCTTAAGTAGGAGATGAAGAAGCCAATTGATGAGCAAGTCCACACCTGTAAAATACATAATTTGAAATCTCAAACATAAGTAATAGTTGCATAAGTATACTTTAAAATAACATGAAAGTAAATATAATAAAATATAAAGCATTAAGAACCTTACAAATTAAGGTTGAGGAGCACCATAGATATACCTTGATGTTTTGCAATTTTTACATGCTTCAATTGCTTTGGTAAAGTCCATTTCTTGTAGAGTACCACCCTCAATAGAAATCATCATTAAAGCTTCCATATGTGTTGTATCTAGCTGATTTCTATTGCATGTCTTGATTAGGTTTTGAATGAAAAAACCTCTTTCACAAATGGCAATGCTTGAACACTGCAATAGTGCAATTTGACTAAGCTTTAATAAGTTTTGATTCTTCTTGCATAGCACTGGACTAAAGCTAATTCGAGTCCAACTATCTTTTAAAGCTAGGTTTTTCCAATCTAAGAAACCGTGGACTTTGAAAATCTTAAATTCCCTCCTCAAGCTCATACCATCAATCATACCTTCGTATACATGACTATCAATTGTTTTAGGAGATGTATAAAAGTCAATCAAGGCATTCACTTCTTCAATCCCATACATCTTAAAAAGTTGTCCAATGGGGAAGGAAGAGGGACATAATCTGTTTAAGTTCTTTAAGATAGAGTTGTCTTCAAACCTCTCTCTCAAAGTACCCAACAATTGCAATACTCTTTTTGAAAAGTAAGAGCAATATGCAAATCAATCCCTATTGCACATCTTTGTACCTTCACACCACAAAAACAATCACCTTTCATAGATGATCTCAAAGATGCCAAGTGACCTGTCTTAGAGCCATAATTAGGAATAATAGGATATCCTTTGCTATCATTATTCCAAGCATTAACATCCACAATTGGGCCAACAATAAACTCTAACTCAATGGCTCCAATAGCAGTATTAATAATACTAGGAATGGTTGTGACATCCACAAAATCACTCTAGAATGTGTAGCTCAAATGTGATACATGTTCCAACAAATCAGCAAGAAAATGCATGCTGTAAACAAACTCAAAGCATGATACCTGCTTATAAAGAGATGAATTTTGAATGCCCAAAATTTCCAAAAGTGGCTCAAAAACCTCACAAATGGTTTGAAGAACTTTGTGCCAGCTTAGCCATCTAGTTTTATGAATGTTCTTTACATGAAGTGTAGAACAATCAAACTCTTGCTCTAATTGTTCTAACATTTGTATACGTGAAGGACTTCATTTTCATTAAGAATCATATCTACTTTGTGTGCATAATCACTTCCCCTTATTGCATCACCTACACATAGATGCACTCGATGTGCAACACAATGGATTGCAGTAAGAAATGGACTACCTTTCTTTAGCATACTAGCAATGGCATTTTCTTTTCCCACCATTATTGATGCACCATCTGATCCAAAACTAACCATCTTTGACACATCAACTCCATGTTTTGCAATATTTTTCGAAAGCAATGCATACAATCCTTTTGTTTGTTGATTTGCCATATACTTTTAGCAAACCAAGAAAAGAAACATGTGGCTTATTTCTCCACATGTAACTGACATACACAATCATATGTGAAGTAGCTGAGACAATCTATGGATTCATTTATATATAGCCCAAAGAAAGAAGATTGCTTGACCTTGTCAATAATATAATTTTTCATAGAATCAACAATAAAATACACAAACATGGCTGCAACCTTGTCGTTGTTATACATGTATTCTAGAACATTTTCAGCACCACAACAATGCAATAGTTCCAACTGTGGAGCAAATTTAAAAAAAGACATATTATGCTTTGTAATGAAATAAGCTACTCTAAACAAACATATCACACTATCATCAGCATTATCTTGCTGTCTTTGTAACCCATTTTCAAATGCCTTTTGGTTGTGTCGTGGCACATAAGCTGCAAACTTATGTGCCTTGGAGTCTGCATGTTGCTTTATCGCACTAAGTTGAATATTAACGGACCTGGCACATAAGCTGCAAACTTATGTGCCTTGGAGTCTGCATGTTGCTTTATCGCACTAAGTTGAATATTAACGGACCTGGTATTGCCATACTCACTTTTACACTTCTTATGATTTTTGCATACGTTACAAAACACTCTTCCTAGTGATTTATCAAAACATGCCCACTCAAAGAGAACTGCCCAAGATTCATTTCATGTACGCAGTGCTCTTTTAGTATGAATTGCCTCTTCCTCACACATATTATTTGCAATACATGCATCTACCTTCGAGGTACTACCATTGCTTTCAACATTCGAGTCCTTAGAGTTTTCTAATTTCATTGATGTAAAACCTATTATAGTTAAGAGTGATGTTTGCCTTTGCTTTTTTTTTTTGTTAAGTATCTTTCATTTTCTACAATTAAACAAAAAAAAATAAGATTACTATTATTTTTATTTAAGGTTTACCCCATTAGTATTAAGGCCTCCTCATAAGATCATTGCAGACCATTGCAAAAGGGGTGTCAGCTATTATAAAAACTTAGATTAATTTATGCTTAGTAACATTTTCATCCATTCTTCTATTCATGCCCCCAATGAAATCAACAATGCTTTCTTTGTTGCTTGATCAAATGAGAGAGGAAGATGAAGAAGCAAAAAAGAGTTCCTAGCCAAATGATGTGTTCCAAACTTAGATGTACAAATTTTGCTTGCTTTCAAGCAAATGATTGTGCATGGTGGGTAATGCGAAATTTGCTTGTACTCAAGCAATTCATTATGCAAAATTCATGGTATAAGTGGTGAGCTCCTAGCCAAATGAAGCGTTCCAAACTTAGATGTACAAGTTTTGCTTGCTTTCAAGCAAATGATTGTGCATGGTGGGTAATGCAAACTTTGCTTATACTCAAGCAATTCATTATGCAAAATTCATTCTATAAGTGGTGCAATGCCCTCCCCCCCTCTCTCTCTCCATGACAGAATCCTTAGTCTATCTATGGGTTGTAAAAAACAACCAAATAGAGGTGTATGCACGTTAGTCTATGATGGTGCAATAGCATATCGAGTTGGATCCTTTGTAAATATACCATTTGTCAATGATGGATGTATGTGTGCCAAAGGCAATGTAAGAAGAGGATGTGCATAGGGTAGATGTAATACCATCTCAAATACCATGAGCTGCATTCTAAACTTATGAACCATTACACAATAATGGATGGATGTACTTTTATGTGCCACTACATAGGCAACGTATGAAGAAAGGTCCACATATTATATATAACATGAACTCCGTGCTAGATAGGCAGACTATTATGTGCCACTACGGAGGAGTTGTAGGACTTGCTGTGCTGACTCGCTGGAGGAGGCGCCCTGCTGCCTGGAGGTGCCACAGGATTGGCCTGCTATGCTGATTGTTGTTGGAGGAGGCCCCCGCTATCGACTGTTGGAGGAGGCGCTTGATGTCGACTACTTAGAGCAGGGGAAGATTGCCAATTGCTTGGAGAGGCACACGCTGCTGCTGCTGCCAGCCTAGAGGAGGGGAAGATTGCAGATTGCTTGGAGGAGGTGCCGCAGGAACTAGCGCCCGCTACATGGAGGAGGGGAAGAGCGATGGAGTAGTTCGACTACTGGAGGAGGCACCCACAACCTGAGGAGGCACCTGCTGCTTGGAGGCATCATAGGATTGGCGAAGTTGCTTGGAGGAGGGGAAGAAAAATGGAGTAGTGGTCCAGTGGAAGGAGGGGGAGAGAGATCGTAGGAGTGGCGGGCGTTTGAATAAGGAGAGGGAGAGAGATGGAGGAGTTGAAGGAGTGGGAGATGGAGGGGGAGTCATCGCTCAGAGATGGAGGAGTGGAAGAACAAGTGAGAGATGGAGTTGAAGAAGAAGGGGTCGATGAAGGCCATGACTAGTAACTACCCCTTTTCAAAATTTGTCAAGATGAACACTCAAGGGACCATTTAATAAATTAAAATTTACTCAATTGACAGTCACACTAAATATTCTTGAAAGTTGAATCTTACACGTGACTCATAATTGCTAAGTCATGACTCATGACTCAAGATTTTTTATTATTTAATAATTTAAAATTATATATTAAATAAAATAATAATTAAAAAATATATTTATGATACATATTCAAATACGTATTAGGATTATAATATCAAGTAAAAAATTCTATACTTGATAAATTTGTTCATTTATTTATTGTTTCAAATATTATTTTATAAGCAAATAATTTTTGCTCTCTTTTTTATGAAATTCACTAAACCTTTTACCTATATTTGTAAAGATAGTTTTTATAAATTTGCAATTCATTTTACATTAAACCTCGGTTTTTCGTGAACATTGCACCAACCAATGAAGCATAAAGTTTGTTGTATTTTCGAAGCTATCATGCTATTATAACCAGGTTGGAGCACAAGGACGAAAGCCCATCCCGTATGGCAGTGTGCCCAAGGTGTGACGAGCCTGTTAGAATTGGAGTTTGGGGGAGGTTGCTAGCTTCGTAGGTTTGCTTTACACTCCGTATCTATTTGACTTGGCGTCAATGCTTCTTAAGGAACTGCTGCACTTTAAATTGAGCATGTACGATGTATCGCCATAGGAAGCTAGGGTCTGATAAGGGCGGCAGGGCCTTAGGCCTAGCCCTAGCCTCTAGGTAGTAAGTAGGGGGTGATGTGAATGTCTTTTTGGGGGGCAGCAGCCATTCTTTGCCACACGTGCACATTCAATATCTCATCTGTCACCTTCGATTCTCAAATATATTTCTGGCATCGACGCATAGTACAACACATTGATGATAAGGCATCATAAGGGGCTACAAAGTACTCACATAAAAAAATACCTCTTTTCTAAGAAGCGCCCCCCTTATATATATAACACGCTGAGCCTGGGTGTGGTTACGATATAGGAGGATCAGTCCCAAGGTTCCCTTCCGTCTTTCTCTCTCTTTTACACAAACGCTAAGGTTGCAGCAGTAGAGGGCGGATTTGCTGTTCTAGACACGAGCGAATATAGAGACCAGAGTTTCGCATGTATGGCCGGAGGCTTTTCGGATGAATTGGAAGGGGAGGGAAAGCTAAATGGGCAGCTGCAGGAGGCGGCCTGCAAGGGGGCGGGAGCGCTATTTGTAGAGGTGAATACTGCTCACTGTGTGTGTGCGTGTGTGTGTGTGTGTGTGTGATGCGGTGAGTCAACAGGTTCTCTCCTCCAAATGTAGTGCTGTCATTTTCTTAAGCCACAGTAGTAGTAAGGTGGGTGGATTAATAATGCAGATAGCGGAGGAGCTGCGAAAGCTAGGGAGGATAGCGGTTCCGGTGGCGGCGATGAATCTGGTGGTGTTTCTGAGGTTGATGGTGTCGGTACTGTGCCTGGGAAGGCTCGGGGGTCTGGAGCTGGCCGGCGGTGCCCTCTCCATCGGCTTCACCAACATAACGGGCTACTCGGTGCTATTCGGCCTGGCGTCGGGCATGGACCCCATCTGCGGCCAGGCCTTCGGCGCCCAGAACTGGGCTCACATCGGCCTCTGCCTCCAGCGCACCATCCTCCTCCTCCTCTGCGCCAGCCTCCCCATCAGCCTCCTATGGCTAAACCTGGGGCGCGTCCTGCTATTCCTGGGGCAGGACCCCAGCCTCACCGCCGTCGCCAGCCGGTATTGCCTCTTCTCCTTACCGGACCTGCTGGTAAACTGCGCCCTGCAGCCGCTGAGAGTCTACCTCCGCTCCCAGGGGATCACCGCCCCGATGATGTGGTGCTCCGCGCTGGCAGTGCTGCTGCACGTGCCGCTCAACGTGCTGCTGGTCTTCGTGCTGCGGCTGGGGGTCCCGGGCGTCGCCATGGCCGCCACGTGGACGAATCTCAACATGGTTCTGCTGCTGGTGGGGTATTTAAGGGTCTCGGGGGCGTACAAGCGTACGTGGAGCGGCTGGTCGCGCGCGGCGCTGCGGGAGTGGTGGCCGCTCTGGAAGCTCGCGCTCCCCAGCTGCTTCGGCATCTGCCTCGAATGGTGGTGGTATGAAATCCTCACGCTCATGGCGGGGTATTTGCCTAACCCTAGAGAGGCGGTGGCTAGCACGGCTATCCTCATACAAACCACCTCTCTCATGTACACCATCCCTCTGGCGCTAGGGGCTTCTGTATCGACCCGCATAGGCCACGAGCTCGGCGCTGGGCGGCCGAACAAGGCCCGCCTCGCCGCCTGGGTTTCCCTCGCCGTGGGCGCCCTCGTGGCCCTCCTCCATCTGACGTGGACCACCGCCTTCCGGCGCCAGTGGGGCCGCCTCTTCACCCACGACGCTCGTGTGCTCGCCGTTACCGCTGCAGTCATGCCTCTCGTTGGCCTCTGCGAGCTGGGCAACTGCCCGCAGACCGCGGGCTGCGGCGTCCTACGCGGCAGCGCGCGCCCCTCCGCGGCCGCCGCCATCAACCTCGGCTCCTTCTACCTGGTTGGGACGCCCGTTGCCGTGGCGCTGGCCTTCGCCCTACACGTCGGATTCCCGGGCCTGTGGTTTGGCCTGCTGGCGGCCCAGGCCGCCTGTGCGGCCTCCGTGCTTTATGTCGTGGCGGGCACGGATTGGCCGGAGCAGGCGCGGCTCGCCGCCGCATCCGCCGCGCGCGCCGTCGAGGCGGTGGCAGGGGTGGACGTGGAATTCGCCCTCATTGGCCAGCGCGAGGATCATGAAGGAGCCGACGTGGAGGCTGACGTGGAGCGTACCAAGCTGCTGAATGGGGCCAACGCGAAGGCAGCCTATTGAAGGAGAGAGGCGCGCCCAAATGTGGACCGCCGTTTTTTGGGGTTTTGGGCGGCGCAGGCAAGTGGGCTACCCATCATCGATGAGGCGGCGGGGCCCAAAAAATAGCGACCCAACTAAGTCAGAAACCCTGTTTTGCTTCAAGCGTCCCCAAAAGATAATGGTATTGGGAGGGTGGGGCAATCATTGTGCGGGCTGCGGCAACTCAGATATAACCATATTGTATTGTTTAAATGATTTTTTGGGGGGATGCCCGAGGGGCTCCGATTCTGCATCATCATGGATTTGATATTTGGTCTGTGCGTGTTCACGAATCCCATGATTAGAACTTGGATGTGCGGCTATGCATGTCTTGACTCTTGACATGACCGAAGGTGGTCCACTAGGGACCATATACGCCACATAGCACAGAGACTATAATACCTATCGACATTTTGAGAGAGAGAGAGAGAGAGTGTGTGTGTGTGTGTGTGTGTGGTCTTTAGTGGATGCGATGTGCCTCGAAAGGCTGCCTTTCCTGGGGAATTTGGGACCAGGTTTTATAAAAGCGGGTGGCATCTTTGCCCTCCCTTTTTTTTCCTTTCTTTTCTGGTTCGTCGGGCGCCTTCCCGATCCAGAAGAATGTTGTTGAAGTGCGTGATAAATACATGTGTCTTGGAAGTGCGTGATAACACAATCTTTCTCCCATCAGTTTCCACTACCAAGCCTCGGGGTCCTGCCACGTCACCATTCACTTCTCAATTGGGCGCTCTCTCTCTCTCTCTCTCTCTCTCTCTCTGTGGATGTGGATGTGGATGTGGATGTGACTGTTGCAGTCTGGAGTGAGAGTGATACCCTCTCGGGAAGAGCAAAGGAATCAAACCGAGGTTTAGAGCGGATCCAAAGTTCAAGCGTGTATTTTCATTTTAAAGGGATCGTCTCTTCCTATGAATTGTTTATTTAAAGTCCTAAAGTTCTCTAGCAAGCCACACTTCAAATTGTCAACTTCAAACCCCCCCCCCCCCCCCCCCCCCCCCCCAAAACACACACACACACACATACCTACATATATACATGTATATGCAAAAAGTGAAGAAAATGTGTTTAATTATATCACAAACTAAATTGTAACATGCAATGAAATCCGGGATTCGATAAGAAAGTTAGTACATTCTTGTGCCATAGTTACAAAGGTATAAAGCTTTCTTTAGCAATCTACTAAGTCACTAGGATCTTTGGTTTGTTTGTGGTATGGTACCTAACACATTATTTAAACTACAAACCCTTCCAAAGTAAGGGCATGACTAGTAACATCTTTCTACTCATGCACTCTTACATTATAAAAATAAATTTGTTAATGAATGATTTTTCATTAAATGAAGTTGAACTTCTTGGTGGAGGTTGTTTTTCACGTTCTACTAGTTACTCTTAGTTAAAGTACTTAGATGTGCTTTGGGACACCATGTTTTTCGATACATAATGAATGTATGAAATGCTAAGTTGATTTCTTGGCATAAATTCTTCTCCCCATGGGATTGCCATAAAGTCTTGGACTTCTCATTTGGTGCAATCAGAAATTTGTTTGGAGTAGTGTAATTGATTACCATTGAGACGTGCCAATTTTTAGATGTGTCGGCATACTACTTGTGTAGTGAGTTTGCCTCGTTGTTAGTCAAGTTGAATTGAACCCTAACCTTATTTTCCTCCATGAGTTTTATATTCTTGTGTTGTCATAAGGACCTTGATACAAGTAACTCTTTTGTTAAGATTCTTTTGGTCATGCTAGGAATCTCATCCATTAGCCTAAATGGCAAAATGAGTGCATAACTAATAATCTTATTTTATTGCTATATTATTTTTGCTAAGGTTCAGAAAGCCTTGAACCTCTAGAGGGCTTCTTGAACCTACTCCTTTTTCCAAACCTCCCTTCTTCAATCAAAATCCCCTCCTCTCTTTCTCACGTGTAATATCTCATTCTCTTTCTTCTCCCTTTTTTCATTAAAAGCGCCCTCCCCCCCCCCCCCCCCCCGCGCCTAAAAATTAAATCCTCCTCCCCCCTCTTACATTTAATCTCTTTCTTTTTCCTTCTTTTTTTAATTAAATTCTTTCCCCCTTCTCACGTGTAATATCTCATTCTCTTTCTTCTCCCTTTTTTCATTAAAAGCGCCCCCCCCCCCCCCCCCCCCCCCCCCCCCCAAAAATTAAATCCTCCTCCCCCCTCTTACATTTAATCTCTTTCTTTTTCCTTCCTTTTTTAATTAAATTCTTTCCCCCTCTCTTTCTCTCTCATGTGTAGGGCTTATGTTTTTTTTCTCTTTTAATTAAATAAAACTTTTTTAAAAAGCAAAATTTTTCTCTCAGTTAGATTAAACCTTTTAATTTAAACTTTTCTTTAATTAAACAGTTTGAAAGTTATTTTGAATTTAAATTTTTTCAAATATAGTTTTTCACACATTTTGAGAGAAAAGATAAAAAGAGGAAGGGGGAGAAAGAGAGAGAATGATAAAAACATTTTTTTTCTCCCCTTTCTCTCATGCAAGCTTAGGTTTTCTCTCTCTCTCTCTCTCTCTCTCTCTCTCTCTCTCTCAGTTAGATTAAACTTTTTAATGTAGACTTTTTGTTTAGTTAAAATAAAGAGAGAAATATACAAAGAGCAAAAAAGAAAGAAGAGGACAGAGGGAGAGGGGGAACAAAGAGAGAATTACAGAGGAAATATAAAATTTAAGAGAAAGAAAAAATGAAAAGAGAGGAAAGAGGAGAGAGAGAGATGGAGAGAAGAAGAGGGGGAGAATAAAAGAAGAGAAAAAAAGTGGGGAGAGAAAAAGGAGAGAACCAAGAGGAGAAAAAGTGAAGTAAAATAGCACGCAAAGAAAGACAAAATTAGATAGGGAAATTGGGAGGGGGGAGAGAGGAAAAAGAGGATAAAAAGATGAGAAATAAATTGTTGAGCGCACGGCAACTTCTCTCGTCGTTACAAGGCAGCAAAGTTGTTGCGAAGCGGCATGATCCAAATAATTTGCATGGAAGAGGAATATTTTTTAAAAGGTTATTGAAATTCTTGAGAGAAATTATTTTAAGAGCTCAAAACTTGCTTCTCTACTACCAATCACCAAATTAGCCCTATGTTGAAGTTGTGTGAGAGGTTTATATTTATGGTTAACTTGGGTATGAAAGGGGTTATTTTGAGATAGAATAATGGAGGTAAGCCATTCATCCTTTGCTTCATCAAACTTCAAGCTAACCTAAGTAGATTCTTTTGGATTAAAGTGAAACTCCTTGCTAGTTTGCTCTATGCTCTTAAGACACAATGCAACTACACATGTGCTAAACATTGAATTGGCACTTATAAGCTAAATGCATTTACCTCAAGGCCTAAATTCAATGGGTTGCCCAATGATTTGTGTCATAGCTAAGTTTATTGAAGGACCTTTCATTTCTATGAATGAAGTTTCAAACTATTTAGAAATCTAAGTATGTTATACACATTGGTTGCGAAAATTGGCATGCATAATCTTTAACAAGACATCATTTGATCGATGCAAAATTACTTTCCTTGTTTTGATAGACAAAATGGCCAAAAATAGGAAAAATATGTCAAATTTAGGCCTTGATTTACCTCATACTCAAAATTTCCAAGTGTCATCTTATAACAAATCCTAAAGAGAGAGCGAGAGTTTACCTAAATATGAGTGAGCAAGGAAAAAGATTACCTTATCAATGTGTTGTTTAGGGCTCCTTAGAGCTCAATCAATGCATTGAATGCTTGCTCGTAGTGTGAAATGTGGACTTATCTTACTTAAACTAACATGTTATACCAAAAGTATTCACATAATGGATTATGGTCAATTAGTTGAAGAGTTATCTGTCACATACACCTAATGTGTTACACAAGCCAAAATGTATTATGGTCAATTAGTTGAAGAGTTATTAATCACATACACCTAATGTGTTACACAAGCCAAAATGGATTATGGTCAATTAGTTGAAGGGTTATCAATCATATACATCTGATGTGTTAAAAAGTAGTGTTAAGATATTATGTTAATAAAATATTAAAATGGCATTTGGCCCAATGTTAAAAAGTAGTGTTAAGATATTATGTCAATAAAATATTAAAATGGCATTTGTTGGGCCAAATGGTCAAGAGCAGAATTGTAATGTAGAAGCGTACCATGGTCCAATAGAAGTTACTAAAAGTGTAGCTCATCCCAATCTATGCATGCAATTACTATAAGTGTAGCCCGAATTTGTGCATGTAAAATCTTGTTGCAAGGTTTTTAGCTACCTGGAATAAGCTAAGATATATATTTTTTGTACCTTGGACTATTTAGGTTTTTCTTTTATATAACGAAAACATGTGGGAAAAATTAGAGTTTAAATGTTTTATATGAAAACTCACATTGCAACATATTGACATGCAATTGTCAACGTATCATCCTTTTTTCTACATCACAATATCAAAAAATTAATCCAAAATTTTGTAGTTCATAATTAGTAATGTTACATCAACTTTTTCTTATTGATGTGAAATTTATCCTTGTAGTGAAAGTAGTTTTGAACATTGTCAATAATTTCTTTTTGGTTTGTCTTTAGGTCCTTATATGATGTATTGCATTTGAATCTTGATGGTGTTTCTTGTGATATTTAGGACATCTATGAGAAATGCACTTCACCCTCGTGGCAAATCACAAAAAAATTCTTCAAATCAACTTCCTAATGTAAGAGATTGTGAAATGAAATGCTTTTTTCTTTCGATGTTGGCACTTGGACAATTGTGTTTTACATGAACAAAAATCAAATCCACTCCATATTGATAGTCATCTTTGTTCTTTAAGGTTGGCTGTGCCTTTATGTTGTCCTTTTACATACTAATGCCCTTGTTTACCCATTTAATAATGTATTATAAGAAGCCTTATTTCATGAAAAGGTCACCTATGTAGGCATGGTTGTCTCAACATAAGCTATAATCTAGGTGAGAAGTCACAATCTTGCTTTAAGAAGTTAAAGAAAATCTATTGTTATTGTGAATCAACTTTCACTTGAAGTGATATGATTAGGGGACACTACTTAAATTAATCATCTATTCAATTAATGATTATCATGGAGCATCTGTTAGTCTCTAGGATTTTGTCCCCTCTTTATGCTAATGGAAGGTCTACATATAAGATCATACAACATAAAGAATCATGAAAGGGAACCTCAAATGCTAAGAAAATGAATATGAAAAAGATAACCTTAGAGGTTATGGCAAAGATCACAAAAGCATGGTAAATATCATGATTACAGGGGATGCAATGGGACAAATACATGAAAGGGAAAACTTGAATGCAAAGAAAATGAATGTTAAAAATGTTATAACCTAGGTTATGATAGAGACCACAAAAGTATGATAGTTACCATTAATACAAGGCATGCACTAACAAATATACGAATATTCAAATGTGATCCATCGGATCATGTATTCCTTTGTACACAAATTTGAATGAAAAGCATAGTAAAATGATGGAAACATTTTTCTTTTTGAATGCCACCATAGGAATTTATTTGCAACAATTTTGTTGGTTTTTAATCATAATATTTTTTTGAAAACTATTTATAATATATGTATTTGTAGCATCATGTATCTCTTGTGAGTT
This sequence comes from Lygodium microphyllum, assembly GCF_053477565.2. Lineage (NCBI taxonomy): Eukaryota > Viridiplantae > Streptophyta > Polypodiopsida > Schizaeales > Lygodiaceae > Lygodium > Lygodium microphyllum. The sequence goes on from NC_141158.1 coordinate 116,121,092, forward strand.
AACACAAGTTGCTCTAGTATATATTATTTGTTAAGCAAACTTGTTTTGTAGCTTTACTATTCTCAATAACAAGGATCACTATATGTATAGTCTTGATACCTTAATCTGTTCACAAGTCATCGAACTACAGGAGATCGGTGAACATTTATAAAGCAAGGATACAACCTTTACAAGTCATTATCATCACTTAATAGGGCTTGTGTACTCGTGTAAAAATGTTGACGCTTCACCATTTTTAAGAGCAGCAGTATTTCATAAAATCACTATCATCACTTGATAGGTCATGTGTTTTCATAAAAAAAATTTGAAGCTTGATTGTTTTCAAAATCATCCTTATTTAAAGCTTTGAAGTACAAGAGAGTGGCTCCTAAAGAAATTATGGGCTCATGTTTTATCTTTTTAAATCATGTTTGAAAGAAGTTGGAGCTGAATTTACTTGCATTTATGCGACTATAATTATCTTACAATCTAGTTAAATCTCTCACGTGTAAAAGTGGTGTTATTTATAAAAAATGAATACCTATTCTACTTGAAAAATTGAGTGCATGTCTTGTGGGAACTTGTTATACTCGAAAAATTATTATATTTGAATGTGTTCATATCTCCTTATCATCACACCATGTAATTGTGTAAAGGAGACTAAGAGGGGGGAGAAAATTTATAGAAGAGAAATTCTAGACAAAGAGAGTGAAATACTCGAAATAGCGAGAGAAATAGGAAGATAAGAGAGGAAACCATAGAAGTTGAACAAAAAGGTTGGAGATGAGGATTTATATTACTACATGAATCATGAAAGAAAATACTACTCTTACATATTATAATCATGCTACTGTTGCTAGAGTATTATTTTCACTAAGATTACATGTGTATTTTTTTTAATTTCATCTCAATCCATCCCCACATAATAGTTTTTTCCCTAAAAACAAAGGAAGGGCTTATTACAAATGATTTCCTAATGAGGATGACAAAGTGCTACTCTCTTACAATGATTATAAGAATAGGAACAATGTGAAGAAATCTTCTTAAAACTGATTGAATCAAAGGAGAGGACCAAGTAGATCATGTGTAAATCCATCATAGGCCATAAAGATGAAATCTTGGTCACAATATTTTCATGAAAGTCCACTTGCAAATAGTAAACAACATGTTGTCTACAACAATTCATGCTGTAGTAAAATTGGGATAACTTTTGATGGACTTATCCAAATATAGCATGCCATATGCCAAAAGAAGCTCATGATATGTACTTTCATCCATATAGGTCAGTTGTATATGAAATTTTATCAGGATGAAAGTTGTTCTAAAATAATGAGTTGTATGAGGGTTGTATGCAATGAAGCAAGGGCCAAATATGTCTATTCTTTAGCCAAAAGTGCCTCTTCAAGATAGGGGAACTCCTTCATTATCTACATACATTGGTCTCCAAGATGCCTCCTTTGAAGGTAAACCTTTTCATTTGATAAGATATTCCACTATGGATCTAGTATAAAGATTTTTTCCCACTAGCCAATAATCATTTTAGGGATCTACTAAATAATTCCCTCTTCATTCATTAGGGGCAACTCCTCAAGATAATCCACTTATAAGCCAATGAAAGGTTCTAATTGACTCACATAAATATTATGGATCTTGGTAGTAGACGGAAATTGCAACTTGTATGCCAAGTATCCAATCCGTTTAAGGATATTGTATGGTCTATAATAGCGATATGTCAATTTGTTATTGGAATCATCTTTCAATGTAGCATACCAAAAATGCTTGCGAAAGCTCATCCTTGTGAAGATTCTTAGAAGAAATTGGAGACATTGAGCAAGATTGGCCAAGATTCGACCAAGAGAGCTTCCATGGATTCAAGATTTTGAGCAAATGGTTTCAAGGCTTCAATCTCTTGCCTCCAATGCTTCAAGATCAATCCAAAGCCTTCAAGGAGTGAGCAAAGGCTATTCAAGCCACATTGGTCATTGGGAAGCATCTTCAAGCTTTGGGAGCATTCAATTCTTCTTTAACCTATTGAAAGAGGTATTCTTCATCAATTCTTAATCTCTCTCATTATCCTCTTGCTAAGCTTAATCTGATTTCCTTGGGAGATTAAAGAATTAGAATTTTTTATAAATTTTCAAACCAATCATCGTTAGAATAACTCTTTTGATCAAATTAGAGGTCTTTTATTTGCATTGCGACATTGCCTTTTTGCTTGAAATTCACATAGGTAAGCTTTAATACAGTGAATCCATTTCTGGAATTTTTCTTTGCTACTCCCTAATCGATTGGCTTATTCTTGTTGAAAATTTGATAAAAGACAGCAAGTATTATAATGGGTAGTGATGCATTGATCCAATAGATACTCTATATCCAATCCTTATTCCATTTGATTGACCTTTTCCATTTCAATCACATTTCCAATTCTTGGTTGCTATGAGTAATATGCTATTGCCATTATGAGAATACCCATTGGGGAAAAAGGTGGATGTCGGGGGAGATAATAGGAGAAAAGCGAGGGTGACTCTCCCTCACTATTAAAGAAATCAAGGGAAACTTTGCCTATCTCTTGGTGATTTGGATCCCATGTAGGGAGCCCTTGCATGTCATTTTATCCCTCACACAAGTATTTTGCATGGAAGATTAAAGATTCAAGTTACCATGAAGGTGCAAGCCTCTTGAAGACCAAAACAAGGTAAAACATGGCATTACATGTAGATCCTTCATTATTGGAGGTGAACTGCAAGTCTTCTAGGTTGCCTATAGGTCTTATTCATGTCCCCACATGGTTTGTATCTTGGAAGAGCACTTACAAGGGTTATACAGTTGAAAACAAAGCACTTATAGGTCTAAATTGGGGGTAGGATTGGATTGTTCATGTTTAAAGATTGGCTTGTGGAATTTAATGTTCTAAATTTATTATGATTCTAAAGTACTCATCTTAAAGAGGAGGTTTAAGGCTTTTTTTTCAACCAAAAAGGTTGGAAACTAGAGTTGCTTAGCTCAAGTTATATACATTTTATTGACATGTGGCACTGTATGACTGCACCAATATGATAGATCACAAAGAAAAAAGTAAGGCCGAGTATGCATAGCAAATTAGGTAGAGAGTACACCTCAAGGAAGCCTTGAAGAGGTTCAAATATAAGGAAAAATTAGTGCCCTTAACAATACAATGTGTGAACATGAAACTAGACATGCTCATAGGCATGTTGGATTGCTTTCAAGAGTGGAATGGATGGTCATATATAGCAGCCAACAAACAAAGTCTTCCATTGATGAACTTGTAGAATCCAATGATCAAACGAAGGCTTCAATTAATAATCTTGTGGAATTACACCAAAACTATATCACAATTTACTCATTGGATGTAAATGCAAATGGGGGATAAGGAGAATAAAGATAAAGCTCACCCAAATAGTGATGCAAGAGTTCCACTTCATCCCATTAATTATATTTTCCAAGGTCAATGTATTATTGGATGGAGAGGTATATCCAATAGCCAATTTGAAGAGGGAGCCCACTTCACAAAGAAATGAGGACTATATGGGCTATATCAATGGAGGTAATTTCTCAAGTGCATGGACTACCAATTGCCAAGAGGTCCTTTGCCTATGGTTAGATACCAATAAAGTTATCAACCACTCTATGGAAGGGTATATCGAATTTTGGAGACCTATTAGTGGACAATAACTCTTCCATAAACGAGAGCTAAGAGACAAGATTATGTGAGCAAAAGTATAACGGGCAGTCATATTTACCTTTCAAGATCTAGAGGACTGGATCACAAAATTAGAATCATACTTTGATATAATCCCTAGGAGTGACAATTAGAAAATTCATTTTTCCACATTGCATTTGGAAGGGTTTGCCCATAATTGGTGGTTATATATTAAGAAAGAGAACCAACTAATGGAACCTTGGGAAGCATTCAAAATGTTTATGGTTGAAGTTTTCATATCCCCAATTGAGAAAGAGAAGCTAACTAGGTGGTGGTATGGACTAGAGATCTTACTGTAAGAGAATACACAAATGAAATCCTCAATCTCAGTATGTAAGTTTTTAAAAAAAAGTAATTATGTCAAGTTCCATAAGTATATGTATAGCTTAGATACTTTTTTATTGGCACTTGGTGGAAGCTCTAGAGTACCCATTTATCCATCATTCAATGCTTCAACGACTCAAAATAATTTTAGACTAGTGAATAGTTTTAAAACAAAGAATAAGCATGTAAATAACAAATCTAGATGATCAATCTCTCAAGGCACTCAAAATTTCATCCCCATGGACCTATTCAAGGAAAGGAAAGAAAAAGACTTGTGTTTTAAGTGTGGGAACAAGTACATAGCAGTATAGACCATGGTTTTAAATGTGCATATAAAAAGGCCAAAGTCAATAGTATGTGTACCATTGAGGACTTTGAAGATGAAGATGAAGATCAAAATATTATGTATCGTGTTGAAATCAAGGTTTACTATGAAAAGGGTGTTCTATGATCCATCTAATGAAGATGAGGATCGAATAGTTCTATGATCCATCTAATGGTTTTCCCTTTAACCTGAGTGGGCATGTGCCATTTGATCCTGGTGGAATTCGCTCTTCTCATGTTACCACTTCTACCCACTCCATTTCAATGGATGCATGGATTGGTTTCAGGAGTCCAAGCAGACTCAGAATATAAGGTAGCATCCATGGGAAGAATGTTTTCATTCTAGTAGATAGTGATATCACTTATAATTTAACAAGGGAGTAAACTACCAGGTCTAGTTAACCATCACACACAAGGGAATAATCTCCAGCAAGATGGGGGGACCAAGACAAATATTGCAACGAGGAAAGGCTATTGTAGAGGAGTTGCCTCATGGCAGTGGAGTTAGCCTTATTAAGGCTCTATGTGTCAATGACACTGAAACTTCTAATCTATGAGCCGTAACAAGAGGTCAAAAGATTAAAGGAGGGTGATAAAGGAACTGTAAAACCTGTCGAGGAAAAACCTAAGCAAGATGCTAGGGGAAAGCAAGTTCTGAATCTTGATATGGAAGGTGGACCTCTAAGGCCTGTTGATAGTAAAGTTGATCCCGAGAGAAGGATAAGGGTTTGCCAAGAAAGAAGATAAAAGTTAAAAAAGAAGCACCAAAGCTAGTCCAAAGACCAAAGGAGAGAATGGTTTGGTGCAAGAAGAGAGCTTTGGCTAACTACCACAACTTTGATCTAGCAAGTTCTCTTTGCGAAGTTAAACTAGACATGAATCTCCTGGAGCTGATTAAACTTTCTCCAGGAGTATGCAAGGAATTCAAGAAAATTATGCATATTGGGTATATTGTAGAATCTTTGGGTATAGCACGAGTGGGAGAGGATTGGTTTGATCATGCTGAAAAGCATTGCCCTAGGGTTCCACCATATGTGGATGGAATAGTAGTAGAGCATGCTATCGTGGACACTAGATCCTCCATCAATATCATGAGTTTAGACTTGATGGAGAGGCTAGGTCTCGAAATTCAAAAAGACAGCTCCACACTTCTTAGGATGGCGGATGATAGTCTAAGAGAGCCAGAAGGTTGCATCACTAAAGTTCACGTTACAGTTGCGAGTGTGGAATGCTATCTGGACTTTAGGGTGATAAGGTTTGCAGGACGTCCTAGCTATCGAGTTTTGCTAGGTAGGCCATGGATCTTACGAACAGACTGCCTAGTTGATATACCCACTGGTTGAGCGATTCTAGGTAGAGGTGCCAATTGTGTAATAGTGGATGCTTACCTTGAGTCTCCTCAAAGTGAGAGAGCTCCTTTATCCTCTACTGAACTAGAAATAATAGATGATCCATCTGGTAGTGAGACGTCATTGAGTAATGGATCTAAAGAAGCATCCACTACATATGACATTTATCAAATAACATTGAATGAGCCGGTAGAGACTTAAGATTGAATAAGAGACGCAGATGTAATTGAGTTGGACCTTGGTACGCCTAATGATTCGCAGCCAATTAAATTAGGTTCCATGCATAGTTCAAAAGAGAGAGAGGACTATGGGTCCTTGATTCAGGAGTTCCACGACATCTTCACTTGGAGCTATGACGAACTTAGGGGCATTCCCCCCAGTTTGGCTGTGCATACTATTCCTGTAAAGGAAGGTACCCGCCCTGTACGTCAGAAAGTCAGGCGTATGCCTTTTGAATTAAGGGATGGGTTGCTTGAGGAGCTATAGAAGTTATGAAAAGCGGGTTTGATCTTCCCTATCCAGCATACTAAATGGTGTTCGCCAGTTGTGATTAGAAAGAAGAAGAACAATCAAATCTGATTTTGTGTAGATTTTAGAGAGCTAAATAAGCAAACAATCAATGATTACTATCCATTGCCCTTTATTGACCAAATTTTGGATCAATTAGCGGGTAGGGAAGTATATTCAATCATGGATTGCTTTGTGGGGTATAATCAAATAGCAATTGCTGAGCAAGACAAGCTTAAAATGACATTTATTACTACCTTTGGTACCTATGCGTACCATGTGATGGCATTTGGTTTATGTAATGCACCTAGTTCGTGGGAAAGAATAGCCGACAAAACCTTTGGTGACATCTACCCAGAGGAGTTGCAAGTATTCATTGATGACCTGGGGGTAGCCACCACAAGGGAAAGACAATTGATTATTTTGCGGAAGTGTTTTGAGCGTTGCAGTCAATCTTGCATAGCTCTCAACCCACAGAAGTGCGTCTTTGGAGTCCCTTATGGGCTCTTGTTAGGCCATGTGGTTAGTTCTGTAGGGATCATGACTAACCCTGAAAAGATCAAGGTCATAGTTGCCATGAGTCTACCACATACTCCAAAGGAAGTGTATAGCTTGTGGGTATCCTATCCAAGATAGTCTTCGAAAAAAAATGCGAATGGGATAAAAAATTATATGTGGCGGTTTGGGTGCATAACATAACGTTTAAATGAGCCATTGGCCACACCCCATTCAAATTAGTTTATGGAAAGGAGTGTGTCTTGCCCTTGGAAATTGATTTGCCGACCATAAGATTCACAATCAATCATTTTTTGGGTAATAAAGATGCCCTATTCGAGCGGTTTACGACTATAGCCCACTTGGATGAGTTTAAATTGTAGAGTTTGTTGCACCAGGAAGTAGCTAAGCATCGGATGAAGCGGCTGCATGATCTACAAGCGAAGAAAAATACCTTTAAGAAATGATAGTTAGTTCTATACTACGATGCGCGTAGGGAGCTATTTTCAGGGAAGTTGGAACCTAGATGGGATGGCCCTTACAAGATAGTTAGGATAGGTAAAGATAAGTCCACGACTTTATTATTTGATCTATAGGGAGTGAAATTTAATAATAAGGTTAATCTTAACAAGATTAAAACTTATTATTTTTGATTATGCTAACGCGCTAAATGCATTGCAAGTCCATGCTGGGGTTGATTTGAGACCTACACGAGAGCTTAAATTGGTTGATGGAGCGGTTAATCCCTTATTTGGAGCACCCATATCTAGAGCAAAGATATCATTAGGGAAAGTTTATTTGGTGGAGCAAAGGATACAAAGTGATTGAGCAAGAAGACGGTACCTTTGTGTGGGAGATTAAAGTTTTTTGCCATCACTATTTACAAATCTTGACAAGCATCCCTGTGAGTTTAATGAAGAAGGTGGGATGTAGCTATCAATCCATCCTCTAAATATGTTGAATTTTGATTATCATCATTACGAATAGGGGGAGTTCTTGATGGCTGGTTGTGTAAACCCATTGTGGACGTATATGTTATACTTTGATGGAGTGTCCAGGGGTTCGAATAAAAAAGGAAGTGTTGGAGTAATTATCTGAGATCCCCGACGTAGAGTTACAATGAAATTAGCTGCTTATCTCGGGGTAGGATTCACTAATAACATGGCAGAGTATAAATCCTTGATTATGGGACTAAACATTGGCAAGAAAGGAGGCATTTAGCGGTTGTTAGTAAAAGGGGATTCCCAGCTAATCTTGAATCAACTCAATGAGACATACGTAGTCTAGAATCCCATCCTTCGTATATATCATCGAGCTGCTATAATCCTACTTGATGAATTTGAGAGCGTCTCTGTTCAGTTGATTCCATGTTCTTGGAATCAGTTTGTGGATTCATTAGCCAATTTTGCTTATGAAGAGGATATCTTCTTCAACTATGGTCCTAGTTTTTGGACGTTGTTATTGATAATGAGACAGGACATGGTCGCTTGTGGGGAGTTTTATCAGAACACGCATTATATGGGAGGCGATGGTTGTTTGATACGGCTAATGCGAAGAGTGGCCGAGACCCATCTGTCTCTATTATCTTGGACCCATAGGTTGATTTGACGACATGTTATGCGCACACCTCTTGCTATACATGTAGGAGAGATGGATCACAACTTGATCCATTTAGTCTAGGGTAGAAAGCCCTAATTGTTTCCTTGGAATAGAGCATATTTTTGTATATTTTCTTTCTTCCAAGGAGGGATCTATATGAGCTGGTTCGCTTGATCTCTTTAGGCCAAGAGGACAAGTTGCTTTCAGGTCTTAATGTCTGATTTGATTAGGCCAAGAGGGCCAGTTAGTTTGCAGTAGAATGTGTTATTTCTTTAGGCCAAGAGGGCCCTGTGTCTGTTTGGTGGTGGTTCTGTTAGTGTGAGGCAGTTAGAGAAGCCTACTAAAAATAACCAAAATGAAAAACCTAAATATCTGTTAGAAAATATATGAATATATAGAGGTGTGTAAAAAGGGGTTCTAACCCCTATAAAAATAGAGAAGTAAGAAAAATATTTGAGCAGTTATTCATTGCCTTGCGAAGGCCTGGTAGGTTCCTAGGGACGAGATAAGACTTGGTTCCGATGCCTTATCTTCCTAAGGGTGGCAACTAGCTAAAAAGCAGAGCAAATAAAAGAAGGTTGGAGTGAAAATAAAAGTGAGCATTAGAAAATGATTAAGTATCGCCTTGTGAGGGCTTGGTAGGTTCTTGGGTACCAAGATAGGACCTGAGGCCCATGCCTTATTCTCCTTGGGTCACTACGCACATCTCCCTCCTTTTTACATGCCCAAGTATGGAAACCTAAAGAAAGATGTGCCAAAAAACCGATAATATTTCTTGATCAGGCTAGAGGAGTCCTCGCCTCATAGCTCCTAGTTGAGTTGTCCTTAGTTAGATAGGTAGTTCAGACCACCACTTAGGATGACATCTTTGATAGTTCTTTTTAGCTTGGCTGTGCTGGAGCAGTAGGTTAGTGACTAGCTTTAGGCTTTCTGTTAGATTGTATTACTATATGAATGATGAAGAGGAATTGTATTACTGTATGAATGATAAAAAAGAAAATCCTCTTAAATCTTATACTCATGACAATATGGCTATAGTATTATTCTCTCACTAAATTAAATGTCTATTTTTGCACTTCATTACAAATTGCTTCTTGCATACCATAAGAGGAGGATTGAGTAACAAGAACAAGCTCCAAGTATTGGCATCAATACTTATAATGCATAGACCTTCAATACTCTACCATCTTTTTGGGAGACTTTAGGATGGTGGAAAGGAAAGGTTTATATTATTATTAGCAATGAAAAATCATAGTGGTTCAATTATAAGTGATTCCATTACATTATTGATGCAAACACCATAGTTGCTACACCTAGTCCAACAACTAAAAGACAAGCCCGTCTATGGAAGGCCATATTTGATAGATTTTGTCTTTGCTAAAGTAAACACACATTCTAGGTTAAATATTGAAAGTATCGTGAAAATAGATATGCATGTAAATGTAAAGTTATTGCAAACTAAAATCAAAGAGTAGGGATCTCTCTGATGCACATTTTAGAATCTTGCAAGCATGTAATGAAGGCCTATAGGCATTGTGAGCATTCAAAAGGATAAGTTCAAGGATGTAATGAAGGCCTATGAGCATTGTGTGCATCGAAAAGGATAAGAAAGGGTAAGTAGAAGGATGAATGCCCTAAAAAGTAAATCTTATGCATCTGAAGTGTAGAAAAAGAGAGACTCACTCTTTTATGTGCAGTTTTGAGATTATTCTCTCAATCAATTTCTCATGTCTTCTCTTCATAACTTGAGCTGGGGACCGTGAGAGTGTTTCTTGTAGCGAAGAACTATTCTTGGGTGCTTTAGTACATATAGAAGTTTTGATTCTTCTCTTTTAATCTCCCTCTTCTCTTGGTTGCAAGAGATCAAAGCTTAGGTTGGAGGAGTTTGGATTGATAGAGCATCATTAGAGCTTACATAAGAATTGGAGGTTACAAAAGGCTTCTCTCCAACTAACTTTCCTACAATGGTGGAGATGGGAATATGGATAAGTCTTCTTTTTCTCTTGAGCTTTCTTGCCTTCTAGCCTCTATGCTCAAATAAGTTGAAGTAGAATCTTAGAAAGGAATAGACTAGAATATGACCATTATGTGTAAGAGAAAGGAAGACCATAGGGTGAGTAATACCTCTTAAAGGAGTAGGAAGCCCATCTAGTCCCATTATTGAGCTTGTGTTAGAGGTTTCAAAACCTCCATATCCTTGGTACTTATAAAGAGGTTGCCTTCCTAGAGCCATAATAAGTTATTTTTCAATTAGAGTTCATCTAACAAAGATTTGAGCTCCTCACCTAGAATGTATTGCCATAAACAATTCATTATGGAAGCATGAGTGTACACTACAAGGATATGGAGACATAGCGATGGTGCTTTTTGACGCAAAATAGTGATGCCACTATTTGCATCGCTACATAAATAGCGATGCCGCTATTTGCATCGCTACACAAATAGCAACGGCGCTCAGACAAAAAAAACACGGGCCAAAACCCGAGTACCTTACTTTGCGCGAGTACACAAAAGAGAGAGCAAAAGGGAGAGTGAACTCCATCTTTCATTTGAGAGGGAGAGGGAGAGAAAAAGAGAAAGAGGGAGAAGAAAAGCTTCTCACCGCCACCGCGCCGTTCGCGAAGAAAAGGAGGAAGTGCACGGAGGGCGAAGAGGAGCCGCTGTCATGAAGAGGAGCTACCGAATCCATCCTCGAGCTTTTACGGTGAGTGCAATATTCCTTCTTGTTTTGTTTTTGTGTTTTCTCTTTTTCTTTTACTTGTTTTTGTTAAACATCATGTGTATTGAGAGGGAGAGGAAGAGAGAAAAGGAAAGAAGGAACGAGAGAGAGAGGGAGAAAACATTAAACATAATAGGGAAATAGAGAAAGAAAGGGAGAGGAAATGAGAGAGGGAGAGGAAGAGAGAAAAGGAAAGAAGGAATGGGAGAGAGAGGAAAAAAACATTAAACATACTAGGGAAAGAGAGAAATAGAGGGAGAGGGTAAGGGAGGGAGAGGAAATGAGACAGGGAGAGGAAGAGAGAAAAGGAAAGAAGAAACGAGAGAGAAAGGGAGAAAACATTAAATATAATAGGGAAAGAGAGAAAGAGAGGGAGAGGGAGAGGGAGGGAGAGAGAGAAGGAGGGAGAGGTTATTGTTATTGTTGTTGTTTTATTTCTTCTTTTATTGTTTGTAGTGGTAGTGGTAGTGGTAGTGGTAGTTGGAGATTAATTTCTTATTTTCTTGTTTGTTATTTTTGTGGTTGTCGTAGTAGTGGTAGTGGTAGTGGTAGTAGTAGTGGTTGTTTAATTTCTTGTTTTCTTGTTTGTTGTTGTTGTGGTAGTCGTAGTAGTGGTAGTGATAGTAGTAGTTGTTTAATTTCTTCTCTTCTAGTTTGTTTTTGTTGTGGTAGTCGTAGTCATAGTCGTAGTCGTGATTGTAGTCATCGTAGTCGTGATTGTAATAGTAGTACTAGTAGTAGTAATAGTAGTTTTCTTGTTTGTTGTTGTTGTAGTATTAGTAGTTTTTTTCCTTTTCTTGTTTATTGTTGTTTAGTTTTATTATCTGTTGTTGTAGTTTTTTCTTCTTTTCTTGTTTATTGTTATTGTAGTAGTAGTAGTTATTGTTGTTGTTATTGTTTTTTCTTATTTTCTTGTTTATTGTAGTGGTAGTGGTTTGTTGTTGTGGTAGTCGTAGTCGTGGTTGTAGTAGTAGTAGTAGTTTTCTTGTTTGCAGTAGTAGTAGTAGTAGTTTTTTTTTCCCTTTTATTGTTTATTATTGTTGTAGTAGTGGTAGTAGTAGTTTTTTTTTCTTTTCTTATTTGTAGTAGTAGTAGTAGCAGTAGTAGTAGTAATAGTAGTAGTTGTTGTTGTTGATTTTTCTTCTATTCTTGTTTATTGTAGTGGTAGTGGTAGTGGTAGTGGTAGTGGTAGAGAGAGAGAGTTGTTGTGGTGGTCAAAGTCGTGATTGTAGTACTAGCATTAGTAGTAGTAATAGTAGTTTTCTTTTTTGTTGTTGTTGCAGTAGTAGTATTTTTTTTTCTTTTCTTGTTTATTATTGTTTAGTTTTCTTGTTTTTTTTTAGTAGTAGTTTTTTCTTCTTTTTTTGTTTATTGTTATTGTAGTAGTAGCAGCAGCAGCAGCAGCAGTAGCAGTAGTAGTTTTTTCTTCTTTTCTTGTTTATTGTTATTGTAGTAGTAGTAGTTATTTTTTCTTCTTTTCTTGTTTATTATAGTGGTAGTGGTAGTGGTAGTGGTAGTGGTAGTCGTAGTCATAGTCATTGTAGTCGTGCATGGCTGTAGTAGTAGTAGTGGTTTTCTTATTTGTTGTAGTAGTAGTAGTAGTAGTAGTAATAGTTTTATTTTTTCTTGTTTATTGTTGTCTAGTTTTCTTATTTGTTGTTGTTGTTGTTGTAGTAGTGGTAGTGGTAGTGGTAGTGGTAGTTGTTGTTGTTGTTGTTGTAGTACTAGAGAGAGATATATGTTTTGTTAAAGGAAATGAGAGAGGGGAAGAAAGAGAAAAAGAAAGAAGGAACGAGAGAGAGGGAATAAACATAGAACATAATAAAGAAAGAGAAAAAGAGAGAGATGGAAGGAGAGGAGATAATGAATGGATAAAAAACAAAGAGAGAGTGGTGGCGAGGTCTGGTGTAATACCACGAGACGACATATGTTAATTTGTGGGTGGGTGGATGGAGACTTTACATACGTTAATTTTTGCTGAGTTACAATAGAAGAAATTCCTTCTCAAACAATTTAAAAAAGAAAAAAAGAATGATAACAAAAACAAATTGTTTGTCGTAACGTAGACAAAATGGAAAATGATGAAGGTCGTGATGTTCAAGATTGCGAGACGTATCTTAATCATCATGTCCCATGTCCTTGCTCTCAATGTAAGCTGGCAATTAGATGAAAACGTTGATTGTCTATAGAACACGTACAACGCTTTGGCGATTTTCAATCTGAGATTATTGATCAGGCGATCTTGGATTTTGAGCAAATGGTAAGAAAAGTTAATATCAATTATGCATTGTATTCGCAAGCTAATTGAATACCATATACAAAAAGATTGGGTGTGACTGGCAAATTTTCTATCCAGGGAGGTGACATCTCGTCCCAAGGAGGAGTGCATCCTTTGCAGCCAATTAGAAGAGTTCATGGGCATGCGATGGATTGAGTGCCTGAGCCAATCCACCACTTGGAAGGTACTACCCAATCTATACCATCAATACTAGAGGAGACAGATAACCTTCGAGACTTACCTACAGTCTTGGAGCTTGAGATGGAGGCAATGATCGATGCATTGATTCCCATGGATGTCGAGACTTTTGATCCGCTTAGAGAGGAAGCATCTATACCATTATATGATGGGTGCCGAGTATCCCGCCTGAAGACACTGCTTGCACTACTAAGTGTGCAAGCAAAATACGAGTGGAGCGATGCGAGTGTGATCGAGTTGATTAGGTACCTTGTACGCTTTTGTTGATTATTTTTCGGCTAATTCATTAAAAACATTTGTGCTTTTCCAAGGTGTTTTATGATTTTTTTAAGGTTACTGAAGTATCATATATTACCACTTGCAAATACCGTGCCTGAGTCTCGTGATGATGCACGACATGTTTTACGAAAGCTTGGCATGGACTACAACAACATCCATGCATGTATCAACGATTGCATACTGTTTCAAGGAGAATACGAGACTATGGAGACATGTCCAAAGTGTGGTTCTTACAGGTATCAACAGGACTTGCAAGGGCAAACCATCCCTCAAAAAGTTCTTAGATACTTTCTGCTTATCCCTCGCATAAATCACATGTTTTGTACATCCGACATGGCGAGCTTGACAATGTGGCATGCGCAGAATAGGCCCATAGATGGAGTTCAATGAATATCAGCAGATTCACATGCATGGAGCCACATTGACTCTACCTTCCTAGGCTTTGTCCGAGAGCCAAGGAATCTTTGGCTCGATCTTGCAATGGATGGCGCATGGACATCTCATCCTTAGCTTACTCGTTCTCGACCGCTACAAAGTCAAAAAAATGGACATGTATCTTTGTCTATTAGTCGATGAGCTTAAGATTTTGTGGGAGGAGGGGGTCACCGTGCAAGATATGAGCAAGCATGATGGTCGACGGTCCGCCAATATTCAAGCCATTCTCATGTGGATGATGCATGACTTTCCGGGATTCGAAGAGTGCTCAGGTAAGTAGGCTTCTGTTCTCGTTGGTAATATCTATCATAGCTCGTTCAAGTTTGTATTCACTCGATAGAGGTGTTGGGACAGGTCTGGTTACCTCGGGTTATCATGCATGTCCATTGTGTGGGCCACAGTTAGACTCTCGAAGGTCATGAACCATGAAGAAGATGGTATATCAAGGACACGCCACTTTCTTGCCAGAGGGTCATGAACTCAGGGAATGTTTTTTTAGACGACCTCCAACACGTATGAATGCCCAAAGCTGGTATGAGTTGAAAATGGTCAACACGGAGTCATATCCAAACAGAATGCGACGGTTCTCAGTTTTCTACGAGTTGCCATATTAGACCCACTTACAGATCAACCACTTGTTGGATCCCATGCATATTTTCAAGAACGTGGGCAGCTTGCTATGGAACCACATCTTAGGAAAGAGAGACACTATAGGGGCATGAATGGATTTGAAGGAGGTAGGCAAGATGGAGGCACTTTGGCCGCAGTCGAGTGCTGATGGTCACTTGCAGCTACCTTGCGCTCGTTAGATTTTGTCCACTAAAGAAGAGTGCATTGTGAAGCAAATAGTAAAGTTTATTCACACTCCGATGGGTATGATGCATTCTCTCAGGTCTGCGTTTTCTAAAGATGACCAATTATCAGGGCTAAAATCCCATGATTGGAATTGTTCATAATGCTTTCTCATTTGTGGCGGTTTGTACTACCGATCGCGATTGTAGGATGCCTTACTCCAGAAATACACGGGTCAATTTACAGGTTGTCAACTTTAGTGCAATGGATCTTACAGAAGGAGATTAAGCCGTCCTTTATAGAATCCGCAAGGCGGGGAGCAGTGGAGACGGTCTGTCTCTTTGAGAAATACATGTTTAGCATGCTCATGATACAAGTCCACCTTCTTGTGCATCTTGTAGATGAAGTGGAGATTGCTGGACCTATCCATAAGTGATGGATGTTCTTCTTGGAGTGCTCCATGAAAACCCTAAAAGGCTTTGTGCGACAACGAGCTCGGCCAAAAGGTAGCATGGTTGAATGTTGGTTGGTGTCTGAGGTGCTAGTGCATATTTCACAATGGCTACCAACAGTGGATTTAGACAATAGTATGCTATGGTCGCTGAAGGACGATGATAGAGTGACTGGAGATATGGTGGTTGGAAATGGGGTAGAAAAAAAATGGATGCTGCAATGGAGGAGAAAGTGAATCGCTTTTGTATGTTGGACCATGCCTCTATGGAGACGTGGCTTGCTATGTACTAGCAAGCTAGGCAAGATCGAGAGGAAGCATGATCTGACTTTCGACGTAGTAGCACCGTCGACCGATTCGATATCCCAATAAGGGCATGGAGGAGATGCCACGGTTTATGTCAACGCGATGGTTGCATGGAGCTTTGATTGTAGCGTCTCGCGAAGGGACGGAGGTCTCAACCGAGGAGTGGGAATTCTCGAGGGAATGTAGTCCAAAGGTAATGACGTGTTTAGGGTTTATCGTATCTATATTTTATATGCGACAACTAATTGAGTGTTTCAATGTATAGTATAAAATATATAGTGCAACATGGTCGTGCGGACAACATTTTCGCGTGGAGCGTATTGACAAAATGCGCCCCACAACAGACTGTGATATCATGGCAATGTTCGAGCAAGAGAGTCGACGATGAGCAATGGATCCAAACACGATTATAGATGAGATGGAGTATTTTGAAAACTTGTAAATTATTGTTATCGTGGATTACCGTAGCTTCTCCATGATACTATTCGATGTGCAATGGTTCAAAGTGGTACTTGAAGGAGCTAGAGCAACAGTTCGACGAGGTCCATCTGGATTTTTGGAAATAGAATTTAAAAAAAAAAGACGGATTTGCGTGACACCTTTGTGTTGCCAGTCCATTGTGAACAGGTGCATGAACTTATTTGTTTTTTAATTGTATTACGACATGGTACATATCACAATAGTTAAATCTCTCTTGTACGTGATTGTGAACATATAATCTTCTATCCAAACCCTCGACAACCTCGATGGTGGCATGTTATACATTCAGCTCCCCGAAGTGCAAGAGTATATGATCAAAGCGATATTCCAAGCATAGATGATGACAATATACAAATAGAGGGGTCAATATTGCAAGGGGTGGAGGCCATCGAAAGGTTGGAGTATGTATAGAGCTAGCATCAGGTAACAATGATGGAAATACAAGAGTCCAAGAATTCTTTGAGAATGAGGTGGACTCATCCTTTTGTGGTGACATGTCTATCAACCTTCCAGTGTATGCCAAGTTGTGTCAGGAGATTGATATGGGACCATAGAATACTTCATACTTGGAGCATTCACCTACTCAATTCGTTGACGAATCGCTTATAAGGATACATAAGATATGCATTTAAGGTAAGATCATTTCATTAGGATAAAAAACGCTTCAAAAATGACACTTGTAAGAAAGCGATTAAGTTGCTAATTAGTTGAGGTTTAGGAAGAATAAAACCTCTAAATTTGGTTGTTCAGATGTGACTAATGAGAGAATATTTGGTTCATTGAAGAGGTCGGCCATTAATTTCCCTCATCTTTTAAACCAGGTCAAGGGTCACCTTTTCGGTCATTTTTGCCTTGGAACTCGAGAGATTTTGTATTTTCGAGATTTTTGCACGAAATTCACATTTGTTTGCTCCTGCGTTTTCTTTCTACACACTATTCTCTTTTGCCATTTTTTTGTTGCACTTGCTTCCTATCACTGTGAGATTCTTGATCGGTTCATTTGCTAAAATGTCTAGCAATACCTCTTCAAATAACACAGGCGCTAGCACACGTAAATACAAGCTAACTGTTCAGCTAGATCCGATTTACACATCTTGGAGAAGTATACATCATCGAGTATTGATAGATGAGATCGAAGGCATCAGGTTGCGAACACAAGGAATAAAGCATATAGATTTGTGGGTGGATGGAAATATTTATCCCAAGGATCCTTCTACAGGTAAACCACCTCCTTTTTTCAATGTCCATGACTATATAAGATATGTTGGAGAAGATTACAATGGGATGCTTGGCTATTGTATGAGGTTATACTCTGTATCTTACACATATATAGCTCAAATGCACAAAATGAAAAAAACACTAGAAACTACACAAACAAATATTTTAGAGTTGACAAGTTAGATTGATATTTTGAAAAATGTTAACAAGTCATTGCAGGATAAGCTAACACGCTTGAGAGAAACTCCAGTAGGATTTAGAGAGAGGAAGAGACCATTAAAAAATATAACCAACTTGTGTGAGAGAGCAAAGAAAAGGAGACTAAATCTTACAAAGAAATATGTCTCTAACATATTAGGCATCAATATCCGAGAGAATGAGGAAAGAATCGAACTTTTGAAGGAAACCATGAATAAGAAAGGGATTTTTGAGGATTCTTAAGTCACCCGAAAATGCGGATTTGAGAGGTCCAACTCTCAAAGAGTTAGTGAAGGACTTAAAAGGCACGGTGAAAGCAAATGAAATTGTAGAGACGTATGATACTGTGGGTATAAGTCGGAAAGTTTATCATGCTATCTCTGGATTATGGTTTAAAAATCTTAGACGCAATGGGGTAACTATATTTAGATTGCCCGGAGCCCTTGTAGTTTCGACTGCAAGAATTGCCATAAATCGCAAGATTCCACATGTTTTTGGAGATTACATTCACATCGAAAGGTCTATGTCCTATGAAAAATTTAAAAAAGGCAATTTTTGATTACAATGCATTTAACAATATATGGATTGATCTAAAAAAGGTGCAAATTGCAATGGTTCACATATATAAAATCACAATAGAAGAAAGTTATGGTGTTCTAAAGTTTGCCTTGAAGTTGGATGAAGCACAGATTCAAAAGGTACAAAAGATGGAAAGAATTAGCATTTGCCTCATGAACATGGCATTGGACCATAGCAATGGTGAGGGCCAAGATCCATTGCATAAGATCCAATCTGAGATGGAGATTTGGTGGATTGGTGCAGCCCAGGTACCAATTGAAAATCATCAAACGTTGAAACGGTTGTTCAACCATACAGGAATTCCAAATATCATTAAGTCTCAAAGTGAAGGCGAAATATTGGTAGTTGATGGGGTTGGTAATTTTAATGTGGAATGGCATATGAGTGCTAATTAAAAAACTATCAACTGTATGTTTGGAATATATAATGGTGCAAATGCAAAATATCCTTGCATTTATTGCATGGAAAGTATTGGATCCAAAGATTGGAGTAGTTTGCGACCAGTAAGAAGAGCCCCAAATAGAGATTCTATAGATTTGAGTAAATTTAAAAACATAGAAGACATCTGGGATCCCATTCTTTCAATCTCTCTTAAGAATGTTCATATTTGTAGTTTGCATGTAGAGATTAGATTAATCGATAAGCTTCTCAGGTTGCATCTTGACTACGCATATGCCATGCTGCATCCTCTGAGAAACTACTATGAAGTACTAAAAAGGAATTAGGGTCAATCCTAGCCAAGTAGTGGCCGAATGCAATGTCTTTCAATGTACTACCACCAGCTCTCGATCCTTTTCCACGTCCCAAGAAGTTATTTGAATCAGTAATCTGCAACTGCAAATAAAACCCATATTGAATGAGCGTGAAACTCAAACCTACCAATGTGTAAAAGTAAATTCAAAATTATCTTACCACTTGGTTTTCATCATGCTCTAATTTAACTGGATTCCATAAATTTATTGATGATGATGTCTCATTGGTGTTAATCAATTCTTTAATGTATTCAGACTCCTCTCTTCCAAAATTGGAAATCCCAAGTTGTCTTTGCATGCCATCGAACTCCTCATCAGTAATGCTCAACTCTTTCTCAGCTTCTTTTGCATTTTCAAAACAAAGAGAGAGGGCCTCACCAGCATAAATAAACTTATCGTCTACAGTTTCTTTATCAAGTTTGAGTATCTCTTCCTTTGATTCATTCTCTGTGTCAACTATCCCATTTGCAGCATCAGAAGCCTATGCAATAATGGCTAGACAATAATCTTCCCTAAGATTGAAAAGTTTTTGAATCTCTGATAGTAAAATTTACTCCTTCTCCTTGAAAGGTATAGATGGTAGAGAAGGAACAGTATGGTGAGAACTCTCATCAGTTGCAGGGTTTGCATTTCCTTGGCTCTCCTCAATGATGGTCTCAGCTTTGAAGTGAGCAACATCCAACTTATCAACAATAGAAGCCTCAAAATATGCATCTACAACCTCCTCTGTTTCCTTTTCATCTGCTAGGTCATCTAATATACAAAAGCTAGCAGACTTTGCTCCTTCCAACTGTTTCTCATTAGCTTTTAGAGGATATTTGACAAGGGTGAAAACAATAAAGGCATCAGACTTTGACATAATCTTGTAGTTCTTGGAATGAGTGGAGCACAATATGTCTCTTGCATAAAACCTGTCCAGAGAGTGGGCACCACACCTCTTAGTAAACACTGACTTTTCATTTCCTATTGACTCAATGGGAATATGGACATATTCCTTTGTACCAACTTCAATAGAAGGACTTGCTAGATTTTCAAACTTCAAAAAGTCCTCCAAAAAATATTTTTTACAATATTGCAAAACACTGTCAAGGTCCCAATTAGGATTAAAGACATTCTTAACAACTCTATAGAAAGAGAGATCCATGCCATTCTGAAGGATAAAGTCAAGAAGCCTCTCTGATGGAGTGACATCAGTAAGCTCTGATACTCCAAGAACTCTCATTGCTGACTTTCCCTTCCATGGAGATGTGCTTAGCATTCTGACACTGGTGGCAGAGCATGGGGAAGAAACAGAATGCATAGGCTCATCACATGTTGAAGCCCTTGAGCCTCTTGAAAGCCTTCTCCTTTTCCTAGTTCCTAGCAGAACCTTGGAGCCCAGAAAATCTGTATGTTCAGATATGTTTCCAACTTTTGCTTGATACGGCGCGATGAGACTCAAATGCTAGACACAGATGTTTGTACTCGCGTTGTATCGGGAATGCAAACCAGAACAACACAAAGCAAAGGGCTGCAACCGAAACGATGCGATAAGGCAAAACCCAAATCAGCGATCATGCGCTCTCGTGTAGTATCGAGTTAGGTGTCTGGAAATGAATGCCGCACCAAAGCAAGACAAGAATAGCTAAGCCCAAAATGATGCAAGCAGGCAAAAGCAAAATACAAGGACACTTGCTCTCACGCCATATCGGGAGACAAATGAGAAGTCCGCAAAGAAAGCCGAAAAAGCCATACAGATGACGGACACCCCCCTTATGTAGGGCGAGCAATAATGCCACGTGGCACTAGACATTGGGCACCGACACATGGCACTAGTCGTTGGGCACCGACACGTGGCACTAGCCGTTGGGCAACACATGGCCGACAAACCCGTGGACCGATCATTAGTCAACACGTGGTATATGGACGTCAGGCGGGCACGTGGCTCAATCAATGCGAGACACGTGCCTGACATGTGGCATGGTTGACGAGGGTATATAAGGGACCATTTTGCTTACGTGTACACTTTACATTCTCTCGAGCTCTCGCGCCTTACTTGCCTGATACGGAGCGATCCCAGTGCTGTGTCTACTGCGTAACTGTCCTCTGGCGTCATATCGGTTCCCGCTGCCCTATTCAGAGCGAGGGTGCTTTTGCCTCTTTCCCGATTTCCTCATTTCACACCGTTTCTGGCCAGTTTCCTTGCTACTCGCTGCGTTTTTGTGCATGCTTGATCAATATGGAGCGAGGGCGTCCTTCGGTGGTCTACTTAATTGCCATCTCGCATCATATTGGGATTTCTTATCTCGCTGTCCTCGTCTCTGATACGGCGCAAACGTGACCATACGTCTTGCTCGTTTGTTCCTTCTTGCGCCGTATTGTACCTGCTGCGTTCTTGTCAGATTTTTGGGAAAATTCCTATATCATTTTTGTCTTTCTGGCTCTTTTATTTTCTCCTTTGCATGGTAAGGAGAAAGGAAACTGCAAGAAAAGTTTATGTGGATAGGAAGGACGGTGGGGGTAGAAGAAAGTTACAATTTGATGAATCTAAGGAGGAATCCTCTTCAAATATTGTTGAGGCTGGGCCATCAGAGGCCCCAGAGCATTTTGCCACAGAGATTCCCCCTACTCCAGGTGTTGGCCTAGCATCTTCCATGGAGTTAAAGCATTTCAGTGTAGAGAATGTTTCTTCTCCTGAAGTTGAAGAAGCAAAGGGTGAGACTTCCCCTGTGAAGAATTCATCCCCTCCAATTGCACCTGAGCCTACTTCTGCTAGAGCCAGTGAGCCTCCCAAGCCACAAAAGAAAAAGAGGAAGTCCCGGTTCTTCTACATGCAGAGGTGTTTCAGTGATATTAGAAAAGCCTAGAGAGCTACAGAGCACGTGATTCCAAAAACTGCTTTCATAAGAGTTGTTAAAGAAATCTCTGACAGATTGTCTAGAGTGGCAACTGTCTCTGGTCTAAATAAGAAGTGGCAACTCTCAGCAATTCTTGCTCTACAAGAGGCTGCAAAAGATTTTGTTATTGATTTCATGAATGATGCTTACATTGCTGTTGCGCATGCTCATAGAATTACCCTTATGAATAAAGATTTCAGCATGATCAACAAAATCAGGTATAGGTTCGATAAAGTGTTGAGGCCCTTGCCTTCCAACGATAAAAAAGCCTTTGAAATCCTTAACATTCCCCCGAAATTGTCTAGGAAAGGAAAAAAGCTAACGGTTGAGGATGTAACTCACCTTTACTCTACAAGGGGTGCCACTCAGCAGGAGTCTATCTTGAGTGAAAAAAATCAGGAGGTATTGGAAACTGAAGACGAAGTTTACAAGAGGAAAGCCGCATCACTTGCTCCCATCAACAACGAGAGGATGGGTAAAGTGTATGGGCAAATTGTTGTGAATCTTTCTGCAGAACCTGAGGAGGATTACCTTAGTATATCTTCCGAGGACAAGCCCATGTTGGAGAAAAGGGATGTCCAACTATCTAACTCCATTGTTTTTTGTTGCATAAGGTAAGGCTTATAGGTTCAAGTATATTTTATATGTAATTTGTATTGATTTTGATCGATTCAAATAGCTTTTGCTATTGACTGCAGGGCATTCGTCTCCTCTCTCACTCTTGATATCCATAGAGCCATATATGTTGTTGATCCACTTCTCTCAATGGAACTATTTGCAAGATCTGGGTCTAATATTGCACCATTCTTTCGTACTTTTGATAGTGTGACAAATTACCACATCTTTTTTCCTTATGTAGAAAGGTATTTTTCTTTTCTGTAGAGGAAAATTTATATTCATTTGCTTTCACCCTTTTGCTCACCTCTATTTTGAATTTGCAGAGGGCATTGGAGTCTTATCTATATTAACTGTCTTACTAGAGAAAATATCTTCATGAACTCTCTCAGCGGTGTTCATGGCCAAGCACGCATGTATGTTGAAAGAAAATTACTTACTTTGATTATATTTACAAAAAATATTTTGAACTTACAAAGCTTCCTTTTGTAGTGCTGGTAGACTTGTTTCTACATTTTTGGATACTACATATGAGGATCTAGCTGATCCTCAAAAGCCTTATATGTTTCTTCTACAAGAAGTTTCATTGCAAAGCGATGTGCATTCTTATGGATGGAGAGTTATATCAAATATTTGCAGAACAGTGGATTCAAAGTTGTTACAAATAGAAGGAGTGAATGTAAGTTAATTTCATTTGATTTTTGTGTAACCCTTATCATGATGTCTTTTCACTAACTTATAACATTTATTCTTACAGTGTAGAGACTATCCTGATTCGTATGTTTGGTGGATAAGGGAGAGATGCATTGAGCTGATTTTGGACAAGGCAATCACACCATATGATCTTGACTCCCCTCTTCCTCCCAAAACTTCAATGGCCAAGGGCACAAGAAAGGGAAAGGGCAAGGGAAAGGGTAAAGGCAATGGTAAGGGCAATGGTAGGGGCAAGGGCAAGGGCAAAGGAAATGGCAATGGTAATGGTAAGTCAGCTACTACAAAGACCATTGCTGCAGAGTCTAAAAGAAAAGGAATGCCAATGCTTTCTCCTCTGAAATTTGATCCATCCCCTCTTAAACCCCAAGAAAAGAGAGTACCTGTAAATGTGAAATTCTTTCAACAATCAAAGAAAGGCCCTGTGAGAAAAAACATCTTTGAAGAAATCGATAAAGAAGCCACAAAGACAAAAAACGAGAAGGCAACAGATAAAGAATCAAAAGAGCAAACATAAGCATACACAAGCCTTATTACTTTGGCTTTGTACATTTATATGACATTTTTGTACCTCATGATGTAATGAACTTTTTCACTTATAAATCGAATGTAATGTACATTTATTTCTATACATTCGAAAGGCAACTTGCTTCATGATAGCTTATGAGTTCCCACTAAGAAATATCTTAAGGACAGTCAATTAAGATAAATTCCTGCAAAGTTTTCATTCTCAAGGCTCAAAACTCACAATTGTGGGAGACAAACAACTCGTACAAGAGAAAGAGCACTCGGCTCTTTTACCAATTGTTACGCCATTCACTTTGAACTTATATCTAGGGGATGTATTGTCTAGCAATTCCAAGGTATCCCTCACATCTTTCAGACTCCAATTGGAAGTAACATTCACCTTCTTTACTTCATGTGGCAAAACGTGCACCGCAAGTTTATATGGTGTGCAATCTGTCTCAGAATCCAAGGGAACCCAAATACCCAATGTTAGTTTGTATCTCCTGTAATCAAAGCCCAAAGCAAGAGTTTGGCGAGGGATACTTTAAGCCAAAGCCAAGGATTGAGGGCATGCACTGCACCTCAAGATATCACCCTTATGGTCGCACTCTCTAGATTTCCAAAGCGTCCCTATAGTGTTGTCCAAATCCTCTTTCGAAAAGTTTCTACTTAGCCAGGATACCTTCGTTCTTTGTAAATTTGCTAGTTTGAAGCAAGCCACGAAGATATGGAGGGGCACAAACCATGATAAACGTATTCTTCTTGAGACCCTTCCAGCTGTCATGGACTTTTGAATATCCTGGGGTATTTTGAATTTGAAACTCTGCACCGTTACCTTGTCAAGAATCTCCCAGTTTAGAGATGAAAGGCTTGGCAATGGCAAATCTTTGATATTCCCATACCTATCTGCTTTAGAGGGAACCACATACTATGCATAATATATAAAAACCTTGCATTCACTAAAAAAAGACACAGTTTGATCGGCATAAATACTGTCTGCCAATACCTTATGAATGGCATAGAAAGTCCCACTTAGGCTTTCCACAGGTTGCCATTCAATACTTGTTGATGGAAAGATATCTGCAATGACGAATCAGTTGTTAGTACTTGCCTAAATGGAAAAGAATTACATATGTTATTCAACTAATAACTTACAATGTGTTTATTGGGGAACATGTTCGTTTGGAGGCAAGTGCATATCCTTGGCCATGTAAACATGTTGCACCTTGACAAACCACCCTTCGGACATAATTTTGAAGGCAATGATACGCCCCTTCCAGTGATGTTTTATATCATCTCGTTTTCTTCTTTTCACCTTATGAGAGCCCTTGCAAGATGACAGCATGGTAACCCAATTGTTTACATTAAAGGTTTTGGGCTCCCAATTTCCATCTGCTCCCTGGCTATAGACTATGCAAGAGTGTATTAAACGAGAAGGGCGCCTAGAGGAAGCCATGAAAAGAATGAAAGCGCAGAGAAAGAAGCTCAAAGAGAGGTGAATGAACTAAAAAGTAGCGCCAAGAACACAAATGAGTATGTATTGGGTGCCAAAAAGAATATTGAAAGATCTCCCAACTTTCAAAAAACTCATTATTAATTTCATCACATCTCTGTCACGGATTTTGTCAGATTGTGAGTAAATAGCATCTTTGGACTCCAAAACATGTCAGACTGTAGGGATTTTGGCTAAAAAAGAAGAGAGAATCACGAAATGGACTCCACTATCTCTAAAAAAGAGGAGACAAGAATACCATATTCTTGCACACGTGGCAAACTCTCTTTGGCCTATTTCTTAATCCCGTGATTAACAAAAGTGCATTTTTGGAAGTGTTTTTGACCCTAATGTTTTAAAGATTTATATTACCGTGCTTTGTATGATTTAAATTGATTATGCTAACATCATTTTTTTCTGTGCAAGTGACATTTATGGATACTTAGATCATCAAGATGAGTCAAGGGATGAGCGATGAGGAGCTGCAGGAGATCTTCACGCGCATGTCTCCAGATCAGATGGCAAGATTCAAAGACATGGCGGACTAGGAGCTATCTCGGACACCATCAAGCCGCTCTATTAGATCTACTTCGGCGTGATCTGATACTTCAGTTTCGAGCAGACAAGGTTGACGCTCCCAGACTTGGGCCAGACGGAGGGAGTGGTTCAGGGGGATGCTGCAGAGTTTTGGATGCAATGAGCCCGTGGTTAGCTCGAGATATAGGTGCTACTTCTTGCTTTCATGGTGGTTCCAGAGAGCATGGCTCGGGTGGTTGCTGTGGAGGCACGGACGCGGTGTCTCCGTCATCACCTCTGGGATTTGTCACACCTGTGGGGACGTCTACTCCACTCACTCCGGCTTTTGCTTAGCCGTTCGTGGTGGCACCCCTATGGGTGCTACTCCGATAGATACTACCTCGGTTGGTACATCAGATGTACATGGGTCTCCTAGATATGCCCAGGAGCGTGGTCGCAGGTGGGAGAGGACCCATCTTAGGCATACCCTAGAGGGGTATGCCTACCTTGTAGATGATAGGTCAGGAGTCATCATCATGAATGATGAGGGAAGGAGGGCGATGGCTCGCATGAGAGAGTTGTGCCAACAAGTTTTTTGGCACAACGTCTTGGATTATTGGAAGAACATATCGGAGGGGAGCAAGGACTACATAGTAGCATCCTTGCATGAGGAGTTTTTGATAAGTACCAGTCGCATCAGATAGGTTTTCTAAGGGCTAGATGATGGAGAGCATGTGTGCATATATGTCACACAGACGATTGGACATACGCAAGGCACTCAAGAGAAGGGCTGCAAAGCCCAAGTGGCTAAACGTGGATGGCTGGCGCCGACTCAGGGAGGAGGCTACAAATTCTCCAGGATATTGGAGACAGCAGTGCGAGGTGGCGAGGGCACGACTAGAGGCCAGAGTGGTCCATCATCTTGGGAGTGGCGGCCACAGGACATATCTGGAGGACTTTGTAAGTTTTTCTTTTGTTTTGCTTGCTTATTTTTTTGCAATATCCTTTGTACTGACAATCATGTTTCTAACAGTTGTATTTTGTTTTCTTTGCAGTACTCCATTACAAATTGCGATCCGATCGGCCTTGAGACTCGATATGTAGAGAGGCACGATCTCACTGCATTGATCGACCGATTGTATGGACGTGGTGGCCCTGTAAGTCACTCATATTTCTTGTTCGTAGTTACCATATTTAATTAGAATGCATTATTGTATAGTGGACTAATGTGTAGTTGTTTCTTTTTTTGCAGAGTCCGTTCAATGCTTCTTTGCGACGGGATGAGGTCTCGGATGGCAATGATCTATAGCTCGCCCTTGGATCCCTGGAGCTCACATACCCTTCTTTTTTGGTCACGTGATCTGTGCAGACATTTTCTATGTAGTAGTAATTTCTTGCCATGATTGTACCGGTCGCTTTCATTATACGATCATGTATTTATTTCATGTATCCGTATTATGATTTAAGTACACTTTATCTTTATTTAGACAAGTATTGTACACATTTATGAAACTATTTTGTATGGCCTAAATAAAGCACATAGTGCTATTGCCCTGCCACAAATTTTTTAATCGTCGTTATTTGCATTGGTATCAGTGTCGCAAATGCAATGTTGATACCGACGCAAATAGCGATGCTGATAACAACGCTAATACCAACTATTCTATGGCGTCGCCAATAACGACACTTTTTGCGAAGACGAGGGTAAATTTATTTATTAACATTTTCATCGCTTTTAACGTCGGTATAAGGCCTATATCTTGTAGTGGTAAACAATGATATCACATGTAAGGCGGCCTACTATAAGTTCCTAACTTTTTGGATTGTGGTTGTGGCTACTTGGCAATCCTTGTATCTCTACTTCTCGAGATATTAGTTTGAGTATGATGGTCCTTGATTGAATGATTATATCTAATTTCATAGTGACATTCAGTTCACTAGATGAAATGATACAAATTATTCAAATGGATCTAGCTATTTTCACACGTGAGGTACTCCTATTGGTAACCTCATTGACCTTAAAAGACTTACATGGATCAAATGACTTCAACTAGTACAACATCTCATCTTTCAAAAAACTTTACTTGTGGTGTGAAGTTTCAATACCTTGTTACAACATCTAATTTGTTTATGACAAAGCAAGTCAAGTCATTCCACTCGAATGAATAGCCTCTATTGGGAGGTGAAAGGCAAGTGTGTAACATATATTGAAGCTTCTCATTATATACAGAATCCTTGAGACTTGTGGACAACCACCTTATCTTTTGAAGCTTGAGGCTCAAAATTTTTGCACTCAAAGGACCACTTGAAAGTCTAAAAATCCATTGGAAAATAAGGATTTGATTAATTATGTCCAAATATGTACACAAAATTTGGTTATAGGATATAGAGCCCAAATTCTTTCTTTTGTAAGAGAATTCCCTTCTTGCTATTAAGATTCCTTGGTCAAAGACTGCAGTTTTTCAAGAAAGTGATTGTTTACATATTTTTCATTTTGTTGACGGCCAATTATTCATGTGAATAAAATAGAAGTCTAAATTTCCCAAGATTGTATGTTTTTAGACATTATGAGGTTATGGTCTATTGGCGCGAATTATTATGTAATTCTTGAATATGTCCTTTGTGGAAAAGTTGATAATATCATTTGTGATCCTTTCTATAAAAGGGAGATGGTATGTTGTTTAGGTAGTGAATTTTTGAGTATTTCTTTTCACACTAATATGATAGAGATAAGTATACTCTTTATAGGCTGTAATTATGACTAGAATTTTGAGGTAAATTGTTATACTTGAGATGGTCAAGCTATGGATGAAGTGGAATAAATAACCTTGAGAAGGATTTGTAAAGCATTAATCATGAGGCTTTTCAAGTTCTTGGAATGAGATTATTTCTATCAATGTGCTAATAAAGAAAATATCTTAATCCTACCATTAGGGACTCATGATTGTAGTAAAGACATGGATAGCAACACTTATATTCATTGTGCTAAGAACCATTTACATTCACAAATCCTCTTAGGTAGAGATAGTGTAGGCCCAAGGGAAGGGCATGGCAAGACCACTTGGTATATGAACATGTATTAACACCATCATTTCCTAATTTAAGTTTTTTGATGATGTGAGGGCTATATATCTAGGCCTCTATTCACTGTTTGTCTTTGTTACATTAGGGTTAGGATTTCCACAACCTATCATCACCCTAGTTTGAGAATATATTCTAGATAGTAGGACATGCAAAATTCTTTGATTATGGAAGATACTAAAAAGATTGATGGAAACGTGTGGATAATGGTTGATCAAGGATCTTCCTTGTCAAAATTGCTAGGGTAACTAGACATTACTACATGAATCTTCTGTTTAGTGGTTGGGGCAATAGAAATCAATAATAGCTTGGGAATTTATTGATAAAGGGTTTTATATGTCCCACAACTATTGTGGGAAGTACATTCTCTTCTAAAACAAAAAGGATGGATCTTTTTACTTTATAGTGATGATAGAAGTTTGAACTAGGTCATTTTGAGAAATAAGTATCCCATTCATTGCATGATGAGTTGTTAGATAGACTTCATTAATAAATGATTTTTTAAAAATAGGACTTATCTCATCACTATCACATCAAGGTTGAGTATTGTGATATCCCCAAGAGAGCTTTCAATACTTGCTATGACCAATTATGATCGAGAATACCCTTTTGATTAGCAAATGTGCTAGCTATATTCAACTTCCTTATGCAAAAAATAATTCCCCTCTTATCTTGACAACTTTATGTTGGTTTTTTTGAAGCATTCTTTTGTCTATTCCAACTCTATAGACAATCATGATGGACATATACTAACCAAGTTGGATACTCTTTGCTAGAATAAGTTGCATTAGAACAAAAAACGCTTCAGAAAAGGCACTTTTGTCAATCAGTGGATTAAGGAAAGGGCCAAAGAGATTTTGCCACGTGGATAAAAATATGGTATTCTTGTCTCCTCCGCTTTTGAGATAGTAGAGTCTATTTTGTGTTTTTCCCTCCTATTTAGCCGAATTCTTCATATCCTAGCAAGTTTTGGTAGTCCCAAAGGCCCTATTAACTAATAAAAGCTGATAAAACATCTGACAAAGGCATGACATAGTTAAGTTAATTCAGACCGTTTTGAAAATCGAGAAAATTTTCAAAGTTCTTCTTGGTGCTCATAGCATTTTTAATTTGTCTCCTTGAGGTTTGTCCTTAGATCCTTGATCTCTCTCTTTAGGTTTCTTTCTTTGCACATTGTATGCATGCTCCTTGTCTTTTACATGGCATCCACAAGGAGTCCTTCTCATTCCATAAACTCTTGCACCATCTATAGCAAAAGTGCAAATGGAGAATGGGAGCCCAAAACATTTGCTATAAATGATTGGGTTACAATGCTACCATCTTATAGAGGCTCTCATAAGGTGAAAAGAAAAAAATGGGAGGATATCAAATATCACTAGAAGGGATGCACCATTGCTTTCAAAACTATGCCTCAAGGCTAGTTTGCTTTGGTGCAACATGTTTACATAACTGGAGATATTTACTTGGCTCCACGGGAATGTTTTTCTCAACAAGTGTAACGTGTCTGCTCGTCCACTTGTGGGACACTTCTAAGCAGCCCATCGGGAAGAGAGTCTAGAAAGCGCCACCTAGCACTCGCAAGGAATGTCACAGGGTTTGCAGTCTAGGTCTTTTTGAGTCTGCCCCGAGCGGAAGTATCCCGCCGTTCCCACTTAGGACCGACTTGAAGTCAAGGTTTCTCTCCTATCAGCAAAGTCTCTAGGAAGTAGCTAGTGTCAAGCTCCAGATGACCCACTTTGAGTAGGAACAATAGAGTTGAAGCGGATTTATGCTGCACTTGGTTCATGGAGAATGGGAAACGAGAGGGATGCAAAGCTCAACCTCTCTGTCCATAAGGCATAGTCCCATTCCGCTCCCCTAAAACAACATAAATCAAAATTCTAACTCTACCGACTCTAGGTCTTCACAGTTTTGTTATCACATCTTTTGAGAAAAGTTCCCAGCTAACTGGGACCACCCTTTCGTAGGACGGACCCAAGTCACGTCCACCGCACTTTCCTTGGTTTGCTTAGTTATCTAATTACCTACCACATTATGTTTGACATGCAAAAGCAGCTTCCTTAATTAGTCAATTTAAACACAGGTTCCTTAACGTAACTTAGGCACTGACACAAAAACAATGTCAAGCAAGTTCCTTTTTCAAACATATGATCTTTATTTATCATAGTTTCAGAATACATCAAGTATCATGCCCGAAGGCTATCCCAGCAATCAACAGGATTGCTGCTCCAAGTTTCGCCCGTAGACTAGTACACGGGCCTCGAGATCCCATCTCAAGTCATGTCAGCCTCTTGTGTGGGATCCAGAGGCAAGGAATTTACAGCCAGAGCCTCCCCTGGTACCCAAGCATCCTCTTGCTCCAAGCAGCACCCACGGAGAGACCTCTCGCGACAGGTTCGGTCCATATACCCGGCGTGGCTAACAACCCCCTTGGATAGGGCCAAGCAGGCAGTCGGAGGTAACTAAACCTGCCTCTCCCTCCAGGCTTTTAACCTGAATCATTAAGTGTTTGACCTTGAATTAGTTCCTTGAGCAAAGAAGTTCAAACAATGTATCTAAGTGTACAATCACGATCATTTCTGTGGTCGTTCGTATGACCAATTGCTAAGGTGTGAATCCTTCTTCCCGAATGCTCCCAGCATTCGATCCTGGATCATTCGTGACTTGGAGAGATTCCAAGGGCTTGGCAAGCTAGGTTTTTTGTCTCCCCTTTTTCTTTGGGTTAGGGTTTGTACCCTACCGACCCTAATTAACCTTACCCTAGGTCTCCTTGTAAAATAGATCATGGACAACCCCATCGTTCTCGGTTGGACAACTTGCTGATTATCTCCTAGAGCCCTTGAAGTACCTTTATCTTTGATCTTAATTGATCAAGATTGTCTATCCCCTTGACCATGGTTGGTCAAGATGGTTTTGTTTAGAATAGTTCCTACTCCGTCTTAAGTATAATCTTCTTAAGCCCTCTTAATAATGCTCACATGCACTAAGCTTTTACCTATCCCTCTTGAAGTCACCAAGGACTTTGACATGGGACTCATGGATCTCAGTCCCATTTGGTAAATTACAAACAACGTTGAATTTTCCCAATAACTTTAATGCACACAACGTAATGCCATGCCTTCATTTCAATGCTTACAATTTTGATATAATCCATACGATATTTTATGCCACACGTGCGAAGGTACTTTCTATGCATGCAATCTTAACATTATCCTCTATGTAATTATTTACACGATCCATAACCTTCTTGAATGATCTGAACTTTATAACTTTATGTGATTATTGTATGAGCCGAGCTGCACTTTAATCTTTTCTGTAAATTATTACATGTACCTTAGAATCTATCTTGCGATATGGAGATGCACTTTTCTTTTTTCGATGTCCTCTGAAATGTATTTTTGCAAGAACTTGTGCAAGGAGCAATGCACTTTATGCAGGAATTCATGCAATACATTTTTGGTAATTTACCATGCAATTATCTAATCAATTTCACTTACTATGATGTCATCTTACAACGGAAATTATCTTGTTTGTTACATACATCACAACTAAGTTCATACCTAGGAAATTATCAATTGTGCAATTAATGTGATGCATGTGAATATGTTTTTTTACCATGATAAATATAATCTATGATTTAATAATAAAGCAACCTGGGTTTGGAGTGATGTCTTGATTCTAGTGGTATTGATGCCTGATGAACCGTTCGCGGTTGTGATGCCATCTTGATTCGAACCTCCATCCACACTTGCAGGGTTTTCAGCCATCCTTGTGGAACTATGCTTCGGGCCCATACTCGAAGACGCGTGTATGAGTGATAGAATTCTCGCACTCTCTTATGCAACTATAAGTAAATTCTTGCAGCCTCTCTTTGAGTGGAGAAAAGATAATGAAGGGGAGGGGTGTATTTTCGAAAATAATAGAGGGGTGTGTGACCTCTCTTTAAGGAGGGGGGAAGAAGAAACTTCCAGAAACTTCCCTCTCTCTCTCTCTCTCTCTCTCTCTCTTCTCTCTCTCTCTCTCTCTCTCTCTCTCTCTCTCTCTCTCTCTCTCTCTCTCTCTCTCTCTCTCTCTCGTGATGATGATGAGGGGGGGGGATGGAGTCCTGGAGGAGCAACAATGCTGTTGCAGATCACGAGGGTCTCTCTCTCTCTCTCTCTCTCTCTCTCTCTCTCTCTCTCTCTCTCTCTCTCTCTCTCTCTCTCTCTCTCTCTCTCTCTCTCTCTCTCTCTCTCGTGATGATGATGAGGGGGGGGGGGATGGCGTCCTGGAGGAGCAAGCAATGCTGTTGCAGATCACGAGGGGGGGGCACTGTGCTGGCAACGAGGGAGGGGGGGCACTGTGTGGCAACGAGGGAGGGGGGGCTGCCCTTTATAATGGGGAGGGGAGGTGGTATATTTGGGGGGGGAGACAGCCATCTAACGGCCGCCACCCCTCCATCTGGGGGGCTACATGCCCCCCTTCTCTCTCCTTACTCCCTCTCTCTCTCTCTCTTCCCACCATGCTATCGGTAGGGGGAGAGAGTAAAAACATTTAAGAAAAGTTGAAAAAAAAAGGGTGGGTTTTCATGGGGGAGGCACCGCAGGGGGGGGGGGGGGGGGGATATTACATCCTCTCCCCCTTAGAGGAATCAAGATGTCCTCATCTCAAGAAGACCTGGGGGTATTGTTGGTTGAGAGTATTTTCATCCATCCCGGTGGCATCCTCTTCGGGATAATCTTTCCACTGGATGAGGTGTTCTCTCAAGGTCCTTGATCTCAAATGCCTCTCCCTAATATCTAGGATTCTATCAGGCCCTAGCTCAAGGACTCCTTGACTGGGCATTACAATTTGCTGGTCATCAAGTACATGATTCGGATTAGGTAGATACTTTTTCAATAGGCTAACGTGGAATACATTATGAATCTTCAGAGTTACGGGCAGTTGTTGTCACAACTCTATAGAAACAAAATTTGTATCATTTTTCATTAATTTGTCTATATAATGATTTATTAAATTTATTTCCTTTGCACTAATTAGATATAAAGAAAAGTGCATTGGAGCTGACCACTGATGAGTGGTCACAGGTTATGGTGGACCCACGTGGTGGGTTAGAGAAAAGATAGTTCACACTTCCACCTATATGACCCGATTGGGCGCCTGTGACTAGAACTCACGCATATCAGGGTTAGACTCGCACACAGAAAGGATTGATGCCTTGAAATGTGGGCTAGATTCACCAGAACAAACAGTTACAATCAACAAGATGGCATGATCATGAAATGCTTGTATAATGTGCATGTGTGGGCTGAAAGCTTGAAATGCACATTTCTTTGCATAGGAAAGTCACATGAAGATTCGGATACCATTTTTGCAATGTACACGGAAAAAGCTTTCATATGACACCCATATTGGGGGGTCCCTAAATTTTAGGAGGTCTAAATTTTAGGAGGTCCCGACCTCCTAAAATTTAGGAGCCTCGAATTAGCCTAAAAATGCTAGTCCTAAAAAATAGGGATGTCATTCTAAAAATAGTAAGTTCTGTACTCTGACTGTGCTTACTAAATTTGGTTGTTTCTATTCTTGACAGTACTCAACCCAAAAAGGAAGGCTATAGAGAAGAGACAAGTGTCAAGACACTTGTCACACAAGTTTCCAAGTGTCCCACCACTTGTCACATCTCATGACATGTGGCTGGACACTTGTCTTGTGCTACTCCACTTTCCCCTTTTGTACTAGCTCTCCCCTCTCCTATAAATAAGAGCTCGTTTTTCTTCATTCAACATCATTTTTCTTTGCTGTAAACTTATGTACAACACCCACAAATAGCCAGAAACTGGCCCCATCCATCCCCATCATCATCCCCCACTTCTCCATTATCAAATTCCTCCATATTCCCTCTTCTATCACTGTTGTTTTACAAGACAGCAAGCCTGTGAATTCATTACAGCACCTCCTTCTCGAGCTCTTTCTTCCATTTTAGCTACAAGAAGCAAGCCCTATCCATGTACTGCTGATCAACGATGGAGAAAGGCTAAATTCCCCTTTTTCTTCTCTCATACTGTAAAGAAATCAGTTCTTATCATTGCATAATAGATAATGCATGTGTGTTTGTACATCTTTGCATGATCTTGTGAGAGTGAGAATTACTTCTTCTCACTCTCAGGTTGATTGTAACTGAGCTCTTCCCTAAGGGACTTGGGTTGAGCAGAAATACATTCCTTCGGGGGGGGGGGGGGGGGGGGGGGGGTTTGCCCATCTTCAACCCTCAATCTTGTCTCCATTACTTGTATATTTTCATGGCTGTAATTTTGTGAGTAATTTTCATTTTCAGCTTTAAGTGTTCATTCTCTTTTATATTAAATCTCGAAAACAAGTGAATATCATAATTGTTAAGCATACTACGTTGTTCGGGGCGTTTACAGCTGTAATCTGTAAGCATTAGGCCCTAGGCACTTAGTGATCTTATAAGGTCCACAATACCTTGGACTTAGCTTCTTGTACTCTCCCAAGGACAGTGAACTCTTTTTAGGGCGTATACGGATGAAGAGCATATCACCTTCGATGAAGGATCTGTCTTATCGTTTTGAGTTAGCGTAGGCCTTCTGTCTATCCTTGATAGCTTGAATGTCTTGTCTTATTGATTTGATTAGATCATCCATGTCTTCTAGCATCTGTCTTGAAGCTTCTACCCTCAAAGTTGGATCTGAGAAGTTCAAAGGGGTACGACAATCATGCCCATACAATGCTGGGGTCATTTGAATACTCTGTTGGTAAGAAGCATTTTAGGCAAACTCAACTAGTGGTAAGTATTGAATCCACTTTTTGGGTTCGTGACAGCAATATGCCCTAAGCCTATCTTCAATGACTTGATTGACTCGTTCTGTTTGTCCATCAGTTTGGGGATGGTAAGTTCTGCTAAAACTGAGTTGAGTTCCAATAGCCTCAAAGATAGCCCTCCAGAAGTGTGATGTGAAAAGAGAGTCACGATCACTAATGATTATTTTGGGTAACCCATGAAGTTTGAATATTTCCTTGATGAATAATCTTGCGATGTCTGATTCTTTGTAAATCTTAGATCTCGTTGGTTCGCTCTGATACCAACTGTAACGTGCCCGCTTGTCTGCTTGCGGGACACGTCTTAGCAGCCCATCGAGAGGAGGGTCTAGAAAGCTCCGCCTGGCAGTCCCAGGGAATGACACAGGGTTTGCGATCTAGGTCTTCTCGAGTCTGCCCCGAGCGAAAGTGTCCAGCCGTTCCCACTTGGGATCAACCTGAGGTCAGGGTTCCTTTCCTATCAGCAAAGTTTCTAGGAAGAAGCTAGCGTCGAGCTCCAATTGTACCACCTTTCGTAGGAACAACCGAGATGAAGTGGTTTCAAGACGCACTTGGTTCATGGAGAATGGGAAACGAGAGGGATGCGAAGCTCAACCTCTCTGCCGTACGGTATAGACCCATTCCTTTCCCCTAAAACAGAATAAACCGAAGATTCTACATCCATTGACACTAGGTCTTCGTTGTCTTATTATGTCAACATTTGAGAAAAGTTCCCAGCTAACTAGGACCACCCTTCTGTAGGATGGACCTAAGTCATGTCCACCGCACTTTCCTCAATTTTCTTTAGTTATCTAATTACCTAACACATTGCATATTGACATGCAAAATCAGCTTCCTTAATTAAATAAGTTAATCACGGGTTCCTTCACGTAACTTAGACACTGACACAAAAACAATGCCAAGCAAGTTCTTTTTCTCCAATAACTGCTCTTTATTTATTAAAAAAATCATGGAGTACATCCAATATCATGCCCGAAGGCTATCCCAGCAATCTACAAGATTGCTGCTCCAAGTTCCACCTGTTGACTAGTAAATGGGCCTCGAGATCCCATCTCGAGTCACGTTAGCCTCTTGCAAGGGATCCAGAGGCAAGGGATTTATAGCCAGAGCCTCCCCCGACACCCAAGCGTCCTCCCACTCCAAGCAATACCCACGGAGAGACCTCTCGCTATGGGTTAGGTCCATATACTCGGTGCAGCTACCAACCCCCTTAGATAGGGCCAGGCAGATAGTCGGAGGTAACTGTTCCTGCCTCTCCCTCCAAGCTTTCAACCTGAAGCATTAAGTGATTTCCTTGAATTAGTTCCTTGAGCAAAGAGATCAATTAATGTACCTAAGTACAAGCACGAACATTTTGGAGGTCGTTTGTACAACCGACTGCTAAGGTCTAACTCCCTTTTTTACTGGATGCTCCCAGTATCCGAACTTGGGTCTTTTCGCGATTTGGGGAGAACCCAATAATTTCAAACAAGATTATGCAAGCAAATGGTCTTGGTAAGTTGACTTATACTTGCCCTTTTTCCCTTGGATTTTACCTTAGGGTATCTTAGTCCCTAACTCAAGCATTAGCTGGTCAATGAAGGCAACGGACATGCCTTATTTGCAACCCAACCAAGGTTCTTTTAATCTCTAATTCTAACCAAGCTCAGTTAACATACATGGAAACACCTGATTCTTCATTTAAACCTTCAAGATGTAGTCTAGATGCATGCGATCCCTTCCAATTTTCTTAGTGTGGTTCTATGCAGGATTTCCCAACCAACCTTAACCATCATGCACATTGTGCGCTTTAGTATAGTTATACCTCCTAAACGACTTTTATCTTTCTTTATTTTTGGCAATGAGTACTTATTTCCAATGCTCCAGATCACATGTGACTTGCGTATATGAAGTCTAGGGTTTTGCCTAACATTACAAGTGCATCTCATGAATAGAAATTAACATTTCATGTATTTTCTTTAACCATGATTGCAAAGCGTGAATTCTAAATGACTACTCATGCACTAAACTATGTAAAAAG
Source organism: Lygodium microphyllum (assembly GCF_053477565.2). Lineage (NCBI taxonomy): Eukaryota > Viridiplantae > Streptophyta > Polypodiopsida > Schizaeales > Lygodiaceae > Lygodium > Lygodium microphyllum. The sequence goes on from NC_141158.1 coordinate 116,158,709, forward strand.
CTATCATTTTATGTGAAGTAAGGTGATAACCTTATCATTTTATGTGAGTAAAAGCTATCATTTCATGCTTAAAATCTTATGCGAATTCCAAACTCTACCATTTCGCGCATGCATCTTAGTACTTAGAGTAAACAGAACCCTAAGACTCGTTCTTGTTCCATGCATGTCATCAATCCTTTCATCCCTTCCACGAGAAATAATTCCTAATTAATTTTAAAGATTTGAACCTGGGCTTGATTCATGTGTGCCGCGTTGGTCGTTCCGCTGACCCCTCCAGCATTACTGGTGGCTTGGGTGCCTACGCTTCCCACGACTTTCTTTTTGAGAGCCATTCGCCTCATGGAGAATGACCTTGACGGGTTTCGGGTTGACAGGCTCGCCTCATGGGCAGTCCGGACCTTGACGGGTTTTGGGTTGACAAGCTCGAAAGAAAAGACCACTGGATGGGGTCCTTTGCTGAGAGAGTGGTTTGGGTGAGGCTTGTTGCGGTTACCAACTCCCACTCCCTCTCCTTCTTTCTTTCTCCCTCTCTCGCTTCTTCTTTTCTTCTCCTTCTCTCTCTCTCTCTCTCTCTCTCCCTCTCTTCTCCTTCTCCCACTTCTTTTCTCCTTCTGCTCCTTCCCTCTCTTTCTCTTCCTCTTCTCTTCTTTCCCCTTGTACTCTTCTTCTTCTTCTTCTTCTACTACTACTTCTCTCCTCTTTCCTTCTACCTCTTCCTCTTCTTCCTCTACCTCTCTCCTTCGCTCTCCCTCTTCCTCCTCCTTCTTTCTCTCCTCACCTTCTCCTTCTCTCTCCCTTTTCTCTTCCACTCCTTCTTCTTCTCTCCTTCTTCTTCTCTCTCCCTCTTCCTCCTCTTCTCTCTCTCCCTCCTTCTTTCTCTTCTCTCCTTCTCCTTCTCTCCCTCTTCTTCCCTTCTCTCTCCCACTCCTTCTCTCTCCCCCTTCCTCCTCTTCTCTCTCTCCCTCCTTTCTCTTCTCTCCTTCTCCTTCTCTCCCTCTTCTTCCCTTCTCTCTCCCACTCCTTGTTCTTCTCTTCTTCTCCTTCTCTCCCTCTACGTCTCTTCGCTCTACTTCTTTCCTACTCCTTCCCTTCTTCTCCTTCTCTCCCTCTACTTCCCTTCTTCTTACTCTTCCTCACGGGGCCCTGCGCAGCCGGTGATCAGAGGGGGGGGTGGTTATGGTCATGGCCTAGGGCCATTTTAGCAGCACGGTGGATGATCAGAGGGGGGTTACGTAAGGAAAGTTGGGTGGCAGGGCGGCACGTTGGGCTGTTTCAGCAGATCGCAGGGGGGAGACTTTGTTCGGGCAGCCAGGGGGGTGGTACTGCAACTGACGGGGGGGAAAAGGGTGGCGACGTAGCCTCTCTCCTTTCTTCTGGGGAGGGGAGAAGCCTATATAAGGGGAGGGGAGGAGGTAGGTGGCATGGCCACCCCTCCCACCTGGGGATTGCGCAATTAATGTGATGCATATGAATATGATTTTCACCATGATAATTATAATCTATGATTTAATAATAGAGCAACCTGGGTTTGGAGTGATGTCTTGATTCCAGTGGTATTGATGCCTGATGAACCGTTCGTGGTTGCGATGCCATCTTGATTCAAACCTCCATCCACACTTGCAGGGTTTTCGGCCATCCATGTGGAACTACGCTTCGGGGCCATACTTGAAGACGCATGTACGAGTGATAGAATTCTTGCACTCTCCTATGCAACTATAAGTAAATTATTGCAGCCTCTCCTTGAGTGGAGAAAAGATAATGAAGGGGAGGGGTGTATTTCCGAAAATAATAGAGGGGTGTGTAACCTCTCTTTAAGGAGGGCGGAAGAAGAATCTTCCAGAAACTTCCTCTCTCTCTCTCTCTCTCTCTCTCTCTCTCTCTCTCTCTCTCTCTCTCTCTCTCTCTCTCTCTCTCTCTCTCTCTCTCTCTCTCTCTCTCTCTCTCTCTCTCTCTCTCTCTCTCTCTCTCTCTCTCTCTCTCTCGTGATGATGATGAGGAGGGGGGCGGCGTCCTGGCGGCCTAGCGGAGCAGGGGAGGAGTAGGCGGCGTTGCTGTAGATCACAAGGGGGAGGGGCGCTGTTCTAGCAATGAGGGATGGGGCTACTGCCTGACGACGAGGGGGGGGACTGCCCTTTATAATGGGGAGGGGAGGTGGTATATTGGGGGGGGGAGACGGCCGTCTAATGGCCGCCACCCCTCCACCTGGGGGGCTGCATGCCCCCTCTTCTCTCTCCTTACTCCCTCTCTCTCTCTCTCCCCGCCATGCTGTCGGCAGGGGGAGAGAGTAAAAAAAATTAAAAAATTTTGAAAAAACAAGGGGGGGTTTTCATGGGAGAGGCACCGGGGGGGTGGGGGGGGCGGGGGGGGAGATATTACAACAAGCACACTATAAGTTTGAGGTGTAAAATATATGTGAATATATTGTTTTGTTTGAAGCAAATGCTAAATAGTGGATTATTGGTTGTAGATATCTTTCCATCAATAAGTTTTGAGTGGCAACCTGTAGAGAGTCTCAGTAGAATATTCCATACCATTCATAAAGAATTCACAGACATTATTTATGTTGATAAAATCGTGATTTTTTTTAAAATGAAAGTAGAATTTTTGTGTATTATTTCTAGTATGTGGTTCCCTCAAGATTAGGTGTATGGATACCTCCAAGATTTGTAGTTACCAATTCTCTCATATTTGGATTGGGAGATGCCTCATGAAGCAACAATGGAGAGTTTTAAACTCAAAATTTCTCAAGATATTCAAAAGGCTATGACTCTTGGAAGGATCTCGAGAAGAGTATGCTTATCGAGGTTTTTACCCTTGCATGTTTTTGTAGCTTGCTTCAAAACAACATGTTTACAAAGGACGAAGGCTTCATGGCTAAACAAAAACTTTTCAGAGGAAGATTTGGACAAAATTTTAGGTCTATCTTGAAAAGACATGGAATTTGACCACAAAGGTGACTTTATAAGGTGCAATGTATGCCCTCAGTCATTGGGTTTATCCTATAATATATCTCAATGATCCCTTGTCATAGGTTTTGATTGCAAAATATACAAACTTAGAATGGGTGCCTAGGTTCCTTTAGATTCAGAGATTGATTGTAAGACATTGAAACTTATAGTGCAAGTTACTGCACACGAAGTAAAGGAGGTGAACATTACTTCAAAGTGGAGTCTTAAGGATGTAAGAGACACCTTGGAGTTTCTAAACAATGTTACTCTTGGATATAAGTTCAAGGTAAATGGTATTATATTTGAAAAAAGAGCTGAGCGCACTTTATCATGTATGAGCTATTTCCCTCCTAGTGTTGTGTCTTTCGGACCATGAATATACATGTATAAATAATCTTGATCTTTTCTTTTGCTCACAGATATTGTTGCCAGAAACATGGAATTATACATATTGATAAGTATTATAAAGGAACTCTTGGTATAAACTTTGCACTGATTCTATAAATAACAAATAATCTTTCATGGAACAAAATGATTTCATTGTATCATGGGTTACAAAATTGGAGTACAATTTTACAGGAAATGCTTGGCATGAACTTTACAATTCTCTGTGATTCTATGAACAAAAAATCATCTTATATGGGTAAGACCAAAACGAGATTTCATTATATCATGGGTTAGAATATTGTACTACAAATATACAAGGGGAATTTATTGATGTACAAATAGAAAAATGGCCTATTATTTAGCTTCTCTTTGATCTTCAGCTTCTCCACCCTCAGGTTTTTCTTTGGCTTCTCCTTGGTCTACAACTTCTCCACCCTTAGGCTGAGCTTCTCTATGATCTTCAACTTCTCCACCCTCAAGACTTTTCTCCTTCTTTGGAATAGTTTCTCCATCTTCATCACTTTCGTTCATCATCACTAGTTTCCGCTTAGTAGGTGTTTTCTTTGGTTGCTCAAAGAACTTGATTTTCTTGGGCACTCTTTTCTCCTGCGGCTTTAGACGAGATCGATTAAATTTCAATGGAGAAAGTAGAGGCATCCCCTTCTTTTTGGACCCCTTCCTTTTCGATCTCGAGGACTTCTTCTTTTTTGTGGTTGTCTTTTTCTTGCCTTTGCCCTTCATTGTTGCCTGTTCCTTGGAAGTTTTAGGTGGGAGAGGGGAGTTGGGGTCCATTGGAGTAATTTCCATATCCAAAACTAGTTCGATACACCTCTCTCGTATCCACCACATGTATGACTCAAGGTAGTCTCTGCACTGCAACAAATTATATAAGCTACTTGAATTATATGAGACTTTCAAAATAAAAAAGACAAGACATAGGAGACTTACATTCACCCCCTCTACATTCAATAACTTTGAATCTATTATCCTCGAAGCATTTGAAATCACTCTCCACCCACAACTATATATGTCATTTTGCAATGGGACCTCTTGAAGGAGAAACTTAAAAGGCCTTTGAGGATCAACAATGTTTTCAAAGTTGGTGTCAAAGTGGGTAGTAACAAGTTTAATAGCAGTGTAAATATTAACTTACTAGCAAATAGTATAAACTTTAATCAATAAAAGTCAAAATTCAGAGTGTCCATTGACAATACATCTTTGATTGGCCGCAAATTCATGAAAGAGATTTCATAAAGATGATCTCTCTTGTGGAAATGTCGATATAGATTAGGCTCTAGTGCTCTCTGGGAACCAAAACACTAGTGAGCAAAATTCCTAAAGACAAATCATTAAGAGATAGAACATTGAAGGGATGTACCTTTCAACATGTGGAAAAAATATATGATGGTTTGTGACACTATCAAAGTGCTTAAAAAATTTTGTAACATTTGAAATGGATTTTGAAAATAAACCCATAGAAAGAAGTGGATCAACAACAAATATACTCTTAGTAATATCATTGCTAAGAGAAGCAATATATGACTTGTATACAAAGTAAAGAATGAATAAGAGAATGAATGCAATGTAAGGACCCTTGAAAAAATTCAATATAAACAAAGAGAAGCAAAATACCTTACCTCAAACAACATAAAACTACTAAATCTATTAGTTGACAATCCTTTTTCTTGAATAGGGCCTTATCTTTAGGAGATGTGCTGATGTACTCTTCTTTTTTAGGATTAATAGAAACATTTATGACCATTTGGCCATACACTTTGCCCATCCTCTCATAGTTCATAAGGCCAAGAGACTCAATCTTTCTTTGCTAGATAATAGCTTCGCTCTCTATTATCTCTTTCCTCTTCTCCTCCAAAGACAACCTCCTGCTCACTTGCAACCTTGGTAGGATACAAGTGAGTAACATCCTCAACCTTGCGCACCGGTGGATCCTTCTATTTACTAGAAACCTTGGGTGGAATATTGAGGATTTCTAATGCCTTTTGATTAGTAGTTGGTAGAGGCTTCAAAACTTTGTCAAACCTATATCTAAGTCTACTAACCATACTAAAGTCCTTATTCATCAATGTAATTCGATGTGCATGAGCAACTACAATGTATGCATCGTTCAAAAAATCAATTTAAAAATCCCTCATTGCCTCTTGTAAGTAGAGTAGGGCAGACAACTACCATTTCTTATTGAGGCCCTCCACAGAAGCAACTGAAGACAACTTGTTAGATATCTCCTTGACCACTTTGAAAAAAGGAGCCCTAGGAATGAGATAGCTAGTGGTCTTTTGAGATTTCTTGATCTCTTCAAAACATCTCTGCATGTAGAACCATCTAGATTTTCTCTTTCTTAAAAGGGGTTTCCTGGGCAAGATTAAGAAGGGAACTTGAAGGTTGAACCTCACTAGCTGACTTGGAGTTCACTGAGGATTCACCTTCACCTCCAACACTAGCAGGGGCAGCAGGGCAAACAATATCTTTGCATGTCTCCTCGATTGCTTCCTCTTCACCTTCCCTTGAAGGTTTCTTTAGGTAAACCTTCCTTGCAATTTGCTTTGTCCTAGCCATCATTTGTGAAAGCTAAGGGTCAAGAGTACCTAGAATAGATTTGACAATACAACGTGATGAGATGAGGCTCTTGATGTCTAACTAACACTATCACGCCGTATTAAAAAAATGCTAGAACCATATGAAACACAAATGTTAAAGACAAACAACACTAGTGCGATGCAAGAACAAGAAACTTTTATATTGAAACTCATGCCTCATAACCGTGCGATAAGATCATGTTGCTGATGAAGAAATAGCACAATTGCTTTGTATCTAAAAGATGCTAATACGGCGCAATGACATTACCTCCTCATGCAAAAATTTCACAATCATGCCGTATCAAAAGAAATACCTATACCATGTGATAGGGGGAATGAGAAGAGCTCTGTTGTGCATCAATCACGTCGTATGTGCGCTTGTTGAGTGGTATCCAATATAGTGTGAGTTGTTGTGCTGGAGGATTTTGTGGGGCTAGTATTTGCACTGTATACGCTTTGTCGTCAGAGAGATGGCAGAAATTGTGAGCATGTCGAACGTCCAACACGAATGATGGATGAAATCGACAGGAGTGTCTGACCGTACAGGGAAGATGGAAGTGTGAAATGATCTTTGCACAAAATGGAGGCCCTTATATATGCGCGAGAGTTTTTGGACACGTGTCATTTTGCTATTCATTATCTAGTTAGGGTTTCCCAACGGTTGGAGACTGTTCGACATGGCCCATATAATGAATCTAGCTCTCACTTCATGCTCTTTTTGTGATTTTCTAATGTCATTATCCTCCTGTCCAACCTCCTTGTCCTTCTCGTTTTCTCCCATTGTCTTTGCCCATCATATTTGTTGTTGTATCCACCTCTTGTTTACATCATCTACTTGTTGTCACTGTCTTCTCCCATCACCTCTTTTTGTCCACTTGGTCTTCTCCATCAACAATGCTATCCTTCGACTTGTTCATGCTCCTTTGTGCTTATGTGTGGTAGCTTCTGATACGGTGCAATATCATGGTGCTGTGTCTTTTTGCATGCAATGATCACGTCGTTTTGAGGTTGGTTTGATATGGCATGATAGGAATACATTCCAGGTACTGCCAGTATCTCTTTGCATTGTATCAGCTTGAAGTGGCATTGTATTGGCTCCATCATTGTGCTAGTTCAAAATGTCAAGTGAGAATCCACCTGTGTCACCCTCCATAGTTGAAAAATGTAAAGAAACGCTTAAATTCACATTGTCCAGGGAGTCAGTTGCCTTAGATGTTTTATCTGCATCTTATGTGTTAGTGACAAGTACTGTGACTATAAAGAAGGCTTCAAAAAAGGAAAAATCTTTTGTGAGGACCCCAAGCCTCACTCAAATCACAGAGATTAGAGCCTCAGAGAGACTTTTGGATTTCCTTATTGAAAACAATATTGACTTGTCCTTCTTTGCAACAACTAGGGAGATTTTCAATCTAGAGTGGGATCTTAATCAGGTTATGAACTACTCAAAGGACTTTTGTAGGGAAGCGTTTGCAGAGTTTGAAAAGTTGACATATTCTATTATTTAGTTGGACTCCAAGGATTATGTTCACACTCCTATTGGGAGCTCAACCATTGAGAAGTCTTCCTTCACCAAGAAATGCGGTTATCATTCTCTTGGTAGATTCTATGCATATGAGTTATGCTCTTTACACCCAAAAAAATGCAAGCTTATGCTTAAATCTGATGCATTTATTGTATTTGCTCTTGTGAAGTTTCCCATCAAATCTGATAAAAAGCTTAAGGAAATCTCAAAATTATACAGTTATTGTCTTCTTAAAGAGTTAGCAGATAATGTGAATGTTGAGGAGCAAGTAGACCCATAGATAGAAGCATCAATTGCAAAAGACCTAGACATTGCTCAATTTAAAGCAGAGATAGTAATTGAAGAGAGCAATGTAGAGGTTGACGAAGTATCCGATGCCCCTTCCAACCTCATTGTTCCATCCTTGTCAACTTTCCCAATTAAAGACAAAGAGTACATATTATTGCCTAATCTACAAATCCTTTTCAATTTGAGGGAGGATTATTACTTGGTAGCTATTACAGAGACATCTGTAGATGCAGAAGGCATACTGGATGTTGAGAATGAGGACTTTCTAAAATTATATACTCAAGTGTCAGATGATACGTTTATAGATGCATTAGGTGCATTTTTCCTATGTTTAAGCAAGGTTAGAGATGCTGAGAAAGAGTTATAGGCTGTTGAAAATGAGTTTGACCAATTTCAAGAGAAGCTTGGAATCTCCAATTTTGGAAGGGAGGAGTTAGAATATGTTAAAGAACTCAAGGATATCAAGGAGACATCAATAAGTTTATGGAATCTAAGTAAGCTTGAGAGTAATGAAAATCAAATGGTAATGCGTTCTTTTGTTTTTGTAAAACCACATGCATATTTTCATTTTTTTCATTCAGACTTTTGGTTTTATAGTTGGAGATTGCAGATGAGGATAATTTCTTGGGAAGAGGCAAAGGATCAAGAATTGGTAGTAATTCCTTAAAGGATGTTGCACTTGGGCATTACATATCAAGGATTGATCTCAATGTTCTATTGGTTTTGCATAGCACTTTCTTGGAGGAGGCCTCATGGTTGATTGTCTGTGTCAAAGCACTTATAAGGCTCCTTGGATGCTCAGGTTTGCAGTACAATGCGCACAAAGTAATTTCCTAGAAAAGACAACAACCACCTGAATATTTGGTTATGGTTATGGCTTCTTTGCCTCCAGGGTTGAATACTTTCTAGCATTCTCATCTTATGCTTTAGCAGCAAATAAAATAGATATCAAGTCCATAGTTGGATACAAGAGAAGACAATTTTTATGTTATAGAGGGAAAATGCCTGAGGAGGATGAGGATGCAAAGGCTCTTGAAAGCTAGCCATGTATAAATTATTTTGAAAACAGTATGGTTATTCTAGCTTCCATCGCAATTTGTTGTGTTCTTTAGTCTTTGAAGTTTTATTCAAAAAAACCAATTGAATAATTGCTCAAGAGCATTGGTTTTAATTACTCCTCCTCCGTGTCTAGTGCTCCGAAAGAAACACGTACATGCTTGGTAGTCATATATCTCCATACCTTAGCTACTGTAAGTTGCTAGGGGTCCTTGCTCTTCCACAAAATAAGGCTCGTGAATAAGAAGAATATGCTATGAAAACCCATAAAAGCCAAAATTAGTTTGAATCATTAAACCTTGTTTTCAAAGCACAAAGACTCAAATTTATGTCTATCTTACCAAAGTTGAAAGTAATATCCTTTTCTCCCCAAGCTTCCTTGATTGCATGAACAAGATTTACAATTGAATGTTTGCGCTCTTTTGAATAATTGGATGTTATCTTTTGTTCCCTGAGTACTTTTAACCTCCATTTGTAGGAATGCCACTCGTGATGTACTAGCCACATTTGTTGTGATTACACACAACTCTCTCCAGCACTCCTACAATGCACTCATTTGTTTACCTGTATGATTTCCTAGGAATTGTCTAGCTTTTGCATCCCCCATAGAGACATTTGCTAAGACATCTCTTGTTTTCCTTGAGGCTATTGGATCCTTTCTCAAGTGAACTTGATCTCCATGAAAACCCAATTTTGAGAGCAAAGCCTCGCATTTATCAATGCAGTCATCTGACGAAGATACTGGTTTTATTGAATATGCATACTCAAGATGCAACCTAAGCAACTTATCAATTATTCTAATATCTTCGTGCAATGTATTGATATGAACATTCCTTAAAGAGATTGAAAGAATAGGATTCCATAAGCCATCCACATTTTTGAACTTGCTCAAATCTATGGATTTCCTAGTCAGGACTCTTCTTGCTGGCCGCAAAGTACTCCATTCTTTAGATCCCAAACTCTCCATGCAATAAATACAAGGATATTTTGCATTGGCCCCATTACTTACTCCAAGCACACATTTGATAGTTTTTGAGACAGCACTTATATGCCACTCAACATTAAAACTACCAACACCATCTATTATTAACATTTTCCCTTCACTTTGAGACTTTATAATATCAGGAATACCTGTATGAGAGAACAACCATTTGAGGATTTCATGACTTTCAGTTGGTACTTGGGTCGCACCAATCCACCAAAGTTCTATCTTAGATTGTATCTTAAATTGTTGTTCTTGTCCTCTATCATTACTATAATCCAATGCCTTGTTCATGATACAAATGTTGACTCTTTCTATCTTTTGTCCCTTTTGAATTTGTGCTTCATCTAATTTTAGTGCAAACTTCAAAATACCATCACATTCTTGAATAGTAAATTTATACATATGGACCATTGCAATTTGGACTCTTTTAAAATCAATCCAAATATTATTAAATGTGTTGTATTTAAAAAATATTTATTTTATGCTTTTCATAGGGCATAGATTCTTCTATATAAATATACTCCCCCAAAGAAGTCCGGAATCCTACGATTCATGGTTGTCCTAGCAATTGAAATTGCAAAAGACCGAGGCAAACCAAGTGCACTTATCCTATGACATCTAAGGTTTGTAAACCACAATTTTGAGAGAGCACGATAACCTTTATGGCTGATACCCATACTGTCACACATCTCCACTATTTCATTTGGTTTGACTGTTCCTTTCAAATCTTTCACTAACTCTTTCAGAGTAGTTAGGCTTCTCAAGTCTACATTTTCATGTGATTTTAGACTCCTAAAAATGTCATTCTTTGTCATGGTTTCTTTAATAAGCTTAATTCTCTCATTGTTTTCTTGAATACTAATGCTTGAAATATTAGAGACACATCTCTTCACAAGATTTAGTCTCCTTTTTTTCATCCGACTACACAAGCCCATTATATTTTTTAGCGGTCTTTTTCTCTCTTTGAATCCTATTAGAGTTTCCTTCAAGCATAGTAATTTTTCTTGCAACGACTTGTTAGAATTTTCTAGAACATCATTCTTGTTCGTCAGCTTAGAAATAGTTTTTTGTGCTGATGTTAATGATTCCTTCATTTCATGTAGCTATTCTCTAAATGCATAAGATAACCTCATACAATAGCCAAGCATCCCATCACAAGACAGGTAGTAGCACAGCTTGCATTGAGGTGTTCTACTAGAGATAGGTGACCTCCTAATTGTTATGAGCCCTCCATAAATTATGTCTTGGTTGCAGATGCAAGAGAGGGCTATGTAGTCTGAGATTGATTGCATAGCCCTTTCCTACATAGGTTATGAGCCCTCCTAACCTATGATGAGGCTATGCATAGGGGTGATAGTCACTCTTGGGAGAGGGCTATGCAGTCTAAGAGATTGACTCTTTGTATAAGAATCGTACATGGGATTTGGTTTCCTTGCCTAACTAGTGGCAAGAGGGCTTTTCCTTGCCAGTGATGATTAGCCACACATTGGTTGCTTTGGGTGGTACTAGGCTTTGAATGTCCTAGCACGTCAAAACGAAAATAATAACATAGTTTTGGAGTTGTTCATGGTTTTAACTTGTGGTAACTTACATGAAGATGGATTAAATCATAGTTTAGGTTCAAGGAACACAAACATATAAATTTAAAAATCAAAATACTTATCAAGATTTTCATGGACTAAACTTCTCCAACCATTTTGAATTTTTAAGGTAATACTTAGTGCAACCATACATTTCTAACTTCAAAACATTCTCAAATAAAAATAATAATCAACCTAAAGAACCTAACATCCTTTTTCTTTTCTCATCTAACTTTTGCTTTGATACCATGTATAGGTTGTCTCCCCCAGCTTATCCAAGGGTAGTGACCTTCAATAGTCAAAATGGCTTCCAATCCTATGCAACACCATCTAGACTCCTTTAACTTCTTGAAACTAGTCATGTAGGGGGGCCATATGTTCTAAAATACAATGGGTGTGGCATCATTTAAGCCTACTTGCACATCTAGTTTGTTGTTGATTAGAGTCTAATATTAATCCTAAGAGACAACCAATGATGGAAAACCAATTAAAGCCAAAGGATAGGGGGAAAAAAGGACCAATCAATGGTACCATAATTATTTTTGAAAAAGAAGATCTAAGTTTGGGAAACTTCATTGTATTATTTTAGGCATCACATGTCCATGACGTGTATATGCAAATTGTCCATCCCTTATTATAAGACTCTTATATTTTCATAACATTTTAGTGAGCATTGGGCTTACTCACATGCAAGTTGTAGAGTCATTTGAGGTTAGATTAGAAGACCCACAATGATTGTGAATGTTGTAGGAAAGCTTATTCATATTTTCATGCACTGTGTCCATAAGGCCCAAGTGGGATGTAAAGAAAAAGGAATTGTCACATGTAAACCCCAAAATAAAAGGCTAATATATACAATGTATAAAAGAGAGTAGAGCTCTTATTCTTGTGTGTGCAACTTTTGAGCCTTCATATGCTCAATCTTCTTGTCTACCAAGCTTCTATTCTCCATAGATTGAGAGTGAGGGAGTGAGAGAAAAAGTGTGAGAGAAAGGGACTAATGATTGTGAAGCTCTATCTTCACTCCTTTTTTCCATCTCTTCTTTTCCTCTTACTTCCATGGTTTGAGAGGATCTTGAAAGTGTACAAGTTAAGTGCGAGAGAGTATGTGAGGGACCAATTGGGGTGAAACTCCTTATTTTTCTTTGTCCTCTTCTTCTTCTCTTGTCTTGCAGCAGTAGTAGCAGCTTGTGATTAGAAGGAGTGGTGGTGGCTTGAGGGGCACCACTTGAATTGTGAGTCCACCAATTATTTCTCTTCTATTCAGTTTTGGAAACATGGCAAAAAGATAAGCTTACTGAGTCTAGTATAACCTCATGGAGATTTCTTTACTTTTTGACTTTTATAAGAGTGAGAGAAGAGCTTACATGGGTGTTTGGAGCTAGAGTACAAGCAAACTATGTGAGAGAGAGCTTGAGACATAGTAAGGTTTGAAATTCTTGGAAAAAATAAGTGTTGTCTATCAATGTCCCATTGTCAAGAGTAAGCAACATAACTAGTTGTCTTAGGGTGGATCCACTATTGTATAACCTCCACTTGTTGAATTGTCCCTACTTTGAATCAAGTGAGTACTTGCCTCATTTGACAATACTTTTCCATTGAAAAGGCCAATCCAAGGTACAAAGATGGTCATTTTGAAAGCTTCTAATTTTCAAGACACTACAACTTCTATCTACTACCCTTCAGCTCTTTATGTAATGAAATCATAATACTATTTTTGGTTAAGAACACTTCAAGTTTTGGCACTTCGCTCTGGTGTTATTGTCATTGTTGTCAGGTTTTAACAAGAACAATTCACTTTTTAGTACTTAGATTAGAAGCATGAATTTCCTAGAATCAACAAGTGTGAAACTATTTGGATATTATTACTTCATAAGCAATCGTAACATGCTAAGACACCTTTTGCTTTTGTAAGTATTTTCATAAATTCTTGATGACTACATTATCATAAGTGCTCCTCATTGACAAAATTATCCCTCTACTTTCAAATCTATAAAGTAGTTGTCATCCAAAGGAAATTGTGTTTATAATGCTTATGCATAAAACTTAAAGATAATCCACTCTTGACAAGGACATCATGCTGTCTGGTAAGTGAGGTTGTTTACACAATGCACTCATGTCAACATTGTTTTGCTATGCAATAGCAAAAGAATGTAAAACAAGTTCCTTCAAGGTAAATGAAAGCTTTGTTTTTTATGGATGAGAATGATAAATGAAAAGACATGTGGATAATCTAATGTAAATATTGTACTCTACCAAGACATCATCATATTTAAACTAAACTAATGGGCTGATTGCAAGTGTATGAGATTGTTTTTGAATGCTTTAGCTTTGATAGATTCAATTCAAAGTCATGGAATACAAAAATAATATAATATTTCAAAAGAAAAAAAGAACTCCTTGCCTAAGTAGTACTTTCTTCTTCTAGTGATGTTAAAGAAAACATTTATAGCTATAGTGTTGTGACTTACTTCTCTAGCTTTTCAAAAGTTCAAATATAGGCTTTTTCTACTCTTATTCATAATTCAATGTGCAACATATATATAATACCGTAAGGATGCTAAGATAAATAGGAAGGAACACAAAAACCCTTAGCATGTTGTATAAAGACTTACATTGTTCCTAATTTCCATGTATGCTATGTATAGTAGAGTTAGGATTCAAATTTAATACCTTGTGTATAAGACAATGCAAAAGACACAAATTTAATTCACATAATTCCATATCTTTGTTTTGTGATATGAGAGAGAGAGAGAGAGAGAGTGTGTTGTTGAGATATCGAGCTCCACTCGTGATACGCCAGGGTGACCGTTGTGCATTTATGTCACCGACGTGTTAGTTGCAGATGCGGTTGGTACACCGCCCATGAATAATAGCTACATGATAGCTATCCTTATCTACTCTAGTTCGTGGCTCAGTTAGTATGCCACCTTAATTAGTGGAGTTTGGTTTGAGACCCATATCTAGGGTTCTTCTATTTCTTTGTACTTGAGTTCTTTTGGCTTACACAACTAAGAAGAGGAAAACTGTTTTCAGCCTCCACCCTTGTGTGTCTTCCCCCATTGTGCAAGCAAGAAAGCTTCAAGCGAGACTCCTTCCTTCTCTCCCACAATCTTGACATGGTATCAGAGCCTTGTTCGTGGTAAGGAGCTCAAGAAAGCAAGCCAAGCTCGCGGTGTTCTGGTAAGAGGAGCAGTGTTGCTTTCATTTTCTGTTTTGGGAGCAGATCTCAGCAGGTAGCACAGCCGGAAATTGCAGGAGTGCATTGTCTCAGGTTGAGACGCCCTTCGCGGTGAAGCAAGAGGGCAGTATATGCTGCGGGCAAGAGCTTTAGCTCTTGGCGACCCTGTTTTTTTGATTTGAGGCCATTTCGGGGCCTGTTTTGGAGGCGGAAGTTTTCTGCACGCACTCAGGAAAAGGCTCAGTTTTATGCTGTTCAGCCACTGTTCTATAGGTCGGTGAAAAGTTACCACAGAAATTGCATCGTATGCTTATGTGCAGAGACATTGGGAGTTACAGAATCATCCTTGATTCCTGTTTATGCAAAATCGTCACTAGGAAGTGACTATGTGGTCAAATACCACTTTCGCCAGTTTTGCAGATTTGCCCTTGTGAGGGTGAAGCTGTGTTTTTGCAGTGACAGAATTTTTTGCAGTATTCTGTAATGGCGTCTGACTCTCTTTCACAGATTGTCACTGAAAAGCTTGACAAGAACAACTTCCAGGCATGGAAGTTTAGAATGACGAATTTCCTTATGGGAAAAGGATATTGGGAATTTGTTGCAGGAAATGAAGAAGAACCAGTTATTCCTGATGTTCCCAATCAACAGCAAATGCAGGCATTCAAAGCATGGCATGAGAGAGCCAGGAAAGTTATGTACTGGCTGTCTATCAGTATTTCAGACTCTATGATTGTGCATATTCAGGATGCAAGTACGCCAAAGGAGGCATGGGATACTTTGTCAAAAATGTACAGCACAAATACTCAAGCCAGGAAAATGCAGCTCAAGCAAGAGTTGCATAATGTGCAAAGAGAAAATATGAGCATCAATGACTACCACATGAAGGTGAAGAAGATTGCAGATGCACTTGCTTCCATTGGGTCGCCAGTGGAAGATGATGATTTAGTTTCCGTGACCTTGAATGGTCTAGGAAAGGATTATGCACAGTTTCGAACATCCATTTCCGTTCGTGAAAGATTTCCTGACTTTGAGGAGTTGATTGCTCTTCTAATTTCTGAGGAGCAGAGAAATGGTGGTGCATCTTCTTCAGGAGGAACTTCAAAAGAAGCTGTCTTCTACTCAAATGCTGGAAGAGGTAGAGGCAGAGGTAGAGGAGGTCGATTTGGAGGCCGTGGTAGAAATCAGAATATGCAGCAAACTCAAGAAAACCAGTCCTATGGAGGAGGACGTGGTAACTCTAGAGGCAGGGGGAGCCAAAGAGGTCGTGGTGGATGGCAAAGAGGCCAAAATGCAAACAGTAATGTTGAATGCTACTATTGTGGTAAAATGGGTCATATGGCTAAAGACTGCTATAAAAAGCAGAATGACATCATGAATGGAAAACTGCAACAAGGGAATTATGCATCTTCTAACAGACAGGGTGATGACAGAAATGAGCATTTGTTCATGGTGCAGCACATGAACAATTCTATGACAAGTGCAGAAGAAAGCAATGATGTATGGTATGTTGACTCAGGTGCATCAAACCACATGACAGGTCATGCAGAATGGATGGAGGATGCAAGGAAAATGGAAAAACCAGGATTTGTGGAGACTGGTGATGATACTGCACATCCTATTGTGCAGATTGGAAAAATTCCCTTGTCTATGCAGGATGGGAAAAAGAAATACCTGTCCGATGTATTTCATGTCCCGAATATCACCAAGAATCTGGTTTCTGTCGGTCAAATGGTTGAGCAGGGCTTGCAGGTCAGATTTAATCCTCATGGATGCTTCGTTGAGGATATGAAAAATAAAGGTCGCTTGATAGCAAAAGGAAAGAAGAAGGGCAGAATGTTTACGTTGGATGCAGACATGTCTGAATTGAGTGCAGTAATGTTTGCACATGGGACCGGTGTAGTTGCAGATATTGATATCTGGCATAAACGCATTGGTCATGTTAATGTACAGCGACTTAAATCAATGCAGGCCCAAAATATTGTTGCAGGATTGCCAAAATTCAAGGTTGCAGAAATGCATAAGGTATGTGAAGCCTGTCAGTTTGGAAAACAGGCAAGGAAACCATTTCCTAGACATGTTCAAGAGAGTGAGAAGCCATTGGAATTAATCCACTCTGATGTGTGGACTACTAAAGCTGCATCTCTTGGAGGCTGTCATTATTTTGTCACTTTTATTGATGACTATAGCAAAAAAGTTTGGGTGTATTTTATGAAAAAGAAAAGTGAAGTTTTTGGGCATTTCAAAACCCTTAAAGATATGGCTGAAAAAGAAACAGGTCTGCAAATAAAATGCCTAAGGTCAGATGGAGGGGGAGAGTACCTCTCAAATGAGTTTGCAAGGTTCCTGCAGGAGCATGGCATAAAGCAGCAATATTCATGCAGTTATACCCCACAACAAAATGGAATTGCAGAAAGGAAAAATAGGCATATTGGAGAGGTATCTCGTGCCATGCTCAATGAAAAAGACTTGCCAGATTTTTATTGGGCTGAAGCAGTTGCTACAGCAGTCTACATAATGAACAGGACTCCCACTGCAGCAATACATGGAATGACTCCAGAGGAGAGGTATACTGGTAGGAAACCAGATATTTCTCATTTGAAAATTTTTGGTTGCATTGCCTATGTACATGTGCCAGATGAGTTGAGATCCAAGTTGGATCCAAAAGCTGAGAAGTGCATCTTTATTGGTTACTCTCTGCAGCAAAAAGGGTATAGATGCTATAACCCTTCTACTCGTAAGTTTACAGTGAGCAGAGATGTTGTTTTTGATGAAATGAGTAGCTGGTATAAACCAGTAAATGTGATTGATGATGTAGATGCACAAAATGGTAATGCTGCACAAAATTCACAGCAGCAGTCACAAAACATTAGTGGACCTGGAGCGTCCTCTAGCACTGGTTCACATTCTTCGCCATGGACAGGCAGATTGAGATCAGGAGAATCTTCTCAAAGTAATGCAGATAGTGGTATGCAGGTATCACGAAAAGGAAAAGAGAAGGTTGATCAGCCCATGTTTGATGTGAATGCAGGTCACTCTTATGTGGATGGTGAATCCAGTGGCTCAGAACAGAGCATTGATGATGAGTTGGGTATTCCTTCTATTGTTACACCTAGAGTAAGGAAGACCAGGGATGTTTTGAGAGCACCTGGGAGTGAACCTACTTTGCACAGGTCTACCAGAGCTAGGTATCCTGTGGATAGGCTGAAATATGATGGATTTACAGCCATTCACTATGCATATATGGTCAAAGTGATACAGGAACCAGAACCCACATCTTTTGAGCAAGCCATGGGAAAAGAAAAATGGGAGAAAGCCATGGATGAAGAAATGGATGCCTTGGAAGAAAATGCTACATGGGAGTTAGTACCTTTGCCTAAAGGTAAGAATGCAATTGGCTGTAAGTGGGTTTATAAGGTGAAGCACAATGCAGATGGTTCTGTGAACAGATACAAGGCAAGATTAGTAGTCAAGGGGTATGCACAAACATATGGCATTGACTATGAAGAAACATTCAGTCCGGTTGCAAGGATGGCAACCGTAAGAGCAGTCATTGCTATGGCTGCATCAAAGGGATGGTCTTTACATCAGATGGATGTAAAGAATGCCTTCTTGCATGGTGATTTGCAAGAAGAGGTCTATATGGAGCAGCCACCAGGTTATGTGCATGCTGTTCATCCTGAGTTTGTTTGTAGGTTGAAGAAAGCATTGTATGGCTTGAAGCAAGCACCTAGAGCATGGTCTGACAAGATAGGACAGTATCTTGTCACTATTGGCTTTCAGATTTCCAAGGCAGATTTCTCACTTTATGTGAGAAAAACAGAGAAAGGTATTATGCTACTTGTCATTTATGTTGATGATTTGATTATGACAGGTGACAGTGATGAAGATATCCTTCATGTGAAAATGCTATTGAAGCAGAAGTTTGAGATGAAGGATTTGGGAGAGCTGCGTTATTTCTTGGGCATTGAGGTGATTAGATCACCAAGTGGGATACAGCTCTTGCAGAGGCAGTATGGATTGGACATGCTGTCCAAATATGGGATGACAGGTTGTAAGCCTATTTCAGTTCCTTTGGAGCAGAATGTGAAGCTGAGCGCAGATGCAGGTGAGCTTCTGGAAGACCCTACTATGTACAGACGCATAGTAGGAAGTTTGATTTATATGACTATTACCAGGCCAGATTTGAGCTATGCTGTTGGATTGGTAAGTCAGTTTATGCAGGCTCCAAGGAAACCACATTTGGATGCGGCTAGACGCATACTCAGGTATGTGAAGTCCACATTGCAGTATGGACTATTTTATGAGACTGGGGTTCAGATACAGTTGCATGGATACACTGATGCTAATTGGGCTGGTAGTATTTCTGATAGACGATCTACCAGTGGATATGTGTTCTCTTTTGGGAGTGCTGCAGTCACTTGGAGCAGCAAGAAACAGCCTACAGTTGCCTTGTCGAGCACAGAGGCTGAGTACAGGGGTGCAGCAATGGCTGCATGTGAGGTAGCTTGGTTGCATAAGCTACTTTATGATATGCATCAGTCTACAGATGGGCCAATTGTCATTTATTGTGACAACATGAGTAGTATACACTTGGCAAATAACCCAGTCTATCATGCTAGAACAAAGCACATTGAGGTGCATTATCACTATGTGCGAGAGAGGGTTTTACTAGGTCTTATTGATCTAGTTTATGTCAGCACAGAGGATCAGGTAGCTGACATATTCACGAAGGCATTGGGCGCAGAGAAGCTGCGCAAGTTCAGAGACCTGCTTGGTGTGCAGGAATTGGGATTGAGCTCGAGGGGGAGTGTTGAGATATCGAGCTCCACTCGTGATACGCCAGGGTGACCGTTGTGCATTTATGTCACCGACGTGTTAGTTGCAGATGCGGTTGGTACACCGCCCATGAATAATAGCTACATGATAGCTATCCTTATCTACTCTAGTTCGTGGCTCAGTTAGTATGCCACCTTAATTAGTGGAGTTTGGTTTGAGACCCATATCTAGGGTTCTTCTATTTCTTTGTACTTGAGTTCTTTTGGCTTACACAACTAAGAAGAGGAAAACTGTTTTCAGCCTCCACCCTTGTGTGTCTTCCCCCATTGTGCAAGCAAGAAAGCTTCAAGCGAGACTCCTTCCTTCTCTCCCACAATCTTGACATGTGTGTGTGTGTGTGTGTGTGTGCGCGCGCGCGCGTGTGTGTGTATTTGTTGATAGAATGTAAAGAGTGGTAAAAAAGTGTATTCTTGTCTTCATTGTGCCATGATTTTTCTTAACTAGGAGTTTTTTAAGTGAGTTTCTAACTAGTGAATCTCACAAGTGTTTTCATATTGTACTCTCTTCTTCATCTTGTGTTTCACTTTTGAAGAAGAGTGTTCATGTTGAGGCTTAGCAATGTTACCATATTCTAGAAATAATATATTTGAACACACTTAGGATTGTCAAGGCACCTTTTTCCCCCTTGTAGAAGGTTTTTTCCTCTAGCCTTCTATCTCTATGCCTATTCACTTTAGGGTATACTTAGTCTTGTAAATATTCTCTATCGATGCCTTTCAATATACTTTGTGTTGCTCTCTCAAGCTTATTCTTCTCCAAGTTGTGTTTATAGATCAAGCTATGTCTAATGTAGATGTGAATGATGCACTTTTGGAAGAAAGAATAGAGAAAGAGCAATCCAAAACTATGGTCTAAACATTGCATGACAATATATTGGATGCACCTTGGTCAAGTCATACTCGGTGTGGCTCTCATAGTGCCATTTATGCACAAGATTGTTATGCATTAACTATTTCTAGTCTGTCTAATTAGTATGAGGCTATTTCTTTTGAGAAGGTACAAAATTTAGAAAATTTGATCATCTGTGCAATCTGAATGCAATCTAAATGCTATGTCAAAAATGGTACTAGGTTCTTATGTGAATTGCCAAGGCCATTAGTACTTATTGGGTTTACATGTTGAAGTGTACTCCAAACACTAGTGTTGATTTTTATAAGGCTTACTTTATAAGAACGGGGCTAGTCTCAAAAGAAGGGCATCGGCTTTGTTGAGACCTTTTTTCCCACTTGTCGTATGACACAAGTTCATAGTATTTGCCCAGTATTTGTGCATTAGGATCTCAAAATAATTGGAATGTCTATCATTTTGACATTAAAAATGCATTTTTGAATGGTGATTTGCATGGAAAAGTGTATGTTTTTTAGCCATATAAAACATACTAATTTGGTTTGTGTTTTTTCCATGCAAATCATATCTTATTGTGTCTTGTTTGTTACATCTACCTACATCCTATAAAATTATAATGGTAGTTAATTGGTATAGTCTAGTATGCATTGTTTGACTTAGTAGGCCACTTTTCTTTATATTATATCATATCTAGACTTTATACACATCATATTGTGAGAGGTAAAAGAAAGAAAACCAGTAAGAAAATATTTTAGCCTCCATTTCTCTTATGTTTTTGAGTGAGATATCTTATAGGTATTCAATGTAGGAGTTCAAGCCTCCCCATCACATGATATGTGGCATTATATTTATATATATTAGAGTTGCACCATTGTTAGAGGGTGTTTTGTAGGTTGGAGTAAAGGAGTGAGGGTTTGAGCAAGTAAGAAATGGGTAAGAAGCTCTCCCATTCTCTTATTTTTTTCCTTAGATAATACCTATGGAAGCAAGGCAAAGAAAAATCCTCATATTTTTGTGAGATTTTGTATACAAAAAAGATAGTATATATTATATAAATACGCTTGCAAGGAGTTTTCTATTGTTTTTTTATCCAAGGCTTGGTCTTGTGAAAGGTTATAGAAGACTTGCTTGTTGTTTGGTACCTAATTTTGACATATTTTTTAAGAATAATGGAAAGCTCATCATTGAAAATCTAGATAAGAAAAACCACCATCATGAAAGTTATGGATGACTAGCTTTCTTATTGGAAAAGGGCACACAAGTTTGTTACAAGTAAAGAAAACAAGTTAGAGATACGTGATCCTCTAATTTTAGAAGAATTAAAGATGTAGAAAGAAGGGAAAACAAAGGATAAAATTGTTATGTATTGGTTGTCTACAATCATTGATAACAATATGACGGGGTATACAAAAAATGCTAAGAGTTCACATGCAGCTTGGAACACCTTTGAAAATATGTTTTTAGTAAATAGAAAGGTACAAAAGATTAATCTCAAGTAAGATATGAATACTTTAAAGCAAGAGAAGCTATCTATAAATAACTATATTTTGAAAATAAGGAGCATTATGAATGCTTTGACATCCATTGATGCAATGTCTAATGATGATGATTTGACTTTATCTAATTTAGGTAGCCTTAATAATGAAAATACCTTGAAATATTTCGTCACTTATTTGCATGTACAAAAACTATTTTTTGATTTTGATGACGCTCTCTCATGATTATTAAAGAGACCAAGATGTAGGATGAATCATTAGAAAGAAGTGGTGAACAGATCCAAGCACTCTACTCACGTTTAGGAAGAGGACATCGATCTACATGTCACTAGAAAAAAAAATTAAGTGAATAGTTTTGTGATATGTAGGTTTCAAGAGGCCATGGTAGCTTTAGTGGCAACATGGACTCTAGAGGAAGAGGTGGATGGTAGAATAGAGGTTCTGGTAATTTGAGTATTGTTTTTCGTTATTGTTCTCATTATTGCAGAAGAATGAGCCATATTGCAACCTATTCTTTTAATAGCAAAGATAAAATCAAAAGTAGTAAATTACAACAATGAAACTATGCATCATCATCAAGGAAGAACAATGAGTGCTTTTTTATCATACAACACATTATGAATAGTGTTATAGAAAGAGGACAGGTGATTATGTGTGCTATGGTGATTTAGGTTTATCTAATCATATGACTAGCCATCCTAAATGGCTAGAGACATACAAGATTTATAGAGTCTAGGTTATGTAGAAATGGGTGATGATTCATGCAACCCAAGTTTACAACATTGAAAGGGCCCCACTGTCTTTATATAGTGGCCAAACAAAATGTTTGTCGAATGTATTGTATGTGCTATCCATAAAAAAGAATTTAGTATCCATCAATCAAATTTAATACAAAGTGTTATTTTATGAAAAACTTTAATAATAAGTGCAAGTTGATTGCAAAAGGAACCAGAGTTGGCTTTGATTATTGAAATCTCTACTATATATGCTAAAGGAAAAGGTGTAGTTGTAGACATTGAAATATGGCACAAAGGTATTGGACATACAAATGTACAAAGGCTAAAGTTAATGCAATCCAAAAGGTTGGTTTACAAGTTTGCCTACATTTAGAGTTACATTAGATCTATGGAGCATATTGGTTTAGGAAGCAAGTGACACAACCTTTTTTACATGATAGAAATGTAAGTAGTTATATACTTGATATTGTGTATATAAATGCATTAGGAAAATTTTGGACCAAAAAATAGGCCCTTAAAAATATTATAGTTTAGGAGGTGGGCCTTTTGGATTGTTCAATAGGAGGGCTAGATGTTGACATCCATAGAGGGTCAATCTTCTCTCTCTTAATCTTGGGTTTTTAATTTAAAACGTGAAAAAGAGAGAATACATAGTAACAACGTTTGAGTTTCTCTGACCTCATACTTTTCCCCCTATTTTGGTGACTTTTCAATTTTTCTTTTTTTCCCTCTCATGAAATCAATTTGACCCAAAAATTGAGAAGCTCATTACTTTCACTTTCTTCTCCATTCTAGTAAAATTTCATCTCCATTGAAGCTCGCTAGTGAAGGTAATGAGGGTTTTGATCATTCCACTTACATCTACAATTTCTTCTCCTTGTAGCTCTAGAATTTGGGTAAAACATAGGTACCCATCTCTCTTTGTGTTTTCTCTTACTTGCTATTTTTCTAGTAGGGTATGATGTCATTTCTTATTGTTATTATTCTTTTGTTATAGAGATTATTTGGGGTATGAGGCATAGGTGCTCCTCTGTGTGTGTGTGTTGTTTCCCTTTTCTATTGTGTTTCCAATAAATCTTGATGTTGATTTTAATTGTTGTTGTTTTCTTGTAGAGTTCATTTGGAGTAAAAAGTATAGGTGTTGATCTATGTGTGTGTGTGTGTGTGTGTGTGTGTGTGTGTGTGTTGTTTCTCTTTTCTGTTGTGTTTTCAATATATCTTGAGGTTGATTCTAATTGATTTTGTGTTCATGCAGAGTTCATTTGGAGGAAAAATTACAAGTGTTGATCTGTGTGTGTGTGTGTGTGTGTGTTTCTTTGTGGTCCATTTTTTTTGCTAATTTTTGAAACATATCATGAGATTGGTTCTAACCATTGTTGTTTTGTTGTAGAGATTGTTTTGGATTAGATTGTATAAGTGCTCATCTCTCTCTTCCTTTCCTCTCTCTCTCTCTCTCTCTCCCCTCTTATTGACTATTTTTTAAATATACGTTCATGTGGATTCTAACTCTGGAGGCCATGGAAGGCTACAATGGATATATGGAACCAAGGTCTTGATTGGTTTTTGGTTTTAGATTGGCTTGGATGTCAGAAGCATGAGGGTTGCTTAAGCTTTGGGGGCCTGCTTGCTAGAAGAAGCTTTGTTTGTGGTTATAATAGAGAGCCTTGAGCTCTAGACACAATCGAGTATAGGAGAGACGAGTGGGTATCAAACCAAATCAACTATGATGATGACATGGAGGAGACTTGGAGTCATTGCGCATAGCTACAAATAATGATGGCTACTTCAAATTGCATTATCCTTCCTTAACCATAATACTAAGATTAATAAACCTCTTCAGCTAAACCATTTTTACACTAAGATGGAGATGAACTAGTTCACTACAACTTCATAAATTGGTTATTTGAAAACTCTGTTTTCACATTGGAGAGGCTTATATAGTTTATTTTCCAAACTGATTCATTGTTCTGAGTTCACACTGCAATCTTATTAAACTAATTGTTTCAAGGCTAAAAGGCTAGTTTTTATGCCATTTTCAAGTGTTGATTTAAAGGGAAAAAACTATCAAAAAATCCCAAAAATTTACTTTGGACTAAACTTTTATGGGACTTCATTGTTGGTATGAAAAAGTACAAAAAAAACAGCATGAACATTGGTCAATTTTAGACCTATATTTTGAGGCTTTTGGATCATACGGAGACAGTTTGAGCCCCCTTTTCACTATTTCTTATTGAATAGTTGATGTATGACATATGGCCATGATATATGGGTGTATGTGATAGCAATTGGACACATGTATGATAGCAATAATAGTAGAACTTAGTTTATATATATTTTCTTTAGTATTTTTAATGCTTTTTTGTCTCGAATTTAAGTAGTTGATACTCAAACTTGTTCAATGCTTGGAAAGTGGTTTGGCACATTGCATACTAATAGTTTTTCTAAAATTTTAGCTATCACAATGTCAAAAACCACATGGATTGCTCAAATTATTAGTGATAAATTAGTCAAGGATAACTACAATGTATGGTCCTATCACATGGAGAATTTTTTGATTGGGGAGAGACCTATGGAATCTCATTACAAGTGAAGATGCCTACCTTGAACTCCCTAATGAGTCCACAGAGGAACAAAAGAAGGCCTATAAAGATTGGAGAAGTAAAATGAGAGTTGATTTTAAGATGGAATTTAAAGCGCAAAGGTGGTATGGGAGCTATAAAAGTGGAAATTTTGGTGAAAAATGTATTGATCATAGATCGAGGAGCTAGAGTTTTCCTAAGTGGATTTCAATGCTAGGAATCCAATGCAAGTATTGGTTCATCGATTGGAATCCATTTGGCCTTCCATTTAATGGTTGCAAGGTTTGGCATTATAAAGCAACTACTTAATTTAGAATCTGAAAATAGCGTCCAAGAGATAGCGTAGTAGTTTTTGATGCCAGGAACGCACTTATGGTTTCACATTTCAATTTTGAGTCCGTTTGGGCCTCCAATTTTAAGCAAACCACCTATTAGTAATGCAAACACAAGGAAAATGAACCAATTTGTAAGTTAGTGACTAATGAGGTTTAATAAGCCTAAAACATGAAAAAAATCAACGAATGGGGAAAGGGAGGGAGGGGGGAGGGGAGTTTTGGAAGCACCCGCTCATGCCCCCAAAAATGGAAATTTCTACCCAATAAAATCACAAGGATCAAGCTTGGCCATGGCTTCCTACAATTTTTTGCTCTATTTTGCGGTGACAAACAAGAGAAATGATGCACTAAATGAAAAGATCAAAATCTAGTCTTTCTCTCCTGCCATAATTGCTATTCATATGGACTAAGAAGACAAGGGGGAATGGGTGATCGCATCAAGATACAAGGAATGGAGCTAGGAAGTGTGAAGGTGAGCATTTGCATTTGTGTTATGGTATCGGCGGCTCTATTTTTCAAAATATGATGCATCATGTATATAGGATTTAGCATAAGTGCCGATTTATCGCATATTATGTCGTATTACTTGTGTCTATCATTAAAATGGTTGGGAATGCTTGAGTTATCTTTGTTAATGTCCAAATTCATAAAAAAGTTAGTCACTTTCAATCATTCACATAAAAAATATTAAAACCACAAAAACCTAAGATATGGGATTTAATGCAAAAATACAAATTGTGTTGGGTTTTAAGGATTCAATGTTGTTCACATGCAATAATAATTGGTATGCTGGATGGAACATAGTCCATACTATTCATATAAATTAGAAAATTTGAAAAAATCAATAATTTATGTTCAAATAGATGAGAAAAACTATGAAAATAATCTTTTTAAAGAAAAAAATAGAGAAAATTTAGTTTTAGTGCACTAAAAATTATCGAAATTAAGAGTGTATATGTGGATATATAATCAGGACAGGGCATGAGTATTTTCCTCAACTTACCTATATTTATATGTGAAAAGTGTGTATTTACTGCTTATTGATACAAAAAGAACGATAAAACTCTTTTACACCTATGCACAAAAGCAAAACCTAAGCAATAGGGGAGAAATGACTAAAAATAGATAAGATTTGAATAAGTTCTAATTTCATTGCATATTGTGGCATGTAGGCTTTGGTTTATTTAAGTTTGAAGAAGAGGAATAGTAGCATGGGTTAGCCCGGTATTGCCCCTTTGCAATGCATCATAATGTTAGAGAAAAGAAATCATGGAAAGACTATTTTCACATAACACTTGATTGATTTGTAGTTAAAATTGTTTGATCACAATGAGTCATACACGTTACATTTCCATTTAAGCATAGTAACAAAAAGAAACTCCTTGATGCATAGCACCTATATACCTAGTTGTGACCAATGTTGAGTATGTGAGGTTTCTTTATTGTAGGATAGCATGGTGATCTTTGGGGAGACATTATGTGAGGCCAAAATATTCCTGGATCATTATATACATCGCGAGAGGATTTTGTCACATTTGTTCTTTATGTTTGAGATGACATATCCTGGGGCCAATCCATGGGGTATAGGAGAGCCATAAGAGTAATTAGTTATTGGGGATTCTCTTTGTGTGTGTATAATGAGGTGTTAGTCACCTATATATATGGAATACTTCCTTTCCTTGGAGTCAGGATGGGTGGTACATTGGACTATAGTTTGAAACTCATGTCTATAAATGCATTCATTAGATAAACCATTTCATATTATCTAGAGTTCTTGACTGTGAGAGGCGGCCCTGGGGGTTGTTTGGTGTGTATAGGAGATAGCTAGAGCCTTAGAGCTAGTGTCGAGCCCATTGGGAGTTACTAATAAGCAACAATTTTTGAACCTTGGCTAATAGGGACCTACTTACACCACAAGGATTTGAGCTAGTAGCGACGCCGATTAGCGACGGCGGATAGCAGTGTCGATATTGGCGTCGCAACTGGCGTCGCTATTTGCGTCGCCAATAGCAAATAGCGACGCCAATATCGACGCCGCAGGAAAAAAAAGTGCGACCGAAACTAGAGCACCGTTTTCATTTTCTTTTCTTCGCCTTTTGAGAGCGAGAGTGAGGGAGAGAGCGAAGGCTTTGTGAGAGAAGAAGAGGAAGAGACTTGCTGCCGCCGCCGCCGCCATCGTTGTTCGCGAAGGAGAGGAGGAGCCCTCGTTGCAAAGAGAAGCCGCCCACGCTCGCCATATCTCATTGGTGAGTCTCCCTCTCTCTTTCTTTTGTTTGTTGAAGGTTTAAATCATTCTCTTTTGCTTGTTTAGGAGAGGAAATGAAAGAGAAGGAGAGGGAGAGGGAGAGAGAGGGAGAGAAAGAGAGGGAGAAAGAGAGGGAGAGGGAGAGGGAGAGAAAGAGAGGGAGAGTGCATTCTCTCTCTCTCTCTCCCTTTTGCTTGTTTAATGTTTAAATTACTTTCTTTTTTGCTTGTTGAAGAGAGGAAACGAGAGAGTAAGAGAGAAAGAGAGGGAAAGGGAGAGGGAAAGAAAGAGAAAGACAAAGACAAAGAGAAATAGAGGGAGAGGGAGAGGGAGAGGGAGGGGAAGGAAATAAGAGAGGGAGAGAAAGAGAAAGAGAGGGAGAAGGAGGGGGAGAGTGCATTCTCTCTCTCCCTCTCCCTTTTGCTTGTTTAATGTTTGAATCACTTTATTTTTTGCTTGTTTAGGAGAGGAAATGAGAGAGAAAGAGAGCGAGAGGGAGAGGAAGGGGAAGGAAATGAGAGAGGGATAGAAAGAGAAAGAGAGGGAGAGTGCATTGTATCTCTCCCTCTCCCTTTTGCTTGGAGGATGTTTAAATCACTTTATTTTTTGCTTGTTTAGGAAATGAGAGAGAAAGAGAGATAGAGAGGGAGAGGGAGAAAAAGAGAAAGAGAGGGAGAGGGAGGGGAAGGAAATGAGAGAGGGAGAGAAAGAGAACGAGAGGGAGAGGGAGGGGAAGGAAAAGAGAGAGGGAGAGGGAGAGGGAGAAAAAGAGAAAGAGAGGGAGAGGGAGAGGGAGAGGGAGGGGAAGGAAATGAGGGAGGGAGAGAAAGAGAACGAGAGGGAGAGAAAGAGAATGAGAGGGAGAGGGAGAGGGTGAGAGAAAGAGAGAAAGAGAGGGAGAGGGAGAGGAAGAGGGAGGGGAAGAAAATGAGAGAGGGAGAGAAAGAGAACGAGGGGGAGAGAAAGAGAACGAGAGGGAGAGGGAGAGGGTGAGAGAAAGAGAGAAAGAGAGGGAGAGGGAGAGAAAGAGAGGGAGAGGGAGGGGAAGGAAATTTAAGACAATAGACTTATTGATAATGGTATGCAATGTGCTTTGCCAAGGGCCACGTACTTCATCAAAATGAACCCAAAATTATTGTTATAGAAGAAGAAACCCTTAAATTGAGTATAGGATAATTTCTCTCAGGTCTTATGACTATGAGTAGAATTGATTGAAATAAATTTTATTACTAGAGTTATAAAATTTCATAGATGGCGCGCATTAATTTTAAAATGGATTACTTATACTCAAAGCCGAGATATAACAAATAATTATCTACCGGGACAAACAAATCGTTGAGCATGATACAAGGCCGAGATATAACATCGGAAAATCTCTCGACTACTATATACAATGCAAGGTTTATGGTCAACTTGCAACTTGACATACATCTCCTACATCTCCATAAAGCTATCCATTTAAGCCTCGTTTGCTGTAATGTAGATAAGATGGCAAACGAAGAAGGTCTTATTGTTCAAGACTGCGAGACGTATCTTAATCAGCGTGTCCCATGTCCTTGCTCTCAATGCAAGTTGGCAATTAGACAAAAACGCCGATTGTCTATAGAACACGTACGACGATTTGGCGAGTTTCAATCTGAGATCATTGATCAGGCGATTGCGGATTTTCAGCAAATGGTAATTTGAAGTTAGCATTTTTCATGCATTGTACTCTCAAGCTAATTGAAAACCATACACAAAAAGATTGGGTCTTGTTGGCAAATTTTGTATCCAGGGGGGTGATGTCTCGACCCAAGGGGGAGTGCACCCTTTGCGGCCAATTAGAAGAGTTCGTGGATGTGCGATGGATGGATTGCAGGAGCCAATCGACCACTCGCAAGGCCCATCTATACCGTCAATGCCAGAGGAGACAGACAACCTTCCCGACTTGCCTACAATCTTGGAGCCTGAGATGGAGGCAATGATCGATGCATTGATTCCCATGGATGTTGAGACATCTGACCCGCTTAGAGAGGAAGCATCCATACCATTATATGATGGGTGCCGAGTATCTCAGTTGAAGACATTGCTTGCACTCTTAAGTGTGTAAGCAAAATACGGTTGGAGCGATACGAGTGTGACTGAGTTATTCAGGTACCTTGCACATAGACTTCATTGTTTTTTTTTTAAACAGTATTATTGCAAACATTTGTGTTTTTTCAAGGTGTTTTATGCTTTTTTTCAGGTTATTGAAATATCATATATTGCCACCTGCAAACACCATGCCTGAGTCTCGTGATGATGCACGACATGTTTTATGGAAGCTTGGCATGGACTACAATAACATCCATGCATGTATCAACGACTGCATATTGTTTTGAGATGAATACGAGACTATGGAGACATTTCCAAAGTGTGGTGCTCACAAGTATCGACAGGACTTGCAAGGGCAGACCATCCCTCAAAAAGTTCTCAGACACTTTCCGCTCATCCCCCGCATAAACCACATATTTCGCACGTCTGCCATGGCAAGCTTGACAACATGGCATGTGCAAAATAGGTCCACGAATGGAGTTCAACGAATATCAGCAGATTCGCGCGCATGGAGCCACATTGACTCTACCTTCCCAGGCTTTGCGCGAGAGCCAAGGAATCTTCGGCTCGGTCTCGCCATGGATGGTGTGAACCCATTCGGTCTGCGCTCGACTTCTTACAATGTGTGGCCTATAGTGCTTGTCAACTACAACATTCCTCCATGGCTTTCTACGAAGAAAGGACATCTCATCCTTAGCTTGCTCGTCCCGGGCCGCTACAAAGTAAAAAATATGGACATGTATCTTCCTCCATTAGTCGATGAGCTTAAGATTTTGTGGGAGGAGGGGATCACGGTGCAAGATATGAGCAGGCGCGATGGTTGGCGGTCAGCCAACATTCGAGCCATTCTCATGTGGACAATGCATGACTTTCCGGGATTGGGAGAGTGCTCAGGTGAGCAGACCTTTGTTCTCGCTGGTAATATCTATATTTTATTTCATTCAATCAAGTATTCACTAGGTCGTGGATCGCCTTGCAGGTCTCGTTACCTCAGGTTATCATGCATGTCCATTGTTGGGCCACAGCTAGACTCCCGAAGGTCACGAACCATGAAGAAGATGGTATATCAAGGACACGCCGCTTTCTTGCCAGAGGATCATGAACTCAGGGAAGGTTTTCTTGGACGACCTCCAGCACGTATGAACGCTGCAAGCTGGTACGAGCTGAAAATGGTAAACCCGAAATCACATCCAAATGAAATGAGACGGTTCTCAGTTTTCTACGAGTTGCCATATTGGACCCACTTACAGGTCAACCACTTGTTGGATCCCATGCATATTTTCAAAAATGTGGGCAACTTCCTATGGGACAACATCACAGGAAAGAGAGACACTATAGGGTCACGAATGGATTTAAAGGAGGTAGGTAAGATGAAGGCGCTTTGGCCGCAGTCGAGTGCTGAAGGGGGAGTGCAGCTTCCTCGCGCTCCCTGGGTTTTGTCTACCAAAGAAGAGCGCATTGTGAAGCAAGTAATCAAGTCTATCCGCACTCCGATGGGTATGATGCGTTCTCTCAAGTCCGCATTTTCTAAAGATGACCAAATGTCTGGGCTAAAATCCCATGATTGGCATAAGATATGTCAGGTTTGTGAACAGAATGGATTTTAATTAGCGTGGACATTTTGAAATTTGAAAAGTGACCATTATTCTCAATGCTTTCTCATTTGTGGCAGTTTGTCCTACCGATCGCGATCGCGGGATGCCTAACTCCAGAAATTCGCCGAGCCATTTACAAGTTGTCGACTTTGGTGCAATGGATCTCACAGAAAGAGATTAAGACGTCCTCTATTGAATCCGCAAGGCGGGGAGCAGTTGAGACGGTCTGTCTCTTTGAGAAATACCTGCCCACTAGCATGCTCACGATACAAGTTCACCTTCTTGTGCATCTTGTGGACGAAGTGGAGATTGCTGGACCTGTCCATACACGATGGATGTTCTTCTTGGAGCGCTTCATGAAAACCCCGAAAGGCTTTGTGCGACAATGAGCTCGTCCGGAAGGTAGCATGGCGGAAGGTTGGTTGGTGTCTGAGGTGTTAGTGCATATCTCACAATGGCTACCAACGGTGGAACCAGACAATGAAATGCTATGGACACTGAAGGACGATGATAGGCTGACTGGAGATGTGGTGGTTGGAAATGGGGTAGAAAAAAGAATGGATGCCTCAATGGAAGAGAAGGTGAATCGCTTTTGTATGTTGCACCATGCGTCCATGGAGACGTGGCTCGCCAAGTACCAGATTGTAAGGCAAGATCGAGAGGAAGCACGAGCTAAATTCCGACGCAGTACGCATCAACGACCAATTCGATATCCCGAAGGCATGGAGGAGATGCCGCGGTTTATATCAACACGATGGTTGCATGGAGCCTTGACCGCAGCATCCAGCGAAGGGACAGAGGTCTCAATGGAGGAGTGGGAGTTCTCGAGGGGATGTAGTCCAAAGGTAATGAGGGGTTTAGAATGTGTCGTATCTAAATTTGCTTGCTACATCTAATTTGAGTGTTTCAATGTGCAGTACAAAATATATAGTGCAGCGTGGTCGCGCGGACGGCATTTTCGGGTGGAGCGTATTGACCAAATGCGCTCCACAATGGACTGTGGTGTCATGGCAAGGTTTGAGCAAGAGAGCCGGTGACGAGCAACGGATCCGAACACGGTTGTGGATGAGATGGAGTATTTTGGAAACTTGCAAAGTATTATTACGGTGGAATACCGTAGCTTCTCCATGATACTATTCGATGTGCAGTGGTTCAAAGTGGTACTTGGAGGAGCTGGAGCAACAGTTCAACGAGGTCCATCTGGATTTCTCGAAATAGATTCCGAAAAAAAATGGATGGATTTGCGCGGCATCTTTGTGTTGCCGGCCCATTGTGAACAGGTACAAATAGTCATTTGCTTGCTAATTGTAATACGACATGGTTTATGTCACAATGGTTTGAAGTCGCTTTGTAAGTGTTTGTGAACAGGTAATCTTCTATCCAAACCCCCGACAACCTCGATGGTGGTATGTTATACCTTCAACTCCTCGAGGTGCGAGAGTATATGATCAAAGCGATGTTCCAGGCATAGATGAAGAAAATATGCAAATAGAGGGATCGATATTACAAGGGGTGGAGGCCACCGCAAGCTTGGAGCCCGCATCGGCTAACAATGATGGAAATACAGAAGTCGTAGAATTTTTTGAGAACGAGGCAAACTCGTTCTTTTGTGGTGACATGTCTATCGACCTTCCAATGTATGCAGAGTTGTGTCAGGAGATTAACATGGGACCATAGAATACTTCATTCTTGGAGAATTGTATTACTCAATTCGTTTTTTAGATCTTCCATAAAGGTAGATAAGATACGCATTTTAAGAGGGATTTTTCAAATTTGATTTATATTAATGTGCTTTGTATAGTTTAAATTGATTATTCTAACATCATTTTTTATCTGTGCAGGTATCGACATTTTCAGGATGAGTCGAGAGATGAGAGATGAGGAGTTTCAGGACATGATGGCACGCATGTCTCCAGATCAGCTCGGGAGATTCAGAGAGATGGCAGATCAGGAGCTGTCTCGTTCTTCTTCAGGGCGCTCTGCTAGATCAGCTTCAGCTAGATCAGCTTCAGCGCGATCAGATGCTTCAGCTTCGAGCAGACGATCTCGACGCTCGCAACTTGGGCCAAAGGGAGGGACTGCGACTGCAGGAGGATCAGGGGGGTGCTGCTGTGGAGACACGGACGTGGTGTCTCCGTCTCGTCGTTCAGCTGGAGCTGCGTCACCTCCAGGATTTGTCACACCTGTGGGGATGTCCACTCCAGTTACTATGCTTTTGCGTAGCCGTCGGTAGATGGCACGCCTTTTGGTGGCACTCCTTTTGGTGGCCACCGGATGTGCAGGGGTCTCCTGGATATGCCCAGGAGCGTGGACGGAGATGGGAGAGAGCCCATCTTAGGCATACTCCTAGGGGTTATGGATACCTAGTGGATGGCAGGTCAGGAGCCATCATCATGAATGATGAGGGGAGGAGGGTGATGGCTCGCATGAGGGAGTCGTGCCAACAAGTTTTTCGGCACAACGTCCTGGATCATTGGAGGAACATACCGGAGGGGAGCAAGGACTACATAGTAGCATCCTTGCACGAGGAGTTCTCGGTGCCAGCCGCAGTGGATAGATTCTCTACAGGCTGGATGATGGATTGCATGCGTGCATACATGTCACATAGACAATCCGACGCATGCAAGGCAATCAAGAGTGGGGCTCCAAAGCCCAAGTGGTTAGATGCAGACGACTGGCGCCGACTGAGGGAGGAGGCTACAAATTCGCCAGGACGTTGGAGTCAGCAAAGGGAGGCGGTGAGGGCACGAATCGAGGCCGGATCGGTACATCATCTTGGGAGTGGCGGCCACAGGACATATTTGGAGGACTTTGTAAGTTTCTCTTTTGTTTTGCTTATTTGTTTTTTTGAGATATTCTTTGTACTGACAATCATGTTTCTAACAATTAGCATTTTGTTTTCTTTGCAGCACTCTGTTACAAATCGCGATCGGCAAGGCCTTGAGACTCGATATGCAGAGAGGCACGGTTTCAGGGCATTGATCGACCGATTGTATAGACGCGACGGCCCTGTAAATCACTCATCTTTCTTGTCCGTACCATGAGATATTTGAATGCATTATTGTATGGTGGATTGATATGTTGTTTCTTTTTCTGCAGAATCCGTTTGATGCTCCTTTGCAGCGGGATGAGCTTTCGGGGGACGAGGATTTGTAGCTCGCCCTTGGATCCTTAGAGCTCACACACCTTTAGTTTTTAGTCGCCCGATCTATGTAGACATTTTCTATGTATTAGTGATATCGTTTCATGATTGTACCAATCGCATTTTATGCGATATCATGTATTTATTTCATGTATCAGTTTTATGATTTCAGTATACATTCTTTTTGTTTGCAAACGCTTTGTATGTAGCAGTGCAGAAACTATTTTGTATGGCTCTCATACAGCACACAGTGCTATATGTGGTAGGGCAGCTTGCTGCCCTGCCACAAAAAAAAAATTCTCTGTTACCGTCGCTATTTGCGTCGCAAATTTACCTGCACGCGTCGCTATTGGCGTCGCTATGAGCGTCGCAAATACTCTGCAACCATCGCTATATGCGTCGCTATGAGCGTCGCAAATACTCTGCAACCATCGCTATATGCGTCGCAAATGCGACGGATATAGCAACGATTCTATGGCGTCGTCAATAACGATGCTTTTTGCGACGACGGGGGCAAATTTTGTTGTTTGTATTTTCATCGCTTTAAACGTCGCTATAAGGTCTATATCTTGTAGTGTTAGTGTATACTAATAAGTGTCCAGATAGATCCAATATATCCTAATTAAAACCATCAAGTTGAGATTCAATGTCAAGAAAGAGCTAAAAGGACTAGACGGAGAGTAGAGGTCCTTAGTGCTTAGGAGGTATTCTAATAAGCATAGCAGTATGATATCACTAAGAGTGAGAGGTCTTATTAACCTAATTAATATCCCAGTTAGTACATCAGGGAGAGAAGGAAGCTCTAGTGTTTCCCTTTCTCCAAAAAATCAGTTTACTCTCGAGTGGGAGAGCAATCCCCCTAATTCAAACCCCTAGAGCAAACCCAGTCATTATGATGGCACAATCAATTGCGATACTTGTAGGAATGGCAGATTTGCCAGCACTTGGTTTTTTCCTATCCATTTTTAATGGGTTAGCTAAGAGGGATGTAAAACTCCATATTATTGAGTTCCAAAAGTTAATGTTTAATTGCCAAATCTAGGATGAAGGACATCTTATGATGTTCTTTAATATGCCTTTGAAAGGAAGAGTTGTGGTGTGGTATCATGGCTTGGAAGCTGGAACCATAACTATGATAGCTCTATTTTATGTAGCCTTCCGAAGAGAGTTTTCATCTAAGGGAGATGGTCAATACTGGCTACATATTTTGAATGTAACACATAAAGAGTCTCATGAGAATGCTCGTGCTTATGCCAAGAAGTTGAAGGAGGTATTTTGAAAATTACGTGTCTTTATTCCCATTCTACCTATTGTCCAACTACAGTACTTCTTACATGGATTGGATTTCAACATCCAAGTGTGGTTGAGTAGTGTTTCTCTAGCTAATAAAGATATTGTTATTACATGAGTGGAGGAGATAGAGTCACGATTACAAGCAACCTATGCATCTAGGGAAAATCTCTATTTAAGTCTAGGTCCTAGTAAGAATTCAGCATTACCTATAGCTAGTGGAGATCAAGTGCAATTAGTCCACCCATAACAAACCCTAATGCAAGAGGAGGTGCCGTGCAAAATATACCTATGTTGCCAGCTCCTCCTAATATTTCTATACCAATAGCTAGCCAAACACGCATGTTAAATAGTAGAAGCCAAATGACTAATCCCAATATAATGCCAACTAATCAACCAGCAATACTTTACCAAGTGGTTAAGCCATTGGGTTTCCAAGGGGATGATTATGGTCATGTTAAATAGTAGAAGCCAAATGATTAATCCCAATATAATGCCAACTAATCAACCAGCAATACTTTACCAAGTGGTTAAGCCATTGGGTTTCCAAGGGGATGATTATGGTTATAAGTCTAGTGCATCAAATTTCTTGGCAAAGTCAAGGACATGATGAAGCATTATATTAACATGATAATTGAATAGTATAGACAAATAGTCATGATTAACATGATAATTGAACAATATAGACAAATAGTCATGGACGTAAACTTCTTGAAGAAGCAGCAAAACCTAATAGAAAGTTGATGCCTTGAAGAGGGTGAATCCATCAAGATTTAGTTGTAAGTGGTGTGGTACTCAGCACCTCTTGCAGAATTGGCCTCATATGAAGTGAGATATATGTGAAAAGTTAGGACATATGGCCAATACATGTCATAGTAGAGTTACTTCACTCCAACAACAACCTAGGCCAGTGAATCATCATTCAAATGATGTGAATCCTCAAGGGGAGGGCCCTAAAAAATTCTTGCAAAGGGGAAAAGCCACCCTAGAGAAAGTGCCCAATGGAGTTAGTTTGGTAAAGGCGCTTCCAATTGATGGGGAAATATCCTCTAACAATGTAAGAGTGGTCACTAAGGGGCAAGAAATGAAAGAGGTTCAAAATGATGACCCAAGTACAAGTAAAGATATCCCTAAGTCTGTCAAGATTGACAAGAAAGTTGCAAATGCCAATACGTAGGTAGGTCCTCTTAAATTTGAAGGTGTCTTACATAGGAGCCAATGCTTAAGCTCAAGCACAAGTCAAAAGAAAAGGAGATTGCTAAGTCTATCAGAAAGAAAAAAGAGAGGATGGTGTGGCAAGGAAAAAAGGTTGTTGTAAACTTCCATGATTTTGATCTAGTGAATGCCCTATGTGAAGTCAAGCTAGATGTGAACTTGCCACAATTAATATGATTATCACCTAACATTCACAAGGATTTCAAGAAAATACTACGTACAGGTTATGTTGTAGAATCTATTGGTGTCAATTGAGTGGGTAGTAAATGTTGGGATATGTTGATGGCATCTTAATAAAAAGTGCTATGGTAGTTCGTAAACATCATGAGTATGGACTTACTAGAGAGGCTTGGCTTGCCCATCCAAAAGGATATTAGAACTATCCTAAAAATGGCCAATGATAGTTTAAGATAGCCAAAATTAGTCTCTTAAGTACATGTAATAGTAGTATATATTGAGTGTGTTCTTGATTTCCATGTTACCCGATTTGTTGGGAGGCCAAGCTATCAATTGTTGTTGGGATGGCCGTGGATATTACACTCTAATTGTTTGGTAGACATCCCAATTGGTTAGTTGATCTTTGAGTGTAGGACAAGGAGAATGATTTTGGATGTTTACCTTGAATGCCCACTAAATGAAAGAGCACCATCTCCCACTACAAAATCGGAGGCACTTTTTGGGACACCTTTGTCTCACTAGAACTTCGAGCTTCAATGAGTTTGATGAGGATTCCATAGGGAGGAAGTCTATCAAGTGTGTTTGAATGAGCCTAGGGGCAAAAGATTGGATACATGACACTGATGTAATAGAGTGGGATCTTGCAACTCCTAATGATCCCCATCGAATAAAAATCAGTACTATATTATCTCATGATGAGAGTGCAAACTATGTATTGATCCTACAGGAGTTTAGGGATATATTCACATGGAGTTATGATAAATTGGAGGGGATTCCCCCTTCTACTGCCATGCACAAGATCCCATTGAAAGAAAGTAGTAAGCCAGTAAGGCAAAAGGTTAAACAAATATCTTTTGAACTGAGAGAGCCTCTTTTTGAGGACTTGATGCATCTAAGAAAGGCATCTCTAATTTTTCCTATTGAACACATTGAATTGTGTTCACTGATTGTTGCGATAAGGAAGAAGAAAAACAATCAAATCCACCTATGCATAGATTTTAAGGAGCTGAACAAGCAAATAGTAAAGGACTACTACCCTCTACCCTTATTGATTAGATTTTAGATCAATTGGCAAGGCAAGAAATGTACTCCTTCATGGATTGCTTTGTGGGCTATAATGAAATGGCCATAGCTGAGGAGGATAAGTTGAAAATGTCGTTCATTACAATCTTTGGTACCTTTGTGTACCATGTCATGGGTTTTGGTTTATGCAAGTCTTGGCAAAGAATGGCTAATATGACATTTACCAATATCTCCCCTAATGAATTTAAGGTTTTATAGATTATTTGGGGGTGGATACCACAACCCATGATAGACAAAACATCATTTTATATAAGTGCTTTTAGCATTGTTGTGAGTACTATATAGCATTAAATCCTCAAAAGTGTGTATTCATGGTTCCTTACAGCTTATTGTTGGGTCATATTGTGAGTGCGAGTGGCATTGCCACTAATCTAGAGAAAGCAATAAATGTGGCCATAAGCCCACCCACTAGTCCTAGGGAGGTTCACACCTTTATTTTGTATGTGGGCTATTATCATCGATTCATTAATGCATTGGGCAAGCACTCATTATATTTGACAAATCTCCTAGTGCACAACCATGTTTTTGAATGGGTTGAGAACCATGTGCAGTGGCATTTGAGGATGTTAAGATGGAATTATCCAAAACACCAATGTTAAAACCTCCAAAAAGGGGTAAGGTTTTCTATATCTTTACAACTCCAAAATGCCTTAGTATCAGTTGTTGCCTATCCCAAAATTTGGGAGGTGCAGCTTTATCATCCAATCACTTTTGCAAGCTAAAAATGAGGCATTTGAGAGATTTGTTATAGTTATTTGAAAAAAATATGTTTAACTATGGTGTTTGCCACCAAGAAGTTTAGATATTACATTCTTTATGAGAAGATAGTGTTTTTTACCAAGGTTGAGGGTCTACACTTATTGTTAAACAAGATTCCACCCCTTGATCACCTAGCCAAATGGTTAATCTCTTTTGAGGAGTTTGACTATGAGATTCCAAGCCACCGAATTTGCAAGGAATTATTGAATGTTTAATAGACTTTGGTAAGCCTAAGGAAGAGTGGACTGATATTAGTGATTACGAGGATCTATGCAAGATTGATGTACCCTCAATTTCATCATGGTATGCATTTATTGTTGAGATTCAAGCTCAACTGCTCATATGTATGTGTGTGTGACCAACATTACCTATAGCTGTGTCTAGTTGTACTCATGTGTGGGACATTAAATAAGTCAGTGTTGACCTAATCACAGTTAGTCATGGTTAGTGGTAACCTAGTTGTAGTATCTCTTTCATGTTAGTAGAGATTGAATAATGAAGATGAATGAGATGAGTTGACTACTCACTCTTTGGTTACACTCTGTCTCGCTTATCTTTGAACATGGTATTAGAGCCAACAAGAATGGGCTCTCTAGAGCATGGCATTGTCACCAAAGAGCAGAACCCCTTGATTGGGGTGAACTGCTTGCATTATGACTGCATGAAGAAGTAAAGCTTGGTCTCAACACAGGTTCCAATTCATCTCAAGGCTGCAGAGACACTGCTCTCTACTGTAGCTAGTGTGGTAGAGGTGGCAGAGGCCGTGATTCTTTTCGAGGTCAAGGAGACACTCAAAATACCTATGGACAACAGTAGCAGAATGCATGGAATATCTCAAATATGTAGGGCTAGCAAGGCAGCTTTAGAGGCAGGGGGAGATCACCAAGAGGTAGAGGTGGCGGATCATGGCAGTCAAATGAGCAGTCTAACAGGGACAAATACTGTCATTATTGTGGAAAATATGGGCATATTGCCAAAGATTGTCATAAGAAGCAAGCAGACATGAAAGCAAAAGGCAAACAACATGGAAATTATGCATCTTCTAGTGATGCTCAGGATGATCAGGGAGACAGGTTGTTTGCTATGTAGCATGTATCAAAGAATATGCCTAAGCAAGGTAGAGATGAGAAATAGTACATAGATTCAAAGGCCTCTAATCATATGACACCCCACAAAGAAAGATTTGATGAGCTGATTGCAAGTTCTCATGGATATGTCTACATTAGGGATGATACCCAACATGATATTTAGAATACAAATATGGTCCCATTTCTTATGCCTTGATGGCAAGAAAAAGAGTCTACACGATGTGCTTTATGTACCATGGATCACTAAAAATATTTTGTTGGTTGGACAGATGGCATAGCAGAATCTACAAGCTAGATTCAATAAGGATGGATGCTTTATTGAGGAATATTGTAATGGATGCAAATTGATTGCTAAAGGCAGAAGGGATGGCAAAATGTTTACCTTGGATGCAATTATTCCGGAATTGAAGGCATCCATGTTTTCCCATGATGATGGAGTTGTATGGGATGTTGAAATTTAGCATAAATTTATTGGCCATGTAAATGTTCAAAAGCTGAAATCTATGCAGCAAAAAGAGGTTGTACTTGGGTTATCTAAGTTCAAATACAATGATCTTGGACATGTATGCTCTGCTTGTCAGTTCGAGAAACAAGCAAGGTTTCCTTTTATGAGACATGTTAGGATCAGTTCTCGTCCATCGTAGTTAGCACACTCAGATGTATGGGGTCCATCTCATAATGCTTCTTTAGATGGTGCTCGATAAAGCATGCTGAAAATGAACTGGGCTGTTATATCTCATGTTTAAGATCAGATGGAGGCAAAGAATATGTATCCAAAGAGTTTGATAGGTATCTTGCCAAATATGGTATAAAAATATAGCTTACTTGCAGTTATACACCACAGTAGAATGGTGTAGTAGACAGGAAAAATTGTGTGCTTATGGAATTAGCAAGAGCAATGCTTGATGAAAAGAGTTTTCCAAATGCTTATTGGAATGAAGTAGTGGTTATCACTATTTATGTGCTGAACAGAACTCCTACAGATGGTATTCATGATGTAACTCCCTATGAGAAGTTGTATAGGCACAAGCCTGACATTAGACATCTTAAGGTGTTTGAATGCATTGCTTACGTGCCTGTTCCTGATGAAAAGAGGAAGAAATTGGATCTAAAAACTATCAAGAGTATTTTTTTCAGTTATGCACAAGACATGAAGGCTTACAAATGTTATGTACCATCCACTCATGATACCTTGATCAACAAAGATGTAGTTTTTGATGAGATGGCTTCATGGTATGGTAATCCTACTGCAATGGTTTCAAATGGATCAACCAACACTACTAATGCTGAAAATTCTTCTTTAGCAAGTACTTCTATAAGTGGTCCTACATGTGATGCTTCGTCTACAATTAAGGACGACTGCGTAATAGTACTCCTACATCCACTAACATGGATATGTCAGTGAGGGGGACATTGGATAAAGAAAAGGAAAATATGTTTGATGATGTGATTGGTCCACTTACGGCAGGATATGAGTCACCTAGTCATGACAGTTTGGATAGTGAGTTGGGAATACCTTCAGTTATGATCCCTGGTGTAAGGCATAGCAAGTATGTGCTGCCTATTGAGAGGCAACAAGCTCAGAGTGAATCGCAGAGTTAAGAAGGTCTAAAGGAGTCAAAAAACTAATTGATAGGTTGATATATAGTGGATATTCAACTTGTCATTATGCTTACATGACTAGAGTAACATGTTTCAAAGAACCTATGAAGTTTGATGATGCACTTGTAGATGACAATTGATGTTCTGCCATGGATAAAGAATATGCAACATTGGCTGAAAATGAAACATGGGATTCAGTCAAGTTGCCTGAAGGCAAAGTACCCATTGGTTGCAAATGGGTCTACAAAGCAAAATGCAAGCTAGATGGTTCACTAGAATGGTATAAAGCTAGGCATGTTGCAAAGGGATATGCACAACAATACAGCTTGGATTATGAAGAGACTTTCAGTTCGGTTTCCAAGATGGCAATAGTGAGAATGACCGTTGCATTGGCAGCATTTAAGGGCTGGAAATTATGGCTGATGGATGTTAAAAATACTTTTTTGAATGGTGAATTGCTTGAAGAAGTGTATATGGAGCAGCTTGAAGGCTATGTTCATCATGTTATTTTGACATATGTGTGTAAGCTAAAAAAAAGCTTTATATGGCTTGAAATAGGCATCGAGAGCATGGAATGCTTGGATAAGCAGTTATTTACAGCAGCATGGATTTGAGATAGCTCATGCAGATCACAATCTATTCACAAAGAAGACAAATCATGGTTATGTTTTTCTGGCGGCTTATGTGGATGATCTTATCATCATTGGAGATGATGATCAAGGGATTGCTAAAATTAAATCATTGCTATTACAAGCTAAATTTAAAGTTAAAGATCTTGGAGAGCTGAAGCATTTTCTTGGGATTGAAGTTATACCTACACCATAAGGTATGTGGTTGTTGCAAAAACAATATGCTCATGATATGTTGCAGAAGTATGGCATGACGAGGTGTAAAGCTATGGAGACACCTTGGATAAAAATGTCAAGATGGAAATTGATGTTGAGGCTGAAATAGAGAATGTAACTATGTATAGAAAGATGGTGGGAAGCTTGATCTACCTTACTATCACTCATCTTGAGTTGAGTTATGTAGTGGGGCTAATCAATAAATTCATGCAAAAGCCTTGTAAGCCACATCTAGATGCAATCAGGAGGATTATGTGGTACGTGAAGAGTATTGCGGATTATGGGCTGTTTTATGAGTATGGAAAATCCCTTGACTTGACAAGTTACACTAATGTTCATTGGGTTGGTTGTGCCTATAGCAGGAGGTCAACCAGTGGTTATGCATTTGGTTTGGGCAGCAATATGATCAGCTCGAGTAATAAGAAACAACCTATTGTTGCTTTGACTAGCACAGAAGCGGAATATAGGGGTGCAACATTAGTGGCATGTGAAGCAGTTTGGTTGATGAAACTGCTGAATGACTTGGGGATATAGTTGGACAGCAAAGTCAAATTGCATTGTGATAATCTCAACAGTGTGACATTAGCTAGCAATCTCGTCTATCATGCTATATTCAAACATCAATGTTCATTGCCATTTCATCAAAGAAATGGTACTTGTAGGGCAGATTGACTTGTTGCATGTGAAGATCAAAGAGCAGATAGCAAATATCTTTACCAAATCACTTGGTAAAGAGAAGTTTATCTACTTTAGATAGCTACTTGGAGTTTAGCAGTTAGTTTGAGCTTGAGGGGGAGTGTTGAGACTTCAAGCTCAACTGCTCATATGTATGTGTCTGTCACCAACATTACCTACAATTGTGTCCAATTGTACTCATGTGTGGGAAATTAAATAAGTTAGTGTTGACCTAACCACAATTAATCATGGTTAGTGGTAACCTAGTTGTACTATCTCTTTCATGTTAGTAGAGATTGAATATTGAAGATGAATGAGATGAGTTGACTGCTCACTCTTTGGCTCCACTCTATCTCTCTTATCTTTGAACATTTATTATGCGTTACCTATCCATAGATAACCCAGTGGAAACTCTTTCTAAATTTGAGAAGAGGAAGATTAAGCAACAAGGAGGAATGCCATGGTGGGGGTCATTTTGCTAGATGATTTACCGCCTAGAAAGCTTTACATGCTACTTATTGGTGGTTGATGGTTTTCTAGGATGCTTTTGCATATGTTAAGAATTGTGATATCTACCAAAGTCATGATGCTATGAAAAATCGTAAGAGGCCACTAATGCCCAATCTGGTGATCTTGTCCTTTGAGAGGCGGGGCATTGACTTTGTTGGACTTATGCATCTTGCGCATACTACATGAAAGCACTATATCATTGTGGCCACAGACTATTTTACGAAGTGGTTTGAAGTCCGCACTACAATGAAGGACAATACTAAGGAGAGGTGGTTCTTGGGAGTATTGGTTCATTGGATCACATCATTAAAATGAGCATAATTGTCAATTGTGAGAGGCTCTACATGTCTAGAATAGAACTCTATGTAGTCCTTAAGCTTCTCATCAAGATCTCTTAGTAGCTCTTGCAAATAAAAAAGGGACATTAAGCATCTCCCTAGGAAGGATTTTCATCATCCATGAGGGGAGGGGGTAAGGCAAAAAAGAATATATGACTTGAACCTTAAACCAAACTTTTAAAAAATAAAAAGAACTTATAAAAATCAATTAGTACTTAAGGAAAATTTTCATGAAATGTTGGGCAGAACTATGTGGACTGATTGAAGCAAAAATTTTCACTCTATACTTGAGCACTTTGTCTTTCCATAGCAGATATTCATAATCCCCTCATCTTTTCACAAAAATTTGTTTCAAGTGAACTAATAGTGAGCTAACACACCATGACAAGAACCCAAGATGGCCAGGCATGACAAAGGCAGCAAATTCCTATTCACGAAAGAAGAGCAAGACAAATATGGCCGAACAACGAAAACAAGGGCCTTTAATCAGCTTAAATATAATGCATTC
The DNA here is from genome assembly GCF_053477565.2 of Lygodium microphyllum. Lineage (NCBI taxonomy): Eukaryota > Viridiplantae > Streptophyta > Polypodiopsida > Schizaeales > Lygodiaceae > Lygodium > Lygodium microphyllum. The sequence continues at coordinate 116,203,224 of NC_141158.1, forward strand.
AAAACTTAGAAAATGTGGTGATAAAAGAGAAAGTGGTGAAACAAATGGTTGACTAGGGTAACCTTGGTAAATATATGGAGAAGGCTGGCGATTGACTACAACAAGTGCGTGGAATTCTTGCAAACTTTTGATGCGAACAGGAACCATATCACCATGATAGTGAGACAAGGAAGAGAGATTCACAAAGTAGAAGTGGAGTTGATCTCCAAAATGGTAGAAGGAGCCCTAGCGCTAGGTCAACAAGCCCAAGAGGCAGCCCAAAAGAGATGTTTACAGTATGCTAGGGATGGACAAGGCCGAAGTGTACACAAATGATAGAGTTAGTGTAGCTAACATTCCCAACCCTAACATCACGCTACAAGCAAAGACAGTCCACGTTTTATTCTCTAGTCATAAGTACAATGCCTTGATGAGTAGGATTGGAGTGCCACTGCTCAAGAGCCTCATGGCCAAGTCTTTAGATGAGATCAATTGGAATGGCTGCATGTGTAAGACCATGGAATCCTCAGCAAAAGCACTAGCCACAAGAGCCAAAGCAACAAATGGGAGTCTCCAACTTCCATAGTAGAGATGGCATGGAAAAATTCAATAGTTAAGGCCTCCAACATATGCTTTAGATGTGTATTCACTGCCATCATCCCCAAGAGGCCATTGGGGACTTGGAAAGATAGGAAGTAGTAGAAGAAACCCTTGAGTACTCACCTAAGGACCCATGGTGGAAGGAAAAGAGAAGGCCCCATTGAAACCACCCCCACCCGTCATGGTCGCTACCATCTACTACCACCCAAGAAACCATGGATGCCATAGCGGACCAAAGCAACATGATGGCTTGGATGTAATATCTAGTCGACATGGTGTAACATCTTGGACCAACACCTAGTGGAGGAGCCCCCATACTAGAAACAAAGAGGCCTACCACTATGGATGCTGAGTCTAGGAAGAAGGACCTAAAGAAGGCCGCCATGGTGGAAGCCTTGACCATGTCCATACCTTCTACCATGCCAAGGTCAGCGTAGTATGATGAGTATGTCCAAGGATTGCTGGCCAACTAAAAAGAATCAAAGAGGAGAGGAAGGTAGCATTGGCGGAGCTAAAAATTGAAAGGCAAACATTCTCAACCTACCAACTCAAAAAAGCACACCAAATAGCCATCCAACAAAGGCAGATAAGTGACTTGAGGGAAGAGTTGGAAGCCAAATAGGCAATAGAAGAGAAAATAGAGGAGAAAGTCACAAAAGAGCCCCATGGTGAGGGAAGCAGAGAAAAGGTGATGCTAGAGGAAGACTTTTCGGTTCTCCTGCATAGTAGAACAAGCTGATGCCAGAGTACCTTGACCAACTAAAGAGAATTGGAGATGAGCTCACTGAGGAGCTAGAAAGGGTTAGGACCCAAGCCTACATAGAGTGCAAAAAGGAGAAACAACAAAAGGAAGAGCTACTCAATGAACTTTGTGAGGCAAGGCACAAAGAGACGAAGTGGCAGCCAAAAAACTAAGAGAGATGGAAAACCAACTTTAGATGGCCCTCCTCAAACGAGAATTACTGGCAAAGTAGTTGAACCGCCTCAAATAATAAAAAGAGGAAATGCTCGAAATCTAGAAGGAGCAAGAAAAGATGGTCATGATGTTGTCTCAATACCAAAATCAGGGCATAGAGAGAATCAGCAAAAAGGCTAGAGATTGGGAGGAACAACCACTAGAAGACTCAAAGATCTCACCGAACACCTCACCTTGGAGGAAAGCGGATGAATCATGACACTGGCTAGGGTGGAATTAGTGGACGTAAGTCTTGAGGTCCAATAGTAGGCCTTTTTAAACACTGTCCTACATGTGAATCAAGCCGAGAGTGAAGATACCATAGAAGGGCTATGAAGGAAGCTAGAACTTACAAGATAAGCCCTAAGATACAGCCTTCATGAAAGAGTGCAATGTCCCATCTAATGATGAGGGTTGTGCCCCTGCCTTCTTTTTGCATGGCCACGCCAGAAGATATGAATGATAGCTACTTCAAGTGCAACCACCCCTTCCTATCAACGACACCTCTAAATGTATGCATTAACATAAAAGGCTACTTGCAAAGTAGAGGCTTCCTTACCAAGTCCCTTTGGCCCCCTCTTAGCATAGCCCCCCTGAAGAGCATAGGGATGATGCCTAGCACACTTTCTCACCATGTATTAAGTGTCAAAAAAAAAAGGAGTGAAAAGAAAAGAAAAGAAAAAAAGAAAGGAGAAAAGGACAAGATAAGAAAAAGAAGAAGCACAAGAAAAGGATGGAATAGAAGTCTCGTGTAATATCAGAGTGCCAAAAATATTGTACCTAGGGGTTCTCAAGTTAGATGTGTCCGATGACCTCAATCAATAGGCTTCGTGCCTAACCCCCTAACCTTTCCTGCTCACCTATAGTTAGACTTGTCTCCCTAAGTCACGCCCACAGCACCTCCCCTATACACAAGCTAGGTCCTCAAGTGTGGGACAATACCATAGACTTCCCTAAGGTTTGACCCAACTCCTAGTTTCACTCGCACCAGACACCCCACATTGCATGGTGAGGTAGACACACTCCTAGGTAGTACACTTCCTTTGTCTTTTTCGAGTGCACTCAACAACTGTGATCAACCACCGACATCGAAGGCCCCCATTACCCACTCAAATCTATCCTCAACCTTCACAATCTATCATCCAATTTTTTTATGCTTCTTCTCCATAGCCAATCTCCACATATCCCCATCATTGACCCACATGACAACCCTTCAAACCACCCGAACCCTCATCAACAAGCACCAACAAGTGCCATAGGACTAGCACTTGGCTAGGAGGGGGGTAATGTTAACCCTAGTGCAAAGAAAGCAAAAAGAAAATTAAAAAGACGCAAGGCAAAGTGGAAAAATGTATCTCGGCTAAAGAAATAGGAGGAAAAAACTCCAAAAGCACAAGGACAACCTTAAAATTTTAGGGCAAGCGCAAAAGAGAAAAGTCACATTTTAAATATAAAAGTACACTCTAAATCTTTGTAAAAGAGCGCCAAGCTCCCTCCTGTGCAATTTGTAAATGTAGATGGGCGTGGGTGAAGGCACAATGTAAATAGAAAGGGAATAGGAAAAGAGGACCTAGGCTAAAATGGTCGGGCACGTAAAAAAGGGATGGATGCCCAAAAGGGATTAGGGTTTTGTATAAAATGAAATTTTTGAATGAAGAAGCTCATTCTTGTGTGTGGCCAAAACTAACTCTCCTCTTCCTCTTCTTCTTCTTATTCTTACTTTCTTGAACTTGTGCTTGAGAGAGGGTGTGAGGAAGTGAGGGAGTGAGTGTGTGCGGGTGAGGGACCATGGTGGAGAAGCTCTTTATCTTCTCCTTTCTTCTTCTTCTCTCCTCTTCTCTTCTCTTGTCTCACGCATGGCAATGAAGCATGGAGCTTGGAGTTTGAGGATCGAGCTTGCACCTTGGATTGTGGAGCTATCAAAGTGCTTGAGGGAGGAGGCAACTCGATCGAGCATGGAGGTAAGCTCACTACACTCATGGATGTTAGAGCATGAACAACTATGTGAGAGGTAGCCATTGCACTTGGCTTGAAATACAATAAGCGGTCCATGCATCTTGCCAGTCAAGTAAAAAGCTCCCGCAATATAAGTTTAAGTACTCTAGAAGTATGTATGCACTAAATAAAAGAGAGATTGTGTATAAAGAGACTTTAGAGTCAAAAGGTATCTATCACATTAGTGGGATACTTTGTATATAGATTGTTGAATGAAAGAGAGAAAATAATGAAGATAATGACGAAGAAGATTTCTTGAGTCCTTATATCTCTTGCCACCTCCCATCCGTTACATATCTACATCAATTCTTTTCATAGTACAAAGAGAGCTACAACAGCATAAACCATTAAAGAAACCATTAGCAAGAACAAGGCATACCTTGACCTAGTTCAGTATAGCTGACAAAGTCAAGGAATGGATAAAGGCAAGTCAAGATGAATTGGAGATAGGGCTAGCTAATGAGATCTTAAGCACTCCAAGCATGTCTCGTGTATCTCTTCAAGAGAAGCCACAACAACCAAATGAAATTACGATTAAACCCTCATTGACCCCCAACTCATCATAGAACAAGACTCTTCTCTTATTCTCACTGCAAGTGAGCCACAATTTATCTACAAAACCATCAGACCTACTATCATTGCAGCCCTTGCATCCACAAAAGTTACCAATCCACTTAGAGCTCTACTCAAATGTAGCCCATTGATATGGCAAGAATTGAAATATTGCGTATAAGAATCAAACCCTACAAGATCTCACCACATTACATAGCCTAGCTTTAGTACACCCCCAACTCTAACTACTTTAGGGGTAGGAAAAAGTTGTGACCAACATGTTGTTCTTCCCATGAAACCTTTGGAGACACTATACAATGAGAAATTATTGACACTAGAGTTGGTACAAGTACAGTTGATCAAGGCATTAGGAAAATTTGCTAATTGAATTAGTGCATTTGAATTTGATCATCACGAATGGATTTAGAGTTACACTAATGAGAGTCTTATGAGATTGGCTAGTAAAGATTACTAGAGAATAATAATTCAAGGTTAACTTTTTTACCATGAAAGGGTTGACTAGGACCTATTGCATGACTAACCCTAGATCCAGAATGCATATCTGATTGAGGAATGGAGCAATGGTTTAGTTTTTCTCAAAAATAAGAAGGGATTCCATATCAATAGGATTCTTGAAAATCCTCACTTGTTGATTCAGGTACTATCTCGACACTATTACAAAGAGACTCTAATGACTCTCTAATCTCCCAACTAGTGGTTAGATATATTCTCTCTCCTAACTCTCCTAAAGATTAGTAGAATTGGATGCACATTCTTGCAACCTTGGAATGACCATTTCTCAAAGAGTTGGAATATCAATCAACCTACGAACACATGAGTTAGAGAGATGCACGAGATATTTCATCCCTTATGGTAGAACCTTACTCAAAAAACCTAACTTAGTATTACTCTTTATGATGGCTCCTAACTCAATACTCGCAACTTTTGGGGGATACCCTACCCTAACAGATAGACTTACATTACACAAGATTCTAGGCTACTAGTGGTGGCCATGTTTCTATAATCGACCAAACATAATCTAATCATCTTCAAATAATTATTGAACAACCCCACATGGCAATGAACAAATCTACACCAAGACCTGTTCAATTTCATAATAGCCTCTTTGCCTTGTTGATGAAAGAGCAAGGCATATATGCTAAGGAAGTGAGTAATTTTGATGACTCCTACTAAGTCCAAAATGACAATGATTTGATTCTGACGTAGTAGATTATGACATTGATGGATGCACTGTTGAGAAACTATGTATGGACCCCAAACCCTCTTAGACCAAGAGCATGCTCATTAACACGATCATTGTAATATTGAACTCAAAATTGAAATGGCTCGGCCTCAAGGTACTTAACTACAAATAAATGGGGCACCAACTCAACGATCACCATCCAGACCCCGAGATATTCATAGTTGAAGATGACAAAGTCGAGGAGAATACTATGACGATTTCTAACTCCAGTACGAATGGAAGTAGGAATTTTGACCTAGAAATTCCCAAGCCAATCCAATCTGTAAGTCTAAGACCAAACTTTCAATCCATTTATGAAGGCAAAAACACTTAAAATACAACACTCATAATAGCAAGTCAAAAACTTAAAGCTAGAAAAAACTACAAGAACTTAGAAAAAACTACACAAACTTTCTCTATGATTCACAAAGTTCAAAAAGAGTGATCAAGTAGTGGTATTCTTGGTGCAAAGTGCAAAGTGACATCTAACAAACCCATTGAGGGATCAGCAAAGGTCAAGATTGAACATTCTGGTGCATGGGGAATCCTCTAAGACTATGTACATTAAGAAGTTAAATGTTGTAACCAAAAGAGATCACTATTTGTTGCTATACAGTGATCATACAATAGGATGGGTCACACGAAAATAAGCCTATCGATTAAACAAGTTTTTTAGGATAGAATGAGGTACAAGTCCACCCGAATGATAGACTAAAAACTACCTTTGCCATCAAATGGGGGGTATTTACTTATATTTTCATGCCATTTCTGTTGACTAATGCCCCAATGACCTTTGAAAGGCTCATGTGCACCATATTTAAGGACATAATATGGAAGTTGCTCGAGGTGTTTCTTGATGTTCTATGTGTCTACTCTAACTAGGAGGTACACCTTAACAAGCTAAGTGATGCACTTTTCCCTAAATTCTCTCAAGTGTCAATTTCTAATCAAGCTGGCATACTTTTGAGCCATGTCATGTCCAAAAACGGAATCCCAATTAACATTGCAAGATTGTGTGATAGGAAGATGGCAAGTATCTCTATCTCATAGCCTTCTTTATGTCTTCCTAGCTTACAAGGCTTTTGGTGGTAGCATTGTCTTGACACCACTACTTCCACAATAATTGTGTATCACCTTACAACTTTATCTTTGGCAATCATAGATTTATCAAATGCACTTATTCTTGCCGCATCACAATAGTCCTCAAGGGTTTCAATCTAAACTTCAACATCATTCTCAACATTGGATCCCCTGTGAATTCAAGTGGCTTGATTTGGTTCAAGAGAAACTTCTTTCCTTGTAGCTCAACATCCATGTTGATAGAAGGTGCCTAATAATCAAAATCATATCATTTAGGTAGTTCCTTTAGGATAACTTTAACTATTTTGCTCTTGGATATACAAGTCAAAATGGTAAGGTAACACATATAAAGCTTATTGTTAACTTATTTATTTTTTCCCTGATACCACATGCAACATGGTTGATTGAGAGCCCTCAGTGATATGATTTAATGGTCCATTGAGAGACTTTTTCTAAGTGATCCTACACCGTACTCCTTAAAGTAACACGAGGTTTGTCACCTAGGCCCTCTCGAGTCCACTTTGCAATGAAAGGTTATGGTCATAACCCATAAGGATTGACGTGAATCCAAGTTCCTAATTTAGTATTAAGGTCACCTAACTTGTCCTTGAGCCATTGCATCTACAAGTCAACTAAAACCAAAGTAGATCAATGTTGCACTTGGTTCATAGTGAGTCAGGAATGAGGGGGAGTGATACACATTGACTTCTCTCCCCATAGGATATAGTCTCGACTTCATTCCCTTAAAACAATATTGATCAAGGTCACCACTAGACAATTTGGCCACTTTTGCCATCGAGCACCTGGAGGAAAAATTCTTAGCTCATCGAGACCACCCATCCGTAGGACAGATCCGTAAGGGATCTCGCCCTTTTGCTTTCCTCAGTGGTTTGCTTTGGTTATCTAATTATCCTAACACATTTACATTTGATGTGAAAAAATAACTTTCTTAATTATCCATTAAACACTGGTTTCTTCACATAAATTATGGTCATAAACATGAAGACAATGTCAATGAAAGCAGTTGTGAAACAATGTATTTATCATGTACCTTCTCCAAGATACAATGCCAACCTAACATTCTATCCCTTAATGTGGAACTCGTATCCAATCTCAAGCACATGATCCACAAATCCACTCTTATCCAACATCAAGGCCTTTTAGGAAGTCCACCCTAGATAACGTAGTGGTTGGGTGATTTCTAGGAGTATGAGGGTTTTATTAGCCACAGCCCCCCTCACACCCTCACCTCCTCTTGCCCAAGAGTTTCTTATAGAGAGACCTCTCCCATCTAGGGTCAGTCCTAACCTCCTACCCAAGAGTTTCTTATAAAGAGACCTCTCGCATCTAGGGTCAATCCTAACCTCCAACGCAGTTAAACAACCCCTTGGTGAAGGGCTCCCACCACTAACGTTTGGGGAGGTTTAGTACATAACTATAAAGCACAAGAAGGCCTTGATATTTGTATGAATTGAAATCTGGTCTTGTGTCTATGGATTGCCTTCCTCCAGTGCAGTTAAACAACCCCTTGGTGAAGGTCTCCCACTACTAACATTCGGAGAGGTTTAGTGCAGAACTACAAATCCATCCATGAGGGCACAAGAAGGCCTCGATATTTGTATGAATTGAAATCCGGTCTTGTGTCTATGGATTGCGTTCTAGTTTTTTGTTGCACAATGATGAGGATCGTTAGAAGAACTCATGAGGTCATGAAGCTTACTATAGAGAATTCGCATAAAGTATTTCCCATCTCCCTATTCTCTACTTCTACCTCTCTCTTCTACACTTCCTTCTCTCTTTCCTCCTCCTTTTTTCCACCTCTTCTCATCTCTTCTTTCTCTCTCTCTCTACACCTCTTCTTCTTCCCTCTCTCTCTCTTCTTCTCTTCACTTCTACTTCCTCTCTCTTCTTCTCTTCTCTTCTTTTCTTCTCCTTCTCGATCTTTCTCTTTCACTCTCTTATTCTCATCTCTTCTTTTACCTTCCTCTTCTATTTTCTCTTCATCTATTCTTCTTATCTCCTCCTCCTTCTACTTCACCCCTCTCTTCTTCTCCTCTTCTTCTTCCTCTCTATTATTATTATTATTATTATTATTATTATTATTATTCTTATTCTTCTTCTTCTTCTTCTTCTTCTTCTTCTTCTTCTTCTTCTTCTTCTTCTTCTTCTCTCTCTCTCTCTCTCTCTCTCTCTCTCTCTCTCTCTCTCTCTCTCTCTCTCTCTCTCTCTCTCTCTCTCTCTCTCTCTCTCTCTCTCTCTCTCTCTCTCTCTCTCTCTCTCTCTCTCTCTCTCTCTCTCTCTCTCTCTCTCTCTCTCGTGGGCTTGATCAAAGGATTCTAGCTAAGCCCTAGGCTAAGGCTTTTATAGCCTAAGCTAAGGCTATTAATATAGTTCTCTCTTCCTTTTTGCATTGTATCAGTGAACTCGATACTTGTCATGGCATCTTTGGTGTTAGTGAGGAGTGAAGATGTAGTGATAATGCCAAGGGATGATTCCCCATCACATAATTTGGTGATGCATGATATGGCAATGAGCTTGAGGAGAGGATGGCATTGATCACAACAAACTAGTGGTAGGTTGACGATAGCATGAAATTCGAGCAAGTTTTTAACCAAAAAATAAATAAATCAAAAGGTTTATGACATTTAGAGATCCCTCCTCCCCCCAAACTGTTGTCATATGTGGGACAAAGACATTACAAAATAGCACTTCATTGTTGATCACTTATCATGAGAGTAACTAGTGGCAAAAAGACCATATGAGTTGATGATCAATTCCCTTATCCTCATTTTTTCCACATTAATCATGAAGCTCAACTCTTTAAGTCCAATCTCACATTACATTGGGTGGAAAACATTATCCATATTATCAAGCAAGGTCTACCAGAACATCCAATTGAGAAAGCTCGACTAACATGCCTCCTAATCAAGATCCAACCTTATCAATTGACTAGTTTAGGATGGTATCAGTGTCATAGTGACCAATTGAGAAAGCTTGACTAACATGCCTCCTAATCAAGACCCGACCTTATCAATTGTATCACATAGGGCAAGACCATCTCCTTCAATGGTGTATTTATGAGTAGAAAATAGAGTATGTGTTATCAGAGGCACATGGCAGTATTGTTGGAGGTGACACTTTGACATGAATACCACAATAAGGAAAGTGCTTTAATCCCAATCGTGGTTGCCTACTCTCTTTAGCAAGAAGCCCAAATTTTCCAAGCATTGTGATGAGTGCCACAATAAACAAAGTTACCTATCAAAAAGGATAAGATGGAACTCGCACTTGTGATTTCTTGCCAACCTTTTGAAAAATGGGATATAGACTTCATGGGACCTAGTAGCCTAGCCACATAATACTCATAGGCTAGATACATCATCATAGCCATAGATTATATGACTAAATGGGTTGAGGCCAAGGAAACCCATAAAATTTATGCACAAACAACTACGAGGTTTCTCTAGGAGTAAGTCATCTCACATTTTTGGTTAACCCATTGAAACTTTTTGTGATCAAGGGACACACTTCCTTAATGAAGTGATTGAGCATTTTCTATCTACATTTCTAGCTATCCATTGAAAGTCTAGTCCCTCCTATCCCCAAGTGAATGGCTAGACAAAAGCCATGAATAAGGTTCTCATCATTAGTGTCTTGACCAAAGCTATCTCAACATCACATTCAAACTCAAATCATAAGCTCGTAGCAGCACTATGGGCCTATCGAACAACTTACAAGATGGCCACAAGAAAAACCCCATTTTGACTCACCTATGGCATAGACCATTATGCCCATTGAGTTAATTCCAAGTCTATGCATTGCTAACCAAGAATGATGGGAAGGTGCTAGAACATGGCAACATCCCCTCAAAGAGCTTAAGCACCTAATTAAAACATGCATGGTAGCCATGTATGACCTACTTAAGCTTAGTATAAGGCTTGGTTTGATAGCCATGTCAAGCAACATTCCTTTGACAATGGGGATCTCATGTCGCCTTACTCAATCAAAGGCTACAAGCAAAAGTTGAAACTTTGAGGCCTTATATCATTTTGCATCTATGTAATCATCAGGACATGGAATGTTGAGCTTGAAACCATAGACGGCCACAATCCATTGGCCACTTGAATTGTAGCAAAATGAAGAAATAATATCCACTGGGACATCCTTCACATGAACAATCCAAAATGAATGTGCTAAGAGTCCTTTGCTACATATAGAATAAACTTTTTATGAACAAATTGAATAATTGTAGCAACACACTCCTATGCAACAGTCTCGACCAAAGACCTAGTCATAGGTGTTTGAGCTATTACCATTAATAGCTTAGAAATGGAAGATAAACCCCTTATTCCAAAAACTTACCTTTACATACACCTTACAATAGCTAAGTCAGTCATGGTCAATGCACTGATTGATGAGAGGTCAGATTATAGCACACTTCCTTAGTACTATAGGAACAACCTAGGCTAAGTAGGGCTACATCCACAATGAATGCAAATCTTACTCCATACAAAGGATGGCCTTACTCCTTGGGCAAGTGTAAATTGACAATCGTCATTCATATTGACAGAATCAATCCTCTCCTATGTTTTCTAAACTCTAAGGGAAGTGGAACTAAGATTCTTTTAGGATGAATTTCCAAGTTCTTATAACTAATTGCAATGTTAACTATGTTGATAAATGCACTCATCTACAGTTAGCAAATTCACTAATGATTACAACCTTTAGCTCAACAGAGATACAGCATGAGCCTACTCAAATCACCCTTATGTTCAAGTCGAAAAATCACCTACCATCACAATGCTCTTAATGCGACTATTGAACAATCAAGCCCACAGTGACCTACCTATTATCTATGGAAGTGGAAACCCAAAACCTCCTCATATGTCTCTACATATCACATGCTAGGAAAATAGAAGTGAAAGCATCCTTGCTCTATTGACGCTAGTCCTGTAGTAACCCCATGTCATGACTCGATGGGTTCCAAAGGCCCTTCTCAAAGTGCAAGGGTATTATGAAGGATATTTTAGCCTTTGGCTACCAAAAGTATCCTCAATTGCATCCACGATCACTACCAATAGCAATAACTCTAACAACATGCCCTAGGCAGACAAAACCAATTGGCTATGCTATGTCTACTAGCTAGGCCCTCATAGAGCCTTCATGCAGCATTCCTACTCAAGAAACAAGTTCACCTACATCTTTTACTCCAAAGACCATCTCATCTCCACCTTCAAATTCCCTAACCAATTCAACATCTCATTTCTCTAGACTAGCTACAATTGACATTGGTGCAAGCTCATCTATTGCAAACATCTCATTTCTCTAGACTAGCTACAATTGACATTAGCACAAGCTCATCTATCCCCATAAGAGGATATCCTTTCTTACTCGTACCAAGTTCCCCTATATCAAATGTGCAAATATCAACCCTCTCAACTAGCCATGTTGAAGAAACCACATTAATGTTATTTGATCTACAAAATGGCTGAAGATTTATTTATATATGTAGAAAAATCACTGTTGGAATGCTTTTTGCGACTCAATTTTATGTTTGCCAAATATTCACAATGATATATCTTAGACTATCCGATGATTATATGATCATGCTTATTTCCAAGTGGCGCCCCACTTCGGGGAAGCAAGAACACTTGTTTCACAAAATCATCCCCATACAAGACCAATTGGCTCTGGAAATCCCAAAGTAGCAATTGTAAGCCTGGGCCAAATATTTCCCTCATTTACAAAGGCAACACTCCTTATAGATCTTTTCGTCATATCAATAGGCTACACCATCTTCGCATCATGACTACTTCCTTCCTCAAAAGATAATATACCATCCACTTTGAAGCCGTTATTGTGGGAAACAAGGTTGTCCACCACAGTCAAATTATGCAAGATTGTGAGTCTTCTCAAATATGACCCCACATGATGACACCATATCTTTACATGCCATCATCGAGACTCGCATGTTGACACTGCTCAAACAACTGCTTCACCACCGCTTATCAAAAAACTATTGACCAACTTCTATGAATGGTGAATTTGCAAAGCCTTTTCTATTTTACACAAATAAAAAACCAATATCCTTTGTAAATAATAACAAAACTACTAAAACATAAAACTACCCACACACACTATGACCTACTCTCCCAAGCTAGGAAGCAAGTTCCAATTTTGCAAGGGGGAGGAAGGCAAGGCTAGATTGCCAACACCAAAGATCACTCTCCCAAGCTAGGAAGCAAGATCCAATTTTGCAAGGGGGAGGAAGGCAAGGCTGGATTGCCAAGACCAAGGATCACAATCAAGATCTCTAAACATTCAAAGACCTTAGAAATTAAGAGAGTATCTTCTAGAGATCAACTTCCCAACCAATAGATCAAGATGCCAAAAGCAACCAACAGTCTAAGTCTTTAGGTGTAGAAATATTCTTTAGGTGTAGAAATATTCTTTTGGTAAGGAAACAAAAAAAATCATTTTCAATAAATCTCTCATAAAAAAAGAACTCATAAAAATATTTTTGGTTTGCAAGGCCTTGATGTTGAACAACAACAACCAAGGACTAGGAATCAATATGTTCTCATCAAGAAAATGCTCAAAAGTGCGTTGACTTCAAAATAACACTGCAAATGTATGAAATGGGCTATGTTTGATTATGGGCCCTTAACAACATAGAGAGGTTGGTACACACAAGGAATTGGTGGCAAAGTGTGAATTGGGTGCCTACAGCAAAGCTACTACCCACAATATCCATTTCCTTGCTTGTGAGATACCCATTTGCTACTATAATCTCAACAAGAGAGGATTCAAGTTCAAATACTCTATCAAATAAGGTAAACATTTGGAGAGCCGTGAAACCATGATTGAACTCAACTCGCTTGTCACTAGGATCTTAATGCTCTATGGTTAGATTACATCATTGAGTCTCTTGCAAAAGCTCATAAAGTTTTGTACTGAGAAACAAGCACAAAGCTAAGCCACATGGAGGTAAAAAATACCATCATCAATTACGACGCACCCTTAATAGCCATCCATATTGGGATCATCATGGGGTCCAATATGGTTCCACACTCATAATTAGAAGGAAGAAAGAAGGTGAAAGATTCAAAGAAGCACTCAGAGTGATGCAAAGAAGACAGTAGTGACAAGAATTTAGAAGACGTGAGTTTGCTTCAAAAAGCTCTTCAATGGTCCAACGAGGAGTTTGATAGTACAGAAAACCTTTTGAGAAAGGAATGGAAGGAGTATCAAGCAGACAGAATCTATCAAGGATTCAAGGCATAAGCAAGTGAGAAAAATCATAGCAAAGAAAGGGAAAAGTGGCTTTGGAAAGAAAAAGAAAAAACTGTTGAAGAATCTCACCTAGTCGGCACAACTCTCTTGCATGACTTAAAGAAACAAATGAAACAAATGCAAGCATAGATATTAAAGCTAGCCAAGGCAAAAACTTCATCCAAAGTCACCATCACTAATCCAAAGGAGAGCTCTCACCCAATAGGTATAACAAAAAATGCACAAGAATCCCCTAAGGGGCAAAGCGTAGTAGGAAGTATAGGAGCCCTTGAACGAATGTGCAAAGAGCTTAAAGAAGACAATGCCAATGCACTCAAGGCTGCCAACCAGGAGCTCCAGAGTAGGTTGGAAAGGACACGAGATGAATATAAAAACTTCTTGATAGAATTTGAAAAGCAGATTGAGGAGCTTCAAGCTCAATTACATGAATGTGATGAAGCACTAAAGGAACTATAGAGAAGCAAGAACATGAGTTCCAAAATCAACTAAAGGAGTACCACTTAGTGCTCAAGGATTTCCAAAACCAATTGACGGAGCATGACAAAGCACTTATAGATCTCCAAGAAAAATAGATGCAAGAGCTTTAGACTCGATTAAAGGAGCACAAATCAATGCTTAAAAAGCTCTAGAATCAAGAGAACATGATCCGATACTTAAGACAAAAAGGCTATGATAATCATATGCTCAAAGCATAAGCATGTTACAACCTAAAATGCCCTAACCAACCTCTCCCATCACCTTAGAGCCACCAACAATCATAATACCCCACATGGATATGCCAAACTTGTTAGATTTTGACAGGAAGGAGTCAGAAGAGCATCTAACAAATGAAAAGGAAGACCCATAGCAAAAAGAGACCTATATGGCCATGATCGAGACTTTACCAAGTCAGTCACAAAGAGATCATCTCATTTTCCCCTAAGCACATACTAAAGGAAGAGGAAGAAAACATAGAGACTCACCCTTTTATGAAGTTTGACTTCAAAGTCAATAAGAAGAGCAACTCTAGAAATCCATTTTTGTTATGCATTGTATGATTGCACATACGAATAGCTATGAATATGTCTATAAAGTGGCTAGAACCTTTAGACATCAAAGTTTATCAAAATTAATGCAAAGTCCAAGGAAATAGGGCAAGATAATTGAAACTAAAGCCTAGGGAAGTGTGGCCATGACTACTAGAATGATGCTATCCCATTTTAGAAGCCTTCATCTACTCTTGAAAGAAAGAGCAAGTAGATCCACTATTCTATCCCTACCCAAAAAGGCATGGCCAACAATGTTAAGAGAAGACAAATTCACTCTTCTGTCACTACCCAAGAAGTCATGGCTAGGAGTATCAAGACGAGGAGCATAGTAGACACAACTTCCTAAGAATCCCCAATATCAAAGTGACCCATGTCAACAAGACCTATCTATTTTAGCATAGTGAGACCTCATCCCTTCATTTGGTAATTTTGCAAGAGAACTTACTAATTTCCCAAACCCTCCTTCATCACCACACCTACAAATCTCTACCTCCTCATCAAGCTCCTCCAATGACCAATAAGCCCTTAGGAAGACAAGCTACCCTCACTCTTTTTTTACATCAACACTAGAATTGATCAAGTGGTGACAATTCACATTTAGCTCCACACCCTATTGCTACTAACTTTGGAGAATAGGCTATACATCTGTATGTATCCTTTTTACCTAGAGGCATCACTACAATGGAAGCATGTCAAGGAGTTTCTTCTTGGCAAAGGTCATTTTCAATGCATACTTAGACCACTTCTTAAGTGATTTGTTCCTCTCTTGTACCTTTGTTGAGATTCAGCAATCACACTCACTAAACAGCCTCTTTGTATGGAGCTTTAGGGCCAAGGACATGCAGGCTAACCTATCCCATATGCACAGTGGTGCCTACTACAGTTTCCTACTTTCCTATAAAGCATTGTACTTGCTTCCTTTTCTTAATGCAAATGATAGTACTCTTTTCTTTTCAGTGAAGTGTCAATGTCATTGTCCACATACACAAGATTGTGTTTATGAGTCCAAGTCTCAATCTTGGAACCTAATTCACTTGTGTAACAAACAGTGTCTTTGTCTTCTCCATCATGAGTCCACACTTCTCCTTCCATCCACCATAACTCACTGCCATGCTCTAGATCCCACATGTTTCTCAACAGCCTTGTCATATGTTGTATATTTATTTATCCAAAAAAAGAAGAAGAATAAGAGGAAAAAAAGAGAAAAGCACATGTGCATTTGCTACACCTAGGGAAATACCCTAGCCCCTTTTACATGTCACAACATTATGGCTCATCAAGGACAAGAGATTCCAAGCTTAGTTGGATGACTTATCACCCTGAGAATAGCATTGCACCACATTCCATCAAATGGCTCCTCTAGTGTGGAACAACATTCTAAGTTTACTTAGAATTCAACCTAGCTCCTAGTTGGACATCCATGTGTACACAACCACTACACAAGTAAGGTAGAAACTCCCTACAAAAAAAGCATAAGTGACATGATAGGTACAACAGAGCTCCTCAAGACAACAACTACACAAGTAAGGTGGACACTCCCCATAGAAAGATCACAAGTGACATGATAGGTACGATAGAGCTCCTCAAGACCCATCAACATTAGTGGCCCACATCTATCAAGATTCCTTTAACATCAATGATCACCTCTTTCTCCCTCTTCAAGCTAATCTAGCATACTTCGAGTCTCTTAGTCCCTTTATGTCACCATCCACATCTGTTCTTCCACACAGCATTGTATGAAACCCCCAAAAAATTTCCCTCATTGGATGTCTCATAGCCTTTCACTAATAGTAGCACTATACTTTTGGTGAAAGTGCCATGGGACTAGCAATCACCTAGGAAGGGGGATAAATGTTAACTACAAGAAGAAGATAAAGAAAGAGGCCTACAAATTTTTAGAAAAGAAGTAATCTTTGTAACACTTCTATGTTATTATTTTTATGAGAATCCATGCAAATTGTAACTTGTATTTACAGCAACTGGCATCTCAATTACAACTCATGTTTGATTTATTTTTTTCTCAATACTAAGGTTCAATTGCATGTAAAAAGAGCCAAGACCGATCACAAAAGTGGTAGATATCCAAGGGGATGGGAAAACCCTAACCCTAGATTTCTTGTATAAAAAGGATGAAAGTGAATGAAGAGGACCATTCATGTGTGTGCAATTTTTATGTACTTGCCTTCTTACCATTCATATGCAAGAGAGGGGGAGAGGTAGAGTTTGAGAGAGTTGAGAGAGAGTGAGTGAGTAAGAGTGCGAGACCATGTGAGTGAAGCCTCCTTCCTCTTTCTTGAGCACTCTCTCATGCCTAAACTTGTACTTCTTCCTTACATACTAAGACCATAGAGGGTTGAGGATGAAAGGAGATCACTTAAAAGTTATGGAGCTTTGCAAGAGCATCATTTATGCTTGAATGAAGGTCATGCAAGATCACTACAAGTGGATCTTAGTATTCCTCATGCATGCAAGGCACTCACAAGTTCACACATCTCACTTTCTCTTTGGGCAATCCATATTTCCTTAGGTCACCACAATCTTAGGGTTAGCTTAGTGGTATACAAGCTCATAACACATTAGCCATTTAGATGTATGAGACAACAGATATTGTGCATGGTTCAAAGATCTAAAAGCTATGACAATCCAATTTAACATTCATAGCTACTGACTGGAACCTTAGAGAACCCCCAATGAGATAGAGTTAGAGCTACATTAACAGTGATCTTGAGAGCAACCATTAATTGGTGCAACACATGCCCTCAATGCATCAAGGTATCAAGGTGTGAAGCAAAAATATTGTCTTGGTGACCTTGATAAAAATTTTGAGGGAGAGGGTAGTCCCATTAAAGAGCAGACTTGTACATTTGAGAGACATACAATAAGAAAAGTTGCATAGGCAAGTATTGAATGCACTAGATTTGAGCATGCACTTCAAAAACCCAAAGAAAGAGGAATCTGTTGTAAGATAACAAGCTCAAGATTGTTGTAGAATACAAAAGTGGGACATCAACAAGGTAGTGAGCATTCACAACATCATAAGTTTGGGCATCTAAATCTAGGGGGATAGTTGAAACAAATGTGATCAACCCTCATAAGACACATCACTTAGATAGAAGGCGGCACTGCAAGAATCTATTCTTGCATCTACCCCACCACTAGAAGTGCCAATGAAGACAAGCATACCCAAAACCTTGACAGTAACACTTTGTGATAATGTGTGCAACCACCATATGACTTAGGGACACAACCAATTGCATTGGCAAGGGTATCACCTCAACTTTGAGAGAATCTTAGAGTTCTACTTGGAACAGTCGATGTACAGTAGGAGGGAATGACCAAAGATCTCTTGAGAAAGTCTTGAACAGTAGCTTCACTTTATCAAGCCAATTTTTTTAAGCACTATTAGACTATTTGTGACCAAAGATCCCTCAAGAAAGTCTTAAATAGGAGCTTCACTTTAGCCAACCAAAATTTTTGAGCACTATTACACTATTTGTAAGGAAATTGAGCCAAAAGTTGGGACAAACAAACCTCATGACAATCATTGTGACATGCCCGACTGAAGAGCCTTCAATGGCATGAATTTTTTGTGCTTCATCAAGAGATATTCCTAAGTGATGCCATCCTGAACTCCTTGGAATATCATGAAGTTTGTCACCTAGGTTCTCTTGAATCCAACTCACATAGAAAGGTTCTAGCTATACCCACAAGTATCAACCTGAATATGGGTCCCTAATAAGCTAAGATCACCAAGAGGGTTGCTTTGTACAAATCCACTCGAATCGAAGCAAATCCATGTCACAGTTGGTTCAAAGAGAGTGAGAAAAGAGGGGGAATGTTGCATGTCAACCCCTTTGTCAATAAGGCATAGTCTCACTCTGGTCCCCTAAAATGACATGAAGCCACAAGATTCTACTTGATTTCCTAATTGAGTCAACGTGTGATTTCCTAACTAACACAACTTTGAAGAAAGCTTTCAAGTAATCAAGACTACCCAACCTTAGGATGAACCGGTTAAGGGTTCCACCCTCCTACTTTCCTTTTGAAACATGCATTCTTTAGTTATCCACTTATCTACCACATTTATGTGAGCATATAAAAACAATTTCCTTGATTAACCTTTAAGCATTGGATTCTTTCATGTAAATTTAATCACAACACTCAAACTAAGTCTAAAGGTCCAATCTACTAAGTCTTAGCCCCTAACTGGTAACAAGGCCTTCCAAGAATACCATCGTGGGCTCGTAGAGGTTAAACAAGTCCTAAGCACATAGAGAATTTATTGTTAGAGCCCCCTAGCATCCTTACCACCTCCTAACCTAATGTCCTCCCTACATAGAGACTTCTCACAAATGGGGCTAGTCCTAGCTCCTGATGCAGTCAAGCAAACCCCTTAGTGTAGGTTTTCTACTACTAGCCTTGGAAGAGGCATAGTGCATGTGGACACAATCATGTCATGCTTCAAGGCATTCCAATGATCCCAACTTTTTACAAGCAATGATATCTTTGTTAGTTTCCTAATCCAAACAATGTGATAGATGGCCAAAGCCCAATGTTTTAAAGCTTTATATAGCCTTAGGGGGATTACCCCTCCTCTCTCTCTCTCTCTCTCTCTCTCTCTCTCTCTCTCTCTCTCTCTCTCTCTCTCTCTCTCTCTCTCTCTCTCTCTCTCTCTCTCTCTCTCTCTCTCTCTCTCTCTCTCTCTCTCTCTCTCTCTAGGAAATCAAGTGTTGGGATGCATGGCAAGGAGTCTATTGTTTTGTTGTGTTGGGAGGAGTGGCTGCTAGATCTATGTGGTGAGCTAGGAACGATGCCTTATTGTGGCAAAATGCATGGCAGCATAGGGGCATGACGAGAGTGGGTGCTAGTGGCAATTGGTGACTAGGTAATCTAAAAAGGTAATGTTTTAAACTAAAGTTTTGAATGTTTCATTATTTTATTAATCTCTCCCCCCCCCCCCCAAACCTATTTCACATGCAAGTAGGGGCAAGGGAATCCAAAACTTCACAATTACCTAATGTACGAAACTAGAACCTATAGTAGATCAATAGTTTCAAGTGTATAAATCCTTAAAGGTTGATGTTAAGTGATTGAGTACAATAATACATATTTTTCAACTTTAAATTTTATATGTGAATAGCATGAAATTTAATCGAGAAAATGTGATTAAGCACCATTGTCACAAAAAGTGCAATGCATTCATTCACATTACTTAAGAAAATATCATAGGCTTATTTGTGCACCATGCACCATCAATTTCATAGGGAAAGAAATATATTAACTATCACTAAAAGGAACATATACCCTGCCAAATTATTTCAAAAGGAAGGGAAATTGGACCAACCATAAAGGACCAAACAAGTAAACAAAGCCTAGGATTTGTATAATTGAGCCACAACCATCCTATTGTAGAGGAAGGAAGATATGCCAAAGAACAAAACCGACTATTGTAACAAACCAAGAAAATATGAGTGTCAAAGGATCATAGATGTGAAGAATTCTAGTAGTAAGAGGTGTCCTCGTCTAGGAGTAGGTACTACCCTATCCTACCTCATCTGCATCATTGAAACCCTAGTCACATGGTTAAAATAAACTAACCATGTCAACCTCAAGTTTAAATGCTAATGACCTAGGGTTTGATTCTAGAGATTTTTCATCTAGTAATTGCTAGCATAATACGATCAAAAAACAAGAATATTACATGTAGATAGACCAGTGCATGAGATTAAAAGAAAGGAAGCTAGGAAAAGACCTATTGCAACAAGTTACTAGGTTTACACAAGCACAAAGGATCGATAGCAAAGGAAAGGGGCCGAACTACTTAGGTCTACTGTCTTTTAGTGTTTGCCAAATTGACTAGGCCAAGAGCCAACACAGATAGAGGAAGAGCACTTGAGGTTGAGCTCACCCCAACTAAACTCTTGACCAAGCAGTTGCTACATAATTCAACCCACGAATAGAGTAGCATGAGATTAGCTACCTCAATCCTAGCTAGATTAGGCATAGCACCTAGCACTAAGTGCCAAATTCAAATCCCTATAGTTACAAAATAAATCAAAAATTACAAGGTAATAGATTGACCCTTACAATTTCATAGAGCAATTTGAATAGGTTTATGAGGCCAAAAACCTGCAAGATGTTGGCCACCACGCATAAGCTTTTGGATTGTGCCTAGGAGAAAAAGGACACACTTGGTTAACTAGTCTTGAAAATGTTGAACACAATGACTTTGACATGCTTAATGACCTCTTCATCAAGAGATTATCCTAAGCAAGGTATGCAAAGAACTTGATTGTCAAACTGATGAATGTCAATAAAAGAGACAAAGACTAAATCCATAATTATGTTACCTATGCCCAGCGTCTCTATAAGAGGATTTCAACACCTAAATGACCTATGCAAAAAGCAATCTCCACCATATTCATTAATGAAACCAAGAATGAGGAACTCTATAAAGCAATTCAAATCTACAAGGGACACACTAGTCAAGGTTTTCAAAGAAGCAATCCATGTGGATGATATTCTCAGGGAAATTAATGCAAAAGTTATTCACCTCGTGGCCATCACTACCATCCATAGTGAGAGATGTATGATCCACAACAATTAGCCTATTGTAGATATACATGACAAGGGGAAGAGTGTGATATTACACAAGAAATGGTAGGACTTAAGCTAGAGCTCACAAAAATTTATGATGCACTATGATGGCCCATGAGATGCACATTCAAGCTTCCATTGTGGTGGTAATCATCTTTCAACAAAATGTCCACACCCACAATCATGCACCTACATAAACTACAAAAGGGTTGGCCAAAAGGACATGCAGTACCAATTGCCAAGGAAGTTGTTGTATTCTCAACCCTATCCACAACCATTATATACCATGAATAGGTAGCTCAACTATGGAAGAGGAGCATGGCTCACTCTACCAGTAGCTCCTAGGGAAAACATCATTCTAACAGGAATATGAAGACCATTCGGACCCATTGACACCCATCCATCTAGTGGGGATCTCGTGCATTTTGTGGAAGAGCTATTGGAAGAAGAACCATATGTGGATCCTTATGTCACTTATGATGAAGAAGGATATCAAATCTTGATGGATTTTAGACTAGTTCTAGTTATTGATTTGGGTAGATGACAAGGTCAAGGCATGGGAGGGAACCCACCACACGAACCTTTAACCTATTGGATGTGTAGTTACGCAGGGCACATAACATCTAGATGCTTAGAAAAAGAACAAGAAAACAAAGACAAGATTGACTTGAGATATCCATAATCTAATGTTGCATACATTTATATGCTAATTGCCCTAGGCAAAAACCCTCCACTAGCTTAACAATCATACCATTAGTGCCACTCGGATTTTTTAGCATTGAGACACGTGATGATGATGCCATGACAATTCCCTTGAATGTCATGACTAGATCCCAAGTGAAAACTATAGGCATTTCAGTGCTTGGACCTAGTAACTTGCATGCCTTGTCCATAGGTAAAAAGAACCATAAGAAACACAAAAAGAGAGTCAAAGCATAATTGACACTCAAAACAGACAATGTCAGAACAATGATTAAGGGAAAACAAGATCTTGATGTGGAAGCATAAGCATTTGCTCTAAAAATGAATGAGAAGGGGAGTGCCAAAGTTAAAGAATGCCTCAATCCCAAACAACATTTGGACTTAATAGACAACATGAGAAGCTAGGTGAAAGAAGCACAAGCACATCTCTAAGACAATGAATCAATAGTAGAAAGGGAGCTGCATGACATGTCGACTGTGATTTTGCTCACTTCTCCTACTTATGTGGGGCAAGAAGAAAACCAAATGCTTACTCATCTCATCTAAAGACAAGTAGCACCACAACAAAATGTCAGCCAAAACATGACCACTAGAGACATACCATTGAAGGGTATGAGCAAGAGAAATCAAGTGCTAGCTTGATGGCAATTTTCACCTCAACAATGGGCTCTTTGCCACTACAATAATTTCTAAAGCAAAGTCCTTCACTCTAGAATGGATAAAAGTGGACAGAGGAACCAATGCAACCAGAAATCACAACTCCATAAGGCCACAAACACTGATATGCATATACCCAACCTGGCCCTAAAGACTATGACTAGAAACCTATAAGTAAATACCTTTTGGCAAGGGACAGAAATGCATGCAATCCTTTCTATCATTGCATTAGGGGACTCCACTAAAAAGGGCATTATTAACATAGGAGCAAGAGTTAATATCCTCAATCGTATAGCTTTTTATAGGCTTGGAAAAACTCATCTATGGAAACTACATGTTTCAATGTCATGTTGGCAAATGGAACAAAAGTCAAACCATTTGGCATGCTAAAGGATTGGCCTCCTAAAACTTGCAAGTATTAGGTTCTCAATGAATTTCATTGTTATAAAGAGATTAAGCTATGATATCCTACTTAGTTGACCCCTAGATGAGGAGTGCACGAGCAATTGAGGACTCGGGTAATGGCTTAATTTTTTCTTGAAAACTACACAAAAGTCATTAGGATTGAGATGAATACATGGAAGACCTCACTAGTTGACCTAGATGTCATCTCTACTTTGCAGAAGGGCAATGCTAAAATTGTACCAAACTACACCATCATTAGAAGTTTCCTAATCAACACAAAATTTCAAAGCATTCAAACTGTGCAAAACTACAATTTATAGTAACATACTCTACTAGTATATACATTACTTACAACACTCTTACCATAACCACCCCTAGGTCAAATGGCATATAAAGTGGTTCCCAAGAAACATAACCAACATGTAGCACTTCTGGACCAAATGTTGTATCCTTTAAACATTCTTTTCCATCGATCTCGCATAGTCAAGGGTCATAGATAGAATTAGACACTTTTTGGTACTACATTCCACGTGTTCTGACTTTGCAATTCAAAACTAGAAAAAAAATTTGATTGGCTTTTCCTAAAATCTTTAACAACCTCATCAACAATAAATTTAGTACCCCATTCAAGAAAATCTAAAAATATGTCCATTTGTAGATCCTCATATGCAAAACTACTCCAACTTTCTAAGTTGTATTCACAACATACAACCTTGTTACTTTCTTTGCACTTTTCAACTACATTAAAATGTTCAAGTCTAGTTTACATCAATTCAACATAAAAATCATTCACTCTATGGTCCACTTGGTTCTCCATACCAGTCTACCTAGTGTCAATCATGTTGCTATCATTGCTATCAAACTCTCCAAACAACTCCAATAGATTGAAGATATCATGCTCCCTTGCATCCAATGAACCATCATCTCCATTGGTTTCGTCAACAAGGACATCATGCATATGCTCTTCTCTCACTTCAAGAGTGTCTTCAAGGCTCTCTTGCACTTGTAAAGCACAAAATCCAAGAATCCAATCCTTCACAACAACAAGGCAAAGTGAATAGACCCTCCTCATCAACACTCACTTCCTCGCATGCATGGACATCCTTTGCTACTGAAACCATACTCTCATCCATAACCTCATTTTTAGCAAAATCAGGTACTTTGAATTTCTTGTTAGAGTAGATCCATTGACATATCCACTTACATGACCACATGCAATCTCTACATCTTTGGATACGTCCAATGCTTCCACATATTGGCCCCTTGGGTTTGTTTGTGATTTTTGATGAGTTCTTCAATATGTCATGCTTGATTGGGGTGCATGAAATCCGCAATGTTCTCCTCCTCCTCCTCCTCCTCCTCCTCCTCCTCCTCCTCCTCCTCCTCCTCCTCCTCCTCCTCCTCCTCCTCCTCGTTAGAGCATATATTTACACACAAACATCAAATTTAGTTTTAGTGTCATTACCCTTTTTGTTTAGCATGGTTATTTACCTCATCCATGTTTAGTACTAATGCATATTTTGTCCATATTTTCATGTAGGAGAAATCTTATGATGACCAATGCTATTCAATTAGGGGGGTGCCATCCATTTAAATGAAAATCATAGGATAGCTTCTCCAGTGTGCATGACCATTGATGCACTGCACGTGTACACAAAACATGAGTTTTCTAAATGACCATTGCAACTTTTTTTTTTTGTCAAATTGCACTATGAATACTTGTTGGAACCTATGTTCTATTGTTGTTTTGTTTCTAAAAGTAAGGTTGTTGATTTTGCACATCATTTTTCTCACTACAAGTGTATGTTTCTTTCTTCTAATTACATTATGAATTCTTGGAAGATTTCTTCTTTCATTTTTCATATATTAATTTTTAGGTTTTTCCACATCACTATGTAGGAAACATGCCATTTTTAATACACCAATTGCATCATTTGTAAATTTTGGTGGGCAAAGAAAAGTGAGTGAAATGTAGCACCACAAGCTTCCCCGTGATGGCTAAGAAAACTGTTTATATTATATGAGAGAGAGAGAGAGAGAGAGCACATGAGGGCATTTGATGAGTCAACAAAAGTGAAATAGGTTGAGACATGGTAGGTTGCTACATGACATATTTGAGGCACATGACATCAACCATGACTAAAAATGAAAGTTTTGGAAAAAATCTCCACCAATGATTGGTTAAAGAAATCTCCCCTTCACCAAATGGTAGGATTAGTGGCACCTTCCTTTGTCACATAGCAAGCACTTACCACATTGGATGATGCCCCTAGCTGCTAGTTGCCACAATGCATGTTGGACCTCATGTGTGCAAGCACACACACACACACACAAACGTGTGCATGCGCGCATGCACACAAAGGTCTAGTACATGATGGAATTCAACAAGTCCACAAAAGTGAAATAGGTTGAGACATTGGAGCCTACTACATGACAAATTTGGGCACATGACATCAATTATGACTGAAAGTGAAAGTTTTGGAAAAACAATCTCCACCAATGATTGGTTAAGTACATCTATGCTTCACAAGAATGGAAAGATTAGCACAATCTTCCTTTGCCACATAAGAAGCACTATACGTACCACATCGAAAGACGCCCCCAACTGCTAGTTGCCACAATGCATGTTGGACCTCATGTGTGCAAGGGGAGAGATAGAGAGGGAGGAGAGAGATAGAGAGCAAAAAGTTGTAGCTTGATTAGTTTAGTTGAACACGTGAGGACTAGAAGGTAGTAGGTGCAACTCCTTCATTTTGCACAATAATTTAGTATAGGTGTAGAAAAAAGTGAGATTTGAACCCAGGTCAATGGGTTAATAAAATAAGTGGCTTAGCACTAGGGTAGCTGCTTGATTATGGGGGTGGAGAGAGAGAGAGAGAGAGAGAGAGAGAGAGAGAGAGAACTATTACTTCTTTTGTACATGTGAATAAACTTATTGTCATCATTTTATTTCTTGTTTGATGGTGAGAAAAGTTTGGTCATTGTTGTTTGCCATTTCCTCTTGAGTGGTGGGGTTGTTAATGCTTCCAATGGGTCTTTGGATAGCTCAAATTCTCAAATCTTATGTAGGCACAAATAAAAGTTCTCTTCCACTTTGTACACTCTTGGGGCTATTGTGATGTATGGACTATGTGGAATGCAAACATTTTTTATTTTTCTTCTAAAATGCAAAGTTATATTGCATGTTTGACAGGTCTTCTCCATCAGTAGCTTGACATCATTGAGCTAATAGACATTCTTCCTAGATAGGATTTGCTTTCTTAGCACACTAAAATTTCGTCAATTTCCCTTGTTCATCATATAGACTACTTGTACTTGTAGTCATGTTGTGCTTCTAAATTTTATGTTTTGGTAATGATAGAGAGAGAGAGAGAGAGAGAGAGAGAGAGAGAGAGAGAGAGAGAGAGAGAGAAGGGGGCGATTGCAACATATTGTTCATAACTACTTACAATAGACTAGTCATGGCACATTCTAAAGCTCCTCAACAATTTGAGAATCAAGCACGTTCTTATACATAGGTTACTTTGGTCACCAATGACTCCTAGGATTTGACTAGGAGTATGTGTTGGAGTTTGCCAATATATTGTTGAGTGAGTATGATCAATCATGGATCCTTTCCACATCATGACAAGTAGGATGTTTTGGATGCCACTTGGATACCAAGTCTGTGTTGCACTCTTCTTTAGACTTTAATAAAAGGGGGGTCATCCTCTTCATTTTGGCAAGATTTCAATGCTTTCTTGGATCCATCAAATGGTTACACCATATTGCAAGGGGATTACATGGAAGAAACTATTGTTTGCCAATAAGGATTTTATGAGGTGATGCTCAAATCGACAAGGTATCATGATGATTTTTTGGCTAGAGTTCCTTTGTTTTTTAAAGACATTTGGTCCATGTCATGGCTTGAGACCAATGGTGGATTTCCAATGTTTTCTCTAATATGAATGTTTAGTATGGGTAGAAGTGGAACACCATCATGCAATGCAATGACCTTTGCTTAAATATGTTATGGGAGAGATTGGGCAGTGTTTTGGTCCTTGCCAGCTTGAGGGATATGAATCATAATCATATGTGCATGTTCTAGGATACCTTGTGTAAAAGGCCTAATTGGTTGCATTTAAATTTCCTTGAAATGTCTTCATTGCACTTTTGCTTGAAATGGGGTACTTTTGTAGGGCATTGTTTTTCTTGCAAAAAACTAGAGCACTTCATGGTGGAATGTCTAGAGAAGAATGTTGTGTTGGACAAGGGGATGACTCTGCTAGTCAGTAAAGATCTTATGGTTGAAGGCCCTTAAGCAAATGAGGCTCTTGTGTGGATCAATGTGGACAAACCTATACTAACAAGATGCCGACTTGACCAAGGTTGGGTTGATGTTTGTTCTAGAAGGGAAAAGAAGCCAAATGTGTGCATGGCAATTGTTATGCCTAGTGCTTTGCAAGACCTCTTGCACACCTATGTGTGATGGAAAGACAAGTTATCTTTAGTACACACTACTAATGACATGGTGTCATTGGCTCCTCGAAAATCTTCTACTATGAATGCCTTTATAGATTGTTTGAGGTACCCACATACTTGGCTTACTTGATCCCTATGATAAGGTGATTTCCACTTTGGGATTGTCATTATCCATGGCCTACTTCATAAATAGGGATATGAACTCCACCTCCAAAGCAAAGTGTCTAGAGTTAAATTCATTTGCACTGTTGAAACATTTTCTTGATGAGGGCACTCTTGATATTCTGGCTAAAAAAGTACAATCGAGGAAAAATGAGCCCTGGCACTGATCCCTTTTGTCATCATATATTATGTGACATAACTTGCATGATAATCAATGGGATGTATTATGTGCTCTTGAGCATAAGAGTCATGGTGAAGCAGGCAAAACAATGGATTGAGTGTTGCGACAAGCAAGCATTTGAGTGAGCTTTTCTAGGCAACCTCCATTTCTTGTTCCATATAGTCCATTTATTCCTCCTCTTCTCTTGTGCACATATCAAGCACCACTACTACCCCCCTATTGCCACCATTTCTTGTTCCATATAGTCCATTTATTCCTCCTCTTCCCTTATGCACATATCAAGCACCACTACTACCCCCCTACTGCCACCACCACCACCACCATCACCACCTCTACCGCTGATGTCACTACTACCTCCACCACTTCCACTACAACCATCCCCTCCCATGTTTCTCCCCCCATGTTAATTACCTCAAGTATAGGTCTCTCTCTCTTTCTCTATCCCCCATCACTGAACCATAGAAGCACGCTAGCTTAATCAAGTAGGGAAGCATGTGCTCCAAAGAAGGATAGTGTCCATGGGGTTTCCCTCAAATGGGGGTGGGCATATAAAGGCATTGGGTGGGTTCATTTGCATCTTCTCCATGCTATCATTCACAAATAGTATTGTTGTTGGGTTGAAGTGTGGCCAATCAATGTCATCAAAACATTTCATGAAAAGGGACTTTGTGTAGTTCTTTCTAGCAGAAGTTGTTGTGGAAGTTGCTCTGCACTTGCCTTGTCCATATTGAAATACAAAGGTTGGTGCTTGCTTTGACAACTTCACATATTCACTTCTAACCAATTGGAGTAGCTCACTTAAGTTGTCTTCCTTCATGGAGCTCTAGATGGAAATGTCAAACAATGATCTCTTTTGCTTTGGTCACCTATGTAGAAGCACCCCATTCATATCAAACACAATTAAATTTCAGGTTGTGGGAGCTAACTATACATGTGCATATGGAAGGGCAAGCACTACATCACAATAAAATATTGTGCAAGTTTATGTAAACATGCTACCTTTACTCTTAGATATCTTCCATCTTTAGCAAAGTGATACAGACATGCAATATGTCTAGTGGAATTAAGTGCTATTGATGCAAAGTCACCACATCCTGCATTGCAATCTAAAATTGTATCCCCTTCTTTTGTGTACGTTTGCAAGAATGAGCTCCAAAAATCCATGCTTTGTTGCATGTTACCTACAATATGTGGTATTTATGTAATAGATTAGGAATCTACTAAATGTCTACAAAACATATCTGCAGTAGTAGTTTAACAATATTAAATCTCATACAAATCTCTCAGTGGGGATCTTAATGTATCTCGCACCCACTCATTTGCAGAAATATCATCTTTTGTGAACTTTGGAGGGATGATTCCATTATAAGAAATATCTAAATGCATGTACACTAGAATACATATCACATGTACTTGCATGTAAAGCTTGTGTTGAGGGTTGAGATTATTTGATTTTTTACTGATTTTTGTTGTTTTTGAGGACTGAATTATTAATTTTTTATGGATTTTATATGATGTTTAGTTAATTTGGAAGTTTTTTGGAGTGTTTTGGATGAGGTTGATTAGGTTTTGGAAGCTCGTGATGTTTTATAGTGGAGATATGATGTTCTAACATGTTCTGTTGATGTCCTATTAGTGTCTGATAGTGTCTAATTGAATTTGTTTTCCTTTTGTATGAGGGGCTAGAATAATGATTGGTAAATTTTGAGAGTTTTTGGAAGCTTATTGATTGATTCTTGATGGTTTTGAATGATTTAAGTCGAGCTAAAGGCTTTCTGGTGCCTTTTGTTAACCCTCTGTTGAGCTTTTGTAGAGCCTTTGTCTCTGTTCTGTATGCCTTTGTTGTAAGTGTGATGATGGATGAATGTGTAGCTTGGGAAAGTTTTCCAACCTTGGGAAGAGATGAATATAATTTCAAATTAGCTCAAAGAAGTGGAAGAAGTAGCTACTGAAGACTAAAAGCGAAGATTGAAGTGAAAGTGACATTATTGAGCTACGAAGGGACACAGTAGTGGCACTAGTGACCTTTCATATCAGACATACCTCTTAGGAGGGATATCCATGACCAAAGAGGGGTATCAGACATACCTCTTGGGATGGGTATCCACGACCAAAGAGGGGTTATGAATGATTATTGTTGATGTCTCATTGTACATTTGAGAGAGATCATGTATGAGAGAGAGAGAGTCAAATCTATACAAAATAATGTATCTATGAGTAAGAGATTGTGAGAGAAAGCTATGAAACCTTTAAAGAAGAATACTATGTGATGATTTCTATTCAAAGTGGTGTATTCTCTTGTGTCTTTGTGGTTTCTTGATGAATTATATAAAGAATATGAAGAGCATAATCAATTTTGGTTCAAGTTACAGCCGTGGGAGAATTATTTCTAAGAAGCTACGTGAAGATTTCTTGTTCCCGGTGTTCTTTTCCATGTTGTGGTCATATCAAATATGAAAAAGATGTTTGTTGATGATACAATATAGATTTTCTTATAGTAGATTTCCCATTTTTTTGTGTTTCTCTTGGGGCTCCATGTTTTCAATGCGTAGCCAGGGTATACTGCCATCAACAAGCATTAGAAGAGGCTGAAAATGAGAGAAATTGCATTATGGAGAGGAGAAGAATTCAATGGATACTTGCAAAGTTCCTTCAACCATTGAAGAATTGGAGATTCTCATTGTCAAAGCCACTTTCTACAAGAAATTCATCCCATAATGGTGGAAACATATAATCATCATGATGTAGGCTCTATATGGTGGATTATTTCCTCTTTTTGTTGAAGCTGCAGAGATGTGCATCTTGGTGACAAATTGTCCAGGAGTAAACTAAAGTGCAAAAACATAGAGAATGACTATCTATGGAAGATTTAGCATTCATTGAGAAGTTTCCAGAAGCAAGATTCAACTTGTTGGAATCCAAGATAACCACCCAGGATATTGAAGCAAAGCCTAGGGAGTTTGGTCCTAATTTTGGCCCAATAAGGTTTGTCTCTTAGAGTTATAAAGGGATGACAGTCTGGCAATGGCCAAAGATTAGAGGTTGAGTGTTACAAATGTGGAGAAAAGGGACATATCTCACCAAACTGTCCAAACCCTAGAATGTCCATGGACTACAAGCCCTTATGCAGTCAATGCAAAGGAGAAGGCCACACTACAAAAGATTGTCCAAGTCCAGCTCTTGTAAAAGCTACTCCCGAGACTCAACAGAAGACCCAAGAACCTGCTTCCAATTTGGTGGAATTGGAGGTTGTTGCAATAACATGTGCTAAGAAAGGAGAACCTGCAGTTCCAAAAGAAAACATTCCCTCTGCTAAATTGGTGAAGTTTAATCTTCCCAAGGAGAAATAGAATAGTGTAGAGCAGAAAAATATAGAACATAGCACTACAGAGCCATAGAGAGCCACATAGACAGTTGTAAAGACAGGACCAAACATCTAGGAGATAGAGGATGCCGAAGTACCTCCAGAAGTAGAAGAAATGCAAGGGTTACCTCTCTTGGAGGAAAGCTGGAAGATAGAAGTGGGTGTTGCCCCATTCCCTAGCCAATTGGAAAAGGCCGTAAATCGTATCAAAGAATATGACTTGGTCAAAGACCTAGACACCTTTAAACCTAGCCTAACATTCCAACCATTGCTAATGTTGTCTCCCAGCTATCAAAAGAAATACAAAATCATACTGACAATAAGAAGAGGCCCAAGGATTGCTCCCTCCACATTAACCAAGTCCAACAAAGCCCCAAAGCTTATGAAAGAAGTAGATGTGCCTAATGCATTCCTAGATCTTAGTACCCCAGAGATTGACGTGTGGATTGAAGGATGCTTTATTGCAAATACATTGATTGATGGAGGTTTATCAATGAACATAATGACGAATGTGACAATGAAGGACCTAGGCTTGCAAGGAATGCAACCTACACTGTGGCTTATCAAACTAGCAAATCAAAGCCAAATTAAGCCTTTGGGCATTCTCCCATATGTGAAGACAACCCTCGCAAAAAGAAATTATCGGCTGACTTATTGGGTAGTAAAACTAAATTCCTATGGGACCTCATACCCTCTATTGCTGGGAAGACCATGGCTTTTTGAAGTAAGGGCAGTGACGGATTGGTTCAAAGAAACCCTAACCCTAGGAAAAGGACCCAACAAAGTGGTGGTGAAGTTGTGTGGATCACAAAAAGGCAATGGATCCACTTCCATCATAGTTGTAACAAAATCCTCCAATGAAGTAACAGATGGCACATCAAGAGATGAAGAGGCTATCAAACAAATCTTTCCCAAGAAAACAGAGGCACAATTCTTAATAGTGGGCACTGTAAACCAACTACCGAAAGAAGCAAAGTCATTGTCAATGGGTGAATACCTCTTGCCTGAACTAGAAATGACTTTTGAAGTCACTTTTGATAGCAAGATAGAAGCATGGATGTATTGTTTTCATCGTTACATGGTTGTAGTAGAGCCAAAGACAGAAGTAGAGCCAGAGGCAGAAGATATAACAATGAGCTTGTTCTTCTCTTACAGAGCCCTTATAGAAGTAGAAATAGAATTTGAAGAGGACAGTGTAGAAGAAGACTATGAAATCGAGTCGAAGAAATCTTTCCTACCTATAGAAGGCGCAGAGGAGGAAGAAGTTGCAGAGGGCACAGAAGCAGAAGATCCCCTGTTACTCGATAAAATGACTATAGTATCATTTGGAAATTCCGTGTGGTAATGTTGCAAGGCATTTGTGATATCCATTAAGTGTTGATCTTTAGCCAAAGTAGTCATTGCAATGGATTTCCCACGAATTGGAAGCCAAGTTTATTTACTAGAAATCACAAGCATGGCCTTTCCATGTGTGTCTTAAAGTGGTATAGTCCATCATGCTACCCATGCTTATTTATTTCTTGCCAGTTTTGCTTGGATTGCTTCTACCTTAAAGGATCTTACTAGCCACATTCATTTTATGTTATGGAAAAATGACTCTTTTGCATAATGTTGGTATCTCTTGGAGCCATGTTGCATGCCTAAAAGTATGATGGTGGGGCTATTCTGAATGTAGAGACTCATATGGCTGCTCTTGGTTGGTGCCATATGCATTGATCTACACCCCTGAGGTTTTATTGATTGTTTCTATTATGAAGACCAAGGTGTTGTGCATGATCATACAAGCATTCAAGGTTCCTAGTGGCACATTCTTCATGCCGATACTCCCTTCTCATCATCTTCCTCTTTCTTGGTGACTTAGTTGGTATGCTCATGGAAGTTGGTTCTTCAAAAGGTGTGGCGACATCCTTTGGAGAATCACTTGGTGACGCATTCTTTTTAGATGGAATTGTTAGTTGTGTCAAAGCTACTCTCATGGGATAGGAAATAAGAGGACCGTCATAAATTTAATTCTATAGCACATTTGGGATTATCTTCTATTCTTGATGTTACTTTGGTGAGTTGTAGTGGGTTGATGTCTTTCCGCAATGCTAGGAGGATTTTTTGGATCCCTTGAGGATATGGAGATGTATGTGATCAATTTTTAATGGTGTAATATTTCCACTTAAAAATATTACTAGAATCGACTTCCCGCACCCCGTGTGAAACTCATGCAAAGGTTATTTTCGGTATTGGAGTTATCGGCAGTGTAACCTGTAAACCACACGCGAGGAATCAAGGCCTCCGCATTGGCAAACTGAGACCAGGGTTCAAAACCGCATAAACGGCGAGAAAACTCCCTCTTGGGAGGAGGTTAAGTGGATAAAGGTGAAATTTATAGCAAATTTTTTTACTTATTTTCCCCCAGCCAATGC
Source organism: Lygodium microphyllum (assembly GCF_053477565.2). Classification (NCBI taxonomy): domain Eukaryota; kingdom Viridiplantae; phylum Streptophyta; class Polypodiopsida; order Schizaeales; family Lygodiaceae; genus Lygodium; species Lygodium microphyllum. Next base: position 116,236,892 of record NC_141158.1, read on the forward strand.
GTGGCTGAGGGAAGGGGATGGCTAGGTGGGAGAGGTGGTTACAAGGGGGAGACGTGGACTGCATGCACAGCCACGTGGGGGAGGTCCCCTCTCCCCCCCTTAGCCTATAAAAACCCTCCTTAGTGGGAGGGGTATGAGGGAGAAAAGCAGAGAGGAGGGGTGCTGAGGCTATCGTGGAGAGAGAGAAGGAAGTTGTTGCTAACGTCGCCAGTCGTGGAGGTCGTCGCCTATTTCAGCCTCCAGCTCCACCGCTGTTGCCATACCAAATCCGCCACCAGCCCCTGCCGAGCAAGCACGCTGCCACCACTCTCACTGCTATTGCCGCCGTTGCGTCAATCGATCACCCCTCCCAAGAGCATCTTCATCTGCCACGTATTACCCCCTCTCTTCCACGTGGTCTCTGATAGTAGTAAGAAGCTTCTAAGGGGGCTTCCCTAAGCCCCCCTTCCCACTAGATTTCCCCCAAAAGTCCATTCCTAACCCCCTTCGGGATTTTGAAGAGAAGAAGTGGAAGCATATAAAGCCCTTCCCACCAATCACCACAAGCCCATTCCTAGCCCGGGAATTTCAAGGAGAAGAATAACTCTCAAGCCTCTATTTCCACAAGGCCCATTCACAAGAACCCTTTCGCAAACCCCTCTTTTCCCGAAAGAAAGAAGGCCCAAACTCCGAACCCTAAGGCCTTCCATAAGCCAAATTCCGCAAGTCGGTACTTCTGTCAAGGATCCGTACTTCAAAGGGGATCTCCGCATACAAGGGAGACGGGCAAAGATCTTAAGGCTGCGAACCAAGGTGAGTAAGTTCGTAAGCCACGAAGGCAAACCAAAAGCTGATATCACGTCTACGATGGCCCCTAAAAAGTCACAAGGCGAACCTGCAGGAGGATCATCTCCTAGTATTCATGTGGATATTTCACCGAGCTCACAAGTCCAGGTTTTCTTCCTATTTTTTATTTACGTAGAAGTATTGCAATTATGCATGGTTATTTCATGGAACTAGGATGCACTTATGCTTGTCAAATCCACCTAGCTAAATGCGATTGAAATAAATTGGCTATTTGAAATTTACCAGAAGTAACTCACAATATGAAGATTGGTCATTTGTACTTCCAATGGAATGAACAAAAAAGAACATAAGGTGTCTATGCATTTTAGTACCTTATTAGCAAGTTGCCTTTTGTGCATTGCAAAGTGATGAGTCTAGAACAACTAATGACTATCATTACAAAGTCGAGATTATTGTAGTACACCTTTGATTATGCATGGAAAGATTAAATCGCATGTCACATTTTTAGACAAATCTTCTTTGTAATGATTCATTAAGGAAGTTGTTATCAACTATAGGAAATTGCAAAGCATGGAAAAGATTCTAAGGGCTGCATGAAATAGGTTAACTCTAGCTTCAATTGGCATGAATCTCATTTAGCTACGTAGTACTTAGGAAAGGTTGCATAATGCACATTCATCGTACCAAGAATTTCTTTCATCAAGAGATGTAGTTAGGGAAAGGCTGCATGGTTCATTTAAGGGTAAAATCTTAAAATCTTAGTGGCATGATTCGTGAATGCAAGTCCTAGTAGGATCAATGGAAATTATGCCGTAATTTAACATGTGCTTTGGTCTTAACAAGAAAAGTTAGGGTTTGTGAATCTAATCGTACGTAGAGGCAATGAATCGTGTGCTTACGAGAATTGTGTCGTAATGCAACTAGTTTTCCCCTCTTAGATCAAGACAACACCTTTAGGAATGGTTTGTCCTTGTCGTAAGACAAGTAAACTGGATTACCTAAAATACCTAAACCGCAAAGGATTCACATAGGATTTATGGTTAAATGGATACAACAAAATACTCCAAGTGCTAACTAGGGTTTAGCACGTTGAGGACTTGACCTAGTTTCACACTTGTTGCAAGTCAAAACCCCCATACCCAAAGGTCCTACCCACATTCACGGAATTAGGGACAACTGGATGCTCTTGTGAGAAATGATCGAAGGTTTCTACCCTAAGGATCACTCGTTCAAATGATTAAACTCGGATTGAGTTGGAATTCCTGGACGGCCTAGTGCAATTAGGAATGGGTTGGGTAAGAAGACACCCTAAACCCTACTTCTTATCTAATCATGATTCCGTGACTAGAAGACGCCGTTCGATGGGTGAAATAATCCCATGGAATAGATGCAACACTTGTGCAACAAGTTGCAACGTCGCATGATCTTGTGGTTTGATCACAAGAGAATTGCCAATTCCTTGGAATGAGATTGGCATACTCTTGCGCAAGTTTAACTTGCAAGAGGATGAGTAGTCATCCTGTTATATCACCTTTCTTGGGAAAATTTGCCAAGTTAAGAGAAATTAGGTATTTGCTTGGAAGCAAAGGACCAATCAATAATTTGGAGCGACATAGTCGCCATGATTTACTGTTAATAAAACCTAAGGTATTGGTTAAGTTGGGTTAATAGGGTACGGCCCTAACCCAAGGACAAAAGGGAGAACAGACAAACCCTTGGGGATCTTGCCAAGTCGCAATTGATCCTGGATCGAATGCTGGATGCATTCGGAGACAAGGATTCACTCCTTAGCAGTTGGCCAAATAAACAATCACTGGAATTAATTGTGCTTATAATAGATTAGAAAGCACTATTTGCATTGTTTGCTCAAGGAACTAAAGGATGGAAAGATATTTAATGCTTCAAATTGAAGGCCTGAAGGGAGAGGCAGCTTCAATTACCCCCGACTGTCTGCCTGACCCTAATCAAGGGGGTTTTTAGCCGCACTATGACGTGGACCGAACCCGCCATGTGAGGTCTCTTCGTTGGGCACTACTTGGAGTAGGAGGATGCTTGGATCCCTTGCCTTTCGGGCCCTGCACAAGAGGCCAACGTGACTCAGGATTAGATCTCGAGGCCCGCATACTAGTCTACGAGCGGAATCTTGGATAGTAATCCCTGTGGATTGCTGGATAGCCTTCGAGCGTATTATGGATAAGCCTGTGGCTTGGACTTTATGAATGTATTCCAAAAATAAATATGATAACCTGTTGAAAAGGAACTTGTTTGACACTACTTTTCTATGTCAAGTGCTAAGATTACGTGAAGGAACTAGTGTCTAACGAGCTAATTAAGGAAGCTGCTTGATGCATGTCCAACTAAATGTGGTAGATAATTAGACAACTAAAGCAACCTTGAGGAAAGTGCGGTGGATGTGGCCATGGGTCCGTCCTACGGATGGGTGATCCTAGTTGGCCGGGAACTTTTCTCAATCATAATAGACAGCAAGGAGATCTTCTCAATGGAAATGAATAGTAAGGGCGCTGACCTAGAGTCTAGGTTACAATAATCCCGGTTTATGCTGTTTTAGGGGGACAGAATGGGACTATGCCTTATGGCCGAGAGGTCGAGCCTTGCATCCCTCTCATTTCCCATTCTCCTTGAACCAAGTGCAGCATGAATCCGCTTTGGCCCTAGCATTTCTACTTAAAGTAGTTCGCTTGGGGTTCGATGCTAGTTGCCGTTTAGGAAAATGACCATTAGGAGAAACCCTGATTTAGGTCGGTCCTAAGTGGGAATGGCCGGAATACTTCCGCTACCTGGCAAACGCGGAAAGTCCTAGATCGCAAACCTCGTAACATTCCATGGGAGTACCAGGCGAAGCTTTCTAGACTCTCTTTCCGATGGACTGCTAAGACATGTCCTGAAAGGGAAGAGGTGGACACACTACAAATGGTAGGATCAAAGACCCGAACAGGAAGATTCAAGCTCAACATCAAGTCAAACATAGTGTGTTTTTCACACTACCATCACTTGTGTCTCTTGACACATTGTAATCTGCTCTTTCACTTGTAAAATCTGAGAATCTTGGAACTGATTTGCTGCTGCTCTAGCTCTCCAACATGGGAAAAGACTCACCTACAGCTCAATTCAAGGGAGTTGGGTTTCACACCTGACAAACCCGCATCAAGCTCATCTTGATGAAGAAGAGTCTCTGGGCCATCACAAATGGCAAAGAGAAGAAACTTTAGGATGTGGACCTTGCAGCTACTTAGCAAAAGAATGATGACAAAGCCCAGGCCATTATCAAACTGGAGCTAGATGACAGCTATATCCACCATGTGGATAATTGTGAGACCTCATGGGATATATGGAAGAGACTTGACACCTTGTTTGGTGCACAGTCTAAATCATCAAAGTATGTTCTCCTGATTGAGTTTTTCAGGCTTGAAATGAAGTCTAGAACATCTAAATTACATGGAAGAACTTCTAACCCAACTTGCAGGAATCAACATTAAAATGGAAGAAGATGTTTGCATCGGTGTTCTACTTAAGAGTTTGCCTCCTGAATATAATAATGTACCAACAACCTTAATCAACATGCCAAATCTTGAACTTGTTGATATCCAGGCATCACTGGTAGAAGAGGAAAAGAAGCTAAAAACTAAGGAAGAACCAAGTACCTCTAGAGATGAGCATGCATTATATGTTAGCAACAGGTACAAAGGCAAGAAGGATCAGCTCTTCTGTGACTTTTGCAAAAGGACCGGACACACCAAGAAGTTCTGCCACGCAAGAAAGAGGTCCCAAAAGGCCTATCTAGTTGCAGTCCAAGAAGAAGAAGAAAATGGAGCAAAGGAAGAAGAAGAAGAAGACCACCAGGAGAAAGGCAAACCTCATCAATCCTTCTATTCAGATAGACTTTTTTAGTTTTGTGTTTCCTAGACTTAATGTCTCAAACATAAACTTGTAAAACTCCTCAGTTATCCTTGTACTACAGCCTCTGTACACTTTGTAAGGCCCCTACTACAGCCTCTGGATGTTCATCATGTTTGTGGTACCCACACTTAGCCTTTTCTACGACAGCCTCTGGTGTTTTGCCATGTTTATGGTGTGCCTACACTTTGCAGGTGTTGCTTTTACTAAAGCCTCTACACACTTTGTACTTTGGTTGTGATTGAGGAGGGATGTTGAGATACTTGCAATCACACCTACTCTAGTCCCTTTGTATAGGACAACCAGGCTAGGAAGATGTGGTCCATTCTAGGAAGAGAGACAAAATCCCATATGCAAGGTGGATGTTAAGTGCTACCAAAGAACTCTATATAATGATGTACTTGAACTATCACTTTCATATGATGATAATGCAATAGTACTTATCTCTTATGTCAAGTGTCTGTGTCATTGTTGTCCATACACAAGATTGTGTTTATGAGTTCAAGTCTCAATCTTGAAACCTAATTCACTTGTGTAACAATTGTCTACATTGTCATGTCAACATGAGTTGTGTCTTTATCTTCCATCCTCCATAGCTACCGCCTTTGTCATGCTCTAGATCATGCATCATTAACACTTTCTTTAATAGTGACAGGTTAGATGGCACCAACTATAGCTATTGGAAGGCCCAAATCTGGCTAGTCTTAGTGCAGAAGATGTAGATTAAGCCTTTGAAATATGAGGGTGTCAAGCTCAAATATATTGATGCAAATGATTGGGCTGAACTGGATGAGCTATGTAAGTCTATGATCATATTGTTCCTCTCTAAGCAAGTTTTCTATAATGTTGTCTTTAATGGGTAGTCTGCATGGGACTTATGGGATATGTTTCGCAATGTCTATGATAAGCAAAGCCCTACTTCTTAGATGTATTGCTTGAAGCAACTCATGGACCTTTGTGTGAAGGAGAGCACTTCCATGTCAATCCACTTAAATGAGTTTCATTCCATTCTTAGCCATTTGTCTTCGCAAGGGATTGAATTCAAGGCTAATCTTCCTCTCTTGTTTCTCTTGGTTACAGTGCCTAAATCATGGGATATATTCCATACTACTATGTATGTAAACATACCTATCGAAGGGATAAAGTTGCAAGATGTAGAGGGCACTCTCTTGAATGAAGAGGTTAATAGAAAGAATGTCGATGCTTCTTGCACCTCTCATACTTTGATAGTCAGAGGCAATAATGGTAGGAATGGTAATGGCCATCGTGAAAGAGACTCTCATCAGTCTCATTCTTAGTCACGTGGATTGTCTTGGAGTAAGTCCCGTGGCCCTAAGTCCTCATTGACTTGTCATTATTGTGGAACAGAAAGACATATTTAGCCACAACGCCATAAAATGCATGATAATAAGTGCAAGGAAAATGAGAAGGGTGAAGTATAGGACAAAAATGATGATTGCAGCATTGCAAGTCTAGCATTAAGATTGAAGAGATTAATATTGTCCAGACTGATTCTGATGATGATTTTATACTTGCAGCTTCTTCTCTTGATACTTCACAACTGATTGATGCCTTGTGAGGATATACTTAGTGTTGGTTGATAGACTCAAGGGACTTCCTTTCATGTGACTCCTCATGGAGAGTGGTCTCACTCCTATCACAATATGGCTGGATCTATCTCTTTGGATAATGACCTAGCATTAGAGATAGTTGATATTGGTGATGTCCTTGGTTCAAGTAGCACATTCACTCTTTATGATGTACGCCCATGTACTGACTCTCATGAAGAGCCTTATCTCTGCAAGCACTCTAGATGGTGTAGGCTATATCGCCTCTTTTGGTGATTCCTCACGGAAGATTACTTGTGAGAATCTTATCATTGCACGTGGTGTTAAGTCCAATACTCTCTACCCCTTACTTGTAACTCGGTTAGTTAACCATGTTATAATGTGCCCACTCGAGCCACTTCCTCGTCGGCATGTTCTTAGTAGCCCATCAAGAGATGTCTTAGAAAACACCATCCAAGATTTGATGAAATATCTTGGAGTTTGATATTTAGGCTTGCTTGAGTCTACCCCATAGTGGAAGTTCCACCCATCCCCATGAGGATCGACTTTAGTTTTTAATTCCTACTATGAGTCAAATCAACTACTAATGGTTGATTACTGTTAGTAGTTTGAGTCTCTACTTCTTATAGAATTACCCGATTGAAACGAACTTGCATTGCGCTTGGTTCAAAGAGAATGGGAGACGAAGGGGAGTGTGGCACTTCGATCCCTTATGCCCATGGTGAAAATTTCCATTTCGAGCCCTAAAACGATGCAAGTTAGGCTTTCTGATCTCTATTGGTCATACATTTATCTATTAAAAATGTATTTTTTTTTTTTAAAGAAAAAGCTCTCAACTCATCAAGTCCACCCAATCGTAGGTCTAGATCTATCTGGGATCCATCCTTCGACTTTCCTCGAAAGAGTATTTTTAATTACCTAATTACCTACCACCTTAGATTCAACATATAAAAACAACTTCTTTGATTATCTCCTGATACAAATTCGTTACACGCCTTTATTTCACGACACAAAGACAGAGTAAAGCAATTCATTCTCAATAGTTCCTTTAAGAAAAATAACTTTTTACAATGTTTTTTGTTCTAGCTACATATGATGTCAATTGAAGGTATTATTCTCTCCAAGTTCAATTCCTAAATTAGCATTGGAAATTCCAGGATACAATGTGGAATTCGAAGGGTAGTTGGCAGTATGTAAGAGTCTAACGAGTTTATGACCAGAGCCCCCTAGTACCCTCACCTCCTCCTACTAACTAGAGTTCCCTACATTAAGACCTTTCACGCCATGATTGGTATGTACTCGCTAACGCGAAAGCAAAAAAAACCCCTTGGAGTAGGTTTTATCCACACTAGCCTTAGGGAGGTCTAGTGCCATCAAAGAACATTATCTCAGTTGGCATTTTGTGTTCATTGAAATACTGCCTTGGTTAGCAATTTGTACATGATCAACCATTTTTTAGCCTGATGATTTTAGAAAAGATTAGTACCTTACTTACAATCACAAACATCTTATTTTGAATGAATTATACGTATAACTTTTAATAAATTTATTTCTGAGACAAGTCTTTCCTTTCTAAAAATAATAATATCAAGGCAAAACTTAGCATAAGTGGCAATATCTTCCAATAATATTCTTGGATTATCCTCTCCTCGGGATCTAGTCCAAGATTTGTTCAAAGATAAGCGAGACAAAGTGGAGCCAAAGAGTGAGCAGTCAGTTCATCTCATTCATCTTGCATTATTCAATATCTACTAACATGAAAGAGATAGTACAACTAGGTTACCTCTAACCATGACTATCAATACCGACTTATTTAATGTCCCACACATGAGCATAACTGGACACAGCTGTAGGTAATGTCAGTCACACACACATACATATGAGCAATTAAGCTTGAAGTCTCAATGCTCTCCCTCAAGCTCAAACTAACTATTGAACTCCAAGTAGTTGTCTAAAGTAGATAAACTTCTCTTTACTAAGTGATTTGCTAAAGATATCTGCTGCCTGGTCTTCAGTCTTCACAGGCAACAAGCCAATCTGCCCTGCAAGTACCATTTCTTTGATGAAATGGTAATGAACCTCGATATGTTTGGATCTAGTATGATAGACGGGATTGCTAGCTAACATCACACTATTGAGATTATCACAATGTAATTTGTCTTTCCCTTCTGCCCATGGTGCAGAATCACATTTCGAGCCCTAAAACGATGCAAGTGAAGGGGATGCAATGGTAGTGGAGAAGGAGAAGAGGAAGATGCGGGAGAGAAGAGCACACACAATGTAGGTGTTGTCGAACTGAACTGACAGCCTTATTGCACTATCATATTATATATGAATAAAGAATGGGCGGTCACAGTATACACGGGCAGGCCCAAAGGCCTTTTACCCCAACAACCTCCCATTAAAAAGGCCAATGTGGCTAGGGAGTGAAAACAAAGAAAAGAAAAAAAAAGACAAGGTGGGGAATCATAACATCTCACCCAACGCCCAATCGGAAAGCGTGCTGTGCAAGAAGTGTCGGGAGCCTGCAAAACTACAAGAAAATAGCTCTCATGAGCTTACAAGGGGTCTAGCAACTGACCACCAACATCTTGACCTTGACTACTATGCAAAGCTACATCATCTGGGCCAATAAGTGTCTCATTTTCAGCATAAATAGCTTGTTGTAATGGCACTATAGCTGCTGTAAAATCAGCCATAAAGCGTACTGAATGCTCATCAAGAGGGCTAAGAGGTGTCTGCGTCTCGTAGAAGACAGCATGACAGCTGCGTATGACCTACTGGGCATCCAAATCCCATAATTTGTAGGTCTTAAAGTCACCATCTCCATAACCAAGGAGGATACATCTACGTGGCATAGGCTCATGTGGCATACGTACAGATGCTTGGCAGCCAAACATCCTCAAGTAATCATAGGAGGGTTGCATGCCACTCCATGCCTCATGGGGTGTAATACCATCCAAGGTCAAGCATGGCGTCCTGTTAACCAAATAGACTGCTGTCATAAGGGCCTTAGCCCAAAAGCCATAAGATAACCCATCTATGGTAAGCATAGAAGCAACCTTTGCTTGTAAGATTAGACACATGCCATGAGCAATCCCATAATACCGTGGGCACAAGAAATCAATGCCATATTGCTGACAAGAGGTCCGAAAGCTGGGAGAGAGAGCATGACTCTCATAATCCATCTGCAAGCACCTAGGCCTGTTATCAGCAAAATCCATAAACTTGTCAAGCATAACTGTAGCATCCTCAATCTGCACCAAGGGAAAAGCCCAAACACGATGGGTAGCATGATCAACAAAGGTCACAAAGTACGATGCTCCACCAAGTGACTTGGAAGGCATAGGTCCATATACTACACAATCAACAAGATCTAGAGGAGCATGCCTCATACGATTGCCATAAGCCAAGGGGGCTCTACAAGGACCAATAGTACAATCAGTGCAAGCATCAAGATCTGTAAGTGACATAGGAGGTAGCAATGAGTCTGAACGAGACAAGATCTCCATTTCTCTGTGGTGCATATGGCCTAGGCGATAATGCCATAACAATGTATGTGGTATCCAGATAACTCCAACCATAGAATCTCTCACATGAGAGACATGCACTGGGTAATGAGAACCAACTCGAGAACCTCTAGCCAAAACCAAGCAACCATGACAGATCTTCCATGACCTATCCTGAAGAGAAACAGAGTAACCTACATCATGCAACTGACTGATAGAAATCACGCTCTTACTGAGCATGGGAACATGTAGAACATCCCTGAGCATAAGAGAAGTCCCATTAGGCAAAGTTAGGTGTATGTTCCATGTACCAACAATAGCATAAGTCTGCTCAAGGCCCAGATCAATACATCCATCAACCTCCCTATAAGAAGAGAACCATCCTCTATGAGGGGTAACATGACAAGATGCCATAGAGTCAAAAAGCCAATCAATGGCATGGGCCTGATCATTGAGCAAGTATGCTGTAGGGAAACTAGATGACAGGAGGACATGCTCAACTACATCATCATGGGTAACTGCATGTACCTCACCACTAGAAAGAGTGGTAATACCTGCTGCATCGCTGATTCTCTGCTCATGTCGAGTTCGTCTCTGTCTCTGCTGCTCTCTTATCCGTCTAAAGCATTTTCTTTGAACATGCCCAAGCTTCCCACAATGGAAGCAAACAACATCTGAAGTAGAAGAACCTGTAGAAGATGACAAGGAATCCAAGTCATCATGAATAGGGCTATCCATAGCATCCACAGAGCTCAAGCAGTCGAGGGCTGTCCCAACATAGGGAACCTGCTCATAAAGACAATCATCTGCTAGTACATCAGTGGTAGAAGCATGCTACAAATGCTCATGAAACCTTAATGGATGGGAGGACATAAAGGCGTCAATCAAGGATGCAAAAGCTCCCACATAAAGAAGAGTCGTAGCCAACTGCATGACACAACCAACCACAGTACATTAAAGCATAAAACATATGTCATAAGAGCATATGATATTCAGCCATGAAATCAGCCCATAACCATATGCATACGCATAGCTCTACAGTACATGCCACCAAGGAACATCCAAGTCAAGTAAAGACCAACAAGTGGCAAAGTATCCTGGAAGAGTCAAGCTCCAGGTGAAGCCCAAACATCTATACAATAACATCCAAATAAGTGGCTCTGTAAGGTATACAATAGTAGACCATGTGCATAGACGAGTAAGCATACATAGCATCTGCTCTCTAACATGGACGGGCAATAGGAGCCCAACTAGCATAGAAGCTAGACAACAGAGGAGCAAGAAAGCCATAATTGTAAATCCCAAGCACTATCCAAGTCCAATGATCAGTAAGTATCCCGCATATCAAATGCAAACGAGCAATCACAGCTCAATAGGCAACTGCCAAAACAAGGGAGCAATTCACTGCTCAATACCTGTAAGTGCATCCAAGTAATAGCCAAGATCCATAATTGGAGCATCAAATCCCATATAGCATCCAAGGTCGTAACGGAAAAAGCCAAGTCAATGTCCAACTGCTCAAGGGAATACTCAAATGAATGTCGAGACGAGCTCAAACAACTGCCATCCAGAGCCAAAGCATAAAGCATTCATCAAGACATCATAACCCATACTGGGTAGCCTAGGCATAAACCATGTCATAGATGAAATGCTAGCTGCAAAGAAGTGACAATCAAACCCAAATCGGGCTCTAATCTCAGCTCAAAAGCATTCTGGAGCATAAACAAGACATGTGGCATAGCCCAAATACATCATATCATATTGAGTAGCCGGGAGCACCCCATAACCAATAGGCATAACCCAACTGTAGCATAAATAGCTTTATCCCTGAAGTTTCCAGCAGCATATAACCTCTGTAAACTGAGCAAATCAGTGCTCAATCCAAGCTCAAATCCATAGGCAAACCATAGGCATACATTCCCGTATGTATAGGCACCAACCGGGCATAATCGGGCATCAAATGCTAAGACCTGTAAGCATAAAATTGAAGTAACAGGTGGCTGCCCTATTTTGGAAAGATTTGGGATTGTTCAAAATAGTCAATGGCTGAGCTAAATCAGCTCCAAATGCATCTCACATAAGAGGCATAACATCCACAAGTGATCCGGTATCAATAGACATCAGTAGAAGCATCACATAAGCCATATGCATACAAATACATGCTGTCTCAGATCTAAAATCTGTTGCAGAATATTCTATCATCAGAGTTTGGCAAATCTGACATCACCATCACGTCCGAAGCGTGCCAAAACCCCAACTTAGACTCTTACCTTGCCTGAATCGGGTTCCAAATGCCCGAGATATGACAAAAAGAGTGATTTTTGGGCCAGATTTTGAAACAGGTGCAAAAAAAAACGTGAGTTGGTTGGAGGGTCTGCTGTCCCACGTGTCAACAATGGGGCCCAAAGGGCACAAATGGGGGCCAAAGAAGGCCTACACCAAGCCTCGGCAAGCCTTGATAGGCTGGAAGCAATATCTAGGTGAAGGAAGCTCCAAGAGGTGTGAGCTATGGCTACCCACAACCTGTGAAAACCCTGTTGAGTTGAAAACTGAGTGAGAATGAAGATCTGATACCTCATGTGCAAGGCCAGGATGAGCTCTTGAAGACCCGCTCTGATACCAGTTGAAGGGGATGCAATGGCAGTGGAGAAGGAGAAGAGGAAGATGCGGGAGAGAAGAGCACACACAATGTAGGTGCGTCGAACTGAATTGACAGCCTTACTGCACTATCATATTATATATGAATAAAGAATGGGTGGTCACAATATACACGGGTAGGCCCAGAGGCCTTTTACCCCAACAGCAAGTCAGGCTTCTTGATCTCTAATGGTCATACATTTACCTATTAAAAATGTTTTTTTTTTTTAAGGGAAAGCTCTCAGAGCTCACTGAGTCCACCCAACCGTAGGCCTGGATCCATCGGGGATCCATCCTCTTGCTTCCCTCGAAAGAGTATTTTTAATTACCTAATTACCTACCACCTTAGATTCAACATATAAAAATAGCTTCTTTGATTATATCCTGATACAAATTCGTTATACGCCTTTATTCCACGACACAACGATAGAGTAAAGCAATTCCTTCTCAATAGTTCCTTTAAGAAAAATAACTTTTTACAATGTTTTCTTTTCTAGCTAGATATGATGTCAATTGAAGGTATTATTCTCTCCAAGTTCAGTTTCTAAACTAGTATTGGAACTTCCAGGATACTATATGGAATTCGAAGGGTAGTTGGCAATTTGTAAGAGTCTAAGGAGTTTATGACCAGAGCCTCCGCTGGTATCCTCACCTCCTCCTACGAACTAGAGTTTCCTACTATGATAAGATCTTTCACACCATGATTGGTTTGCACTCGCTTACGGGAAAGTTAAAAAAAAACCCCTTGGAGTAGGTTTTATCCACGCTAGCCTTGGGGAGGTCTAGCGCCATCAAAGAACATTGCCTCAGTTGGTGTTCTGTGTTCATCAGAATACTGCCTTGATCGGTGATCTGTACCCGATCAACCATCTTTTAGCCTAAGGATTTTAGGAAAGATTAGTACCTTACTTACAATCACAAATATCTTATTTCGAATGAATTATATGTAAAATTTTTAACAAATTTATTTTTGAGACAATTATTTTCTTTCTTAAAATAATAATATCAAGGCAAATCTTAGTGTAAGTGGCAATATCTTCCAATAATCTTATTGGATTATCCTCTCCTTGGGATCTAGTTCGAATTTGTTCAAAGATAAGAGAGACAGAGTGGAGCCAAAGAGTGAGCAGTCAGTTCATCTCATTCATCTTCATTATTCAATCTCTACTAACATGAAAGAGATAGTACAACTAGGTTACCACTAACCATGACTAATTGTGGTCAGGTCAACACTTATTTAATGTCCCACACATGAGCACAACTAGACACAGTTGTAGGTAATATTGGTCACACACATATACATATGAGCAGTTGAGCTTGAAGTCTCAACACTCCCCCTCAAGCTCAAACTAACTATTGAAATCCAAGTAGTTGTCTAAAGTAGATAAACTTCTATTTACCAAGTGATTTGCTAAAGATATTTGCTACTCGGTCTTCGGTCTTCACATGCAACAAGTCAATCAGCCCTGCAAGTACCGTTTCTCTGATGAAATGATAATGAACCTCGATATGTTTGGATCTAGCATGATAGACAAGATTGCTAGCTAGCATCACACTACTGAGATTATCACAATGCAATCTGACTTTGCTTTTCAATTGTATCCCCAAGTCATAAATGAAGGGATAAAGAAGGTGGAAAAGACGGAGAATACATCAAAAAGGTATGAAGGGATTCTGCTGGAAAAACAGAAAGAATAAGAGGAACGGTAGGTGAGGGTTCAGAAGGAGTAGGAGATAATGTAGGATTAGCAATGAAAGGACATGTAGTAAAAACAGGAATACGAGGAAATCCTGAAGGGGTAAAGGATAAGAGAGGAATGGTGTTAGGACTAGATGAAAGAAGAGAAACATAAAGAGGGAAATGATAAGACATGAGGGAATAAGAAAGAAGATCTACAGGATCTAAGGGATAAATAGAACAACGAAAATTAAGGTCTTGAAAAAAGGACTCTGTAAATAATGGGTGAGTCAGCAATAAAGCTCAATAACTGAGATTGTAGAGGCTGGATATCAGATTTATGGAATACACTCCTGAGTCGACGAGGTTCCAAAGCAACATCCTCCAAAGGTAGATGCCAAGCATGTCCCTTACACCAAGACGTCTGCTCATGATAATGCTTCAAACTATTTGCTAGTAGAAGCTCAACTGAGTGCACATACATCACTACTTGTAAAATCACATCTTCCACATAAACATTCAAATCCTCCTCATCAGGAATTTGTAGATGGCCTGTAAGATACATGAATGATAGTAATTGGACCTCATGGGAAATCAACTCATCCACAAATCTATCAAAAATAGCTCTCAAGAGACCCTCAGGCCAGAGACTTGACCATCCATCCTTTGGAGGCTCCAAATCCACATTGCTTAAGGAGATATACAAAGCAAATCTCTATTGGTTATATTTCACCCAAAAGGAAAGAGGAGGTGACACAATTCAGTATAACAAACAAAATCATTATGCATGCAATCCATATGCTGTTGAAGGCGCTCAACCTTAGCCGAGAACCCATCACATAGTTTAGCTTGTTGTTGCAACTGATCAAGCTCCTCTTTGGAAGACAAAACAGAAGATACAGGAGCGGGAGGAGAAATTGAAAGAACAACCACTCTTTGGGTAAGTTCGTCAATAAGTTTCTTGTGGGACTCTATAGTTGCTTGAGAGTGCTGCAACTGTTCCTCACTAGTAGCAAGTTTACCAGCCAAAATGACCATTTCCTCAAGGGCAAAATTTTTCTCAATCATCAAAGACGCATTCTCCTCCTCCAATTTAGCAGTTACCTTCTGTGAATCTATTAAGGTTGTGGTAGTAGTCATTTAGTTATGGATATCACTGAGTGTAGCCTGTTTAGAAGATAGATCCTCCAGTGCCTTACTCAACTGACTGGTCAAGGAATCCACCTTGTCTTGCATGGAAGTGTAAACACTTGTGTACATTGTCTGAAGGCAAGAGGTAAGGGAGGTTTCCATAGTAGCCTGGACACTTGAAACCATCTGGGGAACCATGGGTCCAGATAATATGGTGTGTAAGGATGAAGGAATCTGCAAATCTAACTGGCCTTCCTTTTGGGTTGCAAATAAATTAGGACAGGAGAGGAAAGAAGGAAGGGCACTGCCATAAACAACAGGAGTGGATGTGTGTGCCAGAGAATCTAGTACAGGAGGATTGGAAGGACCCTTTGTGCGAAGGTGCTTCTTGCGAGAAAACACAACAGGGGACTCTTCATCTTCTGAATTAGGTTGCATAGGCCAAGGAGAAGGAATTGAAGATGTAGGCTGCATTGGTAAAGGAGGAGGATCGGGCACTGGAACACCACCAGGAGGAGGTGCAAAAGTGAGGATTCTCTGTAATAAGGCACCATAGGAGACATTATTGTTTTGACCCTTCCGTACTCACTGGAAATGTTGATCCATCTTGGATAATAGGAATCATGCCCAATTGAACTTAGCACCCCCTCTAGAATCTTCATAGAAGCTGTGAATAGTTCTTTGGACAGATACTTGGATACAGACTTGCTTGACATAAATCGCTCATGGAGGAATTGACATAGCTGCTTCCATATGGGAGAAGAGATATGGGCAACAGATATCCCTGAACTATTAATGAGCTGGTTAAGGAGCAAGGGGGTAGAAATTTCCTTCTTCATTAGCATAAAAATCTCTCCAGTAGTAAGTAATTGGTTACCACTGGGCACAAATGAGGCACAAATGGGTAAGCACAGTGCTTCACTGATATTAGCTACATATAAACAGAAGGTGCGGCTATAAACCAGACTAGACTAGTTTTTGTAAGAAGCTAAGAAAGAGTAATAAAGTTTCTCATCCACAGGCGGCAATGTGAGAGAAACAAATGGTTTGAGGCTTGCATGTTGGATGCAGTCTGCCTCTAAAAGGAGGGAATAATCATGGACTGCGAGGGGAACATGCTGTACCACAATCGGAGGGGTAGAAGTAGGTGCCATTCAGACTATAGCAAAAACCCACACACACAAAACTAGGAATAAAAAGAGAAAACCTGCAAAACCCACAAACAAAACCACCACTGAGACCATAGGTAGGAAATAGACTGAGAATTAGACTGATTGGACTAAACCACCCCAAGCAAACCACATCGTACTAAAAATTTGACATGACCTACGCACATATACGACCGAAAGCTTCATGCTATGCAACAAACAAGCACCCTATATCCCTGTAGACAAGCACTCAAAAAGAACAAAACTCAACATACCGTATCCTAGACGACACGGACTCAAAAAATCATGGTTGAACTAAAGACTCTGACTGAAAGTATAATGAGCACCAATCAGACTAATGTCAGATTGATAATCCCAAATCCCACGTAACGTTTAGCGTCCTACAGTGCGGTGAAGTGGATGGGTGAAACTAACAACTCGTTTTGATTAGATAATCAATTAAGCACAGTTCATTGTTAATTCCATCCGTTAATGCATGCTGAGTAGGAAGTGTAGCCCAGCCCCTCTCAAACTTGACATAACTTGACTGGACTAGGTCTCTACTGATGCAGTTCATTTTTACAATTACATGATGTGTGGCACTTGAGTACATGCATGCATGACTTCGGGGGATTTATTTAAATTACAATTTAATGTGTCTGTAACGCGTGTGCATGTGCACTTGTGAATTAATTGTTTTAGAAAATTAGGTGGGTTATTGTGCCAAAGTGCTCATGCAATGGTGGGGTTCCTTTTACAATTAACATCTGGTTCATTTTATTTACCATGTTATGATGTGCATTCTGTTAATTTGGTGTGTGCAATGGTAAGTTGATTTTTATTACAATGAAATGTGTGTTATGGTGCAATGTGAGAGAGGGAAAAATAGAAAAAACCTGGCAATGTGTGGGGCTGTCTGCAAAGTTTGATACCACGTCCTAAAAAAAAAGAAGGAAAGGTGCAATCTACAAATATTCCACACAACAGACAAAAGGTCCACTAAAACTAGTCGTCTTGTCGTATAGAAAAACGAAAAAACAACTAACACATTGACCACAAAGAACATATGACCAAAATAAAATAAAATGATGGATATGTTGGGATTTTGTTTTGATTGGGTTTTATTGTTATGGTTTTGGTGTTTGTTTGTTTTTTCATTTAAAAAATTTTGTTTAAAAGATAAAAATGCAGAAAATAAAATGAAGAGCAATATGGTGGTTCATGTTAATGTGTATCGAAATAACAAACCAAATGAGAAAACATGTCGCAATTGAAATATCAATGTGCGAAAAGTTTATGGTTATGTTTTGTTTTGTTTTTTGTTTTTATAGTGTGTTTTGGTTTTTTTTTTTAATATAATGTAAAAATGAGATTTCAACAAATCAAACATGATCATCTAGTGTTAAAATAAGGTAATCATATTTAATTCACATTTTTCAACTCATTGTTAAGATTGAAAATGAATTTTGTATGAATTTGGGCAAAAATTAGGGTTTCGTGTCTTCAAATAAAACTTTTGCCAATTAAGGAAGCATTTTCAATTGAGAAATTATTGGCAAAAGGGGCAAGGAAGTTTGTAGAATTTTTTGAAATTTTTTTGAAAGCATATCGGTATTTTTATTAATTGTTAAGGAATTTTGTCAATTTTTGCATGTTTGTGAAAATAACTTTGAATTGTCGAATTTTGTGAAATTTTTTTTCTAAAATTTCCAATTTGAAAAAATGTTTGAATTGTTGGCAAAAATATTGGAGATTTTTTAGGATTTTAAAAATTTTGTTTTTGGATTTTAATGAAATTTTAATAAAATTTTGAAAATTTTAATGTGTTTTTAGAGTTTTTCGGGATTTGAAGTACCCGAGACTGCATATGAACAGCTAATGACTACGTATGAACGACTACTAAACACCCCACCGCAAGAACAAGGTGGACGCGCGTCCCCGCGCATGAATGCATGCGAAGAACACAAACACGCACGAGAAAATGCAGCCAGCGAGACGCCCCGAGACGACACAAAAACCATGGCGGCGGGGGGTGTGGGCCGGTGGGCGGCGTGTGGGGGCCGTAGGTAGTCGTTTGGTTGTTTTTTGGAAAACGGCGGGGGCGGGAATAGGAGCTGTGAGGGAGGAGTGGGAAGGTTGTGGGGTTTGATTTTTTTCTTGGGGGGGGGCGGGGGGGGGGGGGGGGGGGGGGTTGAGTGTGGGAAGGGGGCCTAATGGGGGGTGGGGTGGTGGGAAAAGGTGGTTGGGAGGGAGGGGCACGGTGGGGAGGTGGACGATTGGAGGTGTTGGGGGTGGGAAGGGAAGAAGAGAAAAGGAAGAAGACAGGAGGATGGCGACGACAGAAGGAGGACAAGGCGGCGATAGTAGGTGGGCGGCTGGCGATAGGAGAAGGGGAGGAGAAGAAGGATGAAGAGGAGGGGAAAGGAGGGAGGCAGGCAGGCAAGGTGGGGTGGGGGGAGGAAGAGGATGATGAAAAGGAAGAGGAGGGGAGGGAGGTGGGAGAAGAAGAGGGAGGGGGAGGAAAAGGGGAGGAGGAGGAGGGAAGAAGAAGAAGAAGGTGGGGGAAGGGAGGGAGAAGAGGAAGAAGAGCAGGGAGGAGAAGGAGGAAAAGAAGAAGAAGAAGGTGGGGGAAGGGAGGGAGAAGAGGAAGAAGAGCATGGAGGAGAAGGAGGAAAAGAAGAAGACGGGGAGAGAGAAGGAAGAAGAGAGAGAGAGAGAGAGAGAGGGAAAAAAAACTGTCAAGGGGGAATTTAATTGGATTTTTTGTTTGTTAAAAAAAGTAATTTAAGGTCTTTTTTTTTGTTTTTTGGTTTGTTTTTTTCATTTGTTGTTGTTTTTTGGTTATTGGTGTTATTGTTTTGGTTTTTTTTTGTTTTTTGTAATTGATTGTTTGTTTTTTTTGTTTTGTGTGTTAATGGAGTGTGAAGTTGGGGAATGTGGTGGTGGGGATTTGGGTTTTGGTGGTGTGTGATTTGTTAGTTTTTTTTTTTTTTTTTTGGGTAAACTAGAAAGAAAAAAAAGAAAAGAAAGAAAGAAAGAAGGAAGGCTGCCCCTGCTCGCGCGCGGGCGCGGGGTGGGGGTAAAAAAATTTGTATGGGAAGCAACGGGGGCTAGGACGGTGATAGGGAAGGCATGGATGCCATGGGGGCGTCGTGAGGTGGATAAAAATAACATGCGCGAGGCAAAACACGTGAGAACGCGAAAAAACTAAGAAAAATTAATAACTCACAAACCGTTCGTCGTAACACAATGTGGGAAAAAGGAAAATGGGGCTGGAAGGTGAGGGGGAGACGGCGGAAAATAACAATGGGGTGTTCGGAATCAAATCAGGGCATTCCCATGGAAAAAACACGAAAAATGGTTCCAAAAATACTCACGGGGATTAATATGGGAAAATCTGCTTCGCGGAATGCAGGGCAGAAAGAAGGCAAAATATGCCAAATAATGTGCTTGACAAACCTATCACGTCAACACATGGTTTTGATCGAGAGAGGATGCGTTCACAGAGAAAAAACCCAAAAAAGGGACCCGAAATGGGCTCAAAGATTATTACGGAAAGAACCAAGCAGCGAAATGAAGGGAAGAAAAAAGAGAAAATGTCCGTGGGAAGGGGATGCACAGGGCTGTCACGTCAAAACTCACTTTCGGTGGAGTTAGAAGGGGTTCATATGCAAAAAATATAAAAAATAAAATAAAAAATATATTGAAAAATTAATAACGAAAAATACAGCGGTCGAAATAGGGTGGAGAAAAAAGGAAAAATGTGGGGAAAGGCTAGCAGGACACAGCAACTGAAACTGGAATTCTGGTGAAAATAGGACATATTCACATGGAAAAATGTTAAAAATATGCACGAAATGACTCAAAAACGTGTAAAAATTAATATCGGATAAACCGTGCATCGGAAGGACAGGGAGCAAAAAGAAAAAATGTCAGGGGGAAGATAGAGGATAGGGCTATCATGTCAGACTGTTGTTCGGAAGTAATAAAGGTGCGTTCACATGGAAAACCGTCCAATTGACGAGAAATGCTTCAAAAATTAATAACTCAAGAACCGTCAGTCGAAACAAGGGTTGGTAGAAAGGAAAAGTGTACCATCAAAGGGATGAACATGGCTATAAGGTTGGATGGGGGTTTCAGTGAATGTAGGATGCGTTCTCATGGAAAATTGTCACATTAAGGGATAAAGGGAAAAAGAGAAGGAACAGCCCCAAGGGTGGGGTGAACATGGACGGGTGGGCAGGGAAAGGACCCTATCAGGGTAAAATTAGGTCATGGCATATAGGCAGGATTAAAGTGAGGCATATGCAGGGGGGTATGCATCATAGATGCACAGGGACTCGTCTCCACATTGAAAACCTTAACAGACAAGGTTAGATGCAGCAACACAACCTAGGACTTGTCAACCGATTGGACTCTGGTATCCCTACAATCATAAGGATACGGGTAGAAAGACTTGGCCCATTTCGCGTATAGTCAAAGGAACCATCACTGCTACAGAAGGGTTGGAGTCGGCGCTGCAGGAGGTACCACGGCTCGCTCCAGCGTTCAGCCAGCATGGCAAGGATCATGCAGCAGCACCTAGGGAGGTAATTGGTTGATGAAGCCCATCGGGATAGGTGTCGTTGACGAAGGATAATCACTCAACTCATGGGCACTCAAGAGGATGATAGAATAGTCGCTCACCCCATGACGCACATCGTTCAATGAATGAGCATGAAATCCCATAACTCACAACCGGTGTAGAATTGAACAAGGGAAAACTGATTTGGAGGGAGTATGCCAGCATGCACAATTGATGGTGCATTCATGCGTTCCACCCATCTGGCATAGGTGCAAGAAGGAAGGCCAGGGAGCCTTGTAGTGCAATGCACAAAATAGAGTGGTGTGTCCTATGATGATAGCAAAGACCCATCCCGTGGGTGCATAGGAAAACAAAAACACACTTGACGCGTGATAACGTCCCTCAAGCCTCACCTCTCAATAATTGATTGAAGAAACACCAGTCACACTCAGCCCACCCTCTGTCTCACTCTTTGTTGAAAGATACAAGAGGGCAACCCGTTCCTGAAACCCATTGATGTAATATTCACTGTCACTTGTGCAAAGGTTGTATGCCTTGTGCACATTTGATGGTGTAACTGTGCATCCCACCCTCCTGTGTCGGCATACAGTGCAAGAAGGAAGGCCAGGGAGCCTTATGGTACAGTGCACAGGAACAGATCGTGCATTGTGCATTGAGAGGTCCATCTCGTGCATGCAACACTCAAGTCACATATCTCATCTCTCATTTGATTTGAAGGGAAAGATTGGTCACTCAGCCCACCCTCTCTCTCACACTCGCTGATAGATACAGAGGGCAGCCCATACTCACGTCTCCCATCCTGTTAGGATGAAAGCTCACATCACTCAAGGGGTTGGTGATGAAGATCGTGTTAGCTATTGTTGTCATCAAGATATTGAAGACAAGGCATACCTAGGGAGGCAGCCAACAAGTCTAGTACTTTGATGATTTATAAGAAAGGTCGTTTGTTAAGAAGGGTAGACAGACTGATATTGCAGACACAGTGCACCAAGGGAGGTGGCTTCAAATTACTTACTGGAAAGGTTCTGCTGGTGAGTCAGCTATCCTGAACTGGGGGTGTTACCACCTTTTCCACAGTCAGCTTCCCGCCCAAGGGTGTTTCCACCTTTTCTTGGAACGAGGCCTGTTACGACAGGGAATTTCTTCCTTTTCTCCCATAATAGTTTTTTCTGTTTTGTTTTTTGTTTTTTTATGTTTTTTTTCTTTTTTCGTTAATAAAGAGAATGGTAGAAATACCATGTGTCAGGACCAACCTTGCCATCGTTGTTGGATCTGACGAGAAGAGAACAAGGTAGGGTTGAGAGGTATCTGTGAGGGGCTAGTAGAACGAGATCGCCTCATGAGGAAGATCATAAGGGCTATCAGAAGCACGAAGAGAATGACAGTGCGATGCCCAAAAGGGAGAGGGTAGGTCGACTGTGATTGTCAAGATCACCAAGGAGGGAAGTACTTCTTCAAACGATAGCCATTGATCAGAAAAGGATCATCAGAGGCATCAATGGTTTGCACCTGAATAGAGCCATTAGGATTGATAGCAGGTACCTTGTACGGGCCCATCCACCGTTGTTCAAGCTTGCCAGGAAACTTGCCAAATCTCGAATCATAGGCTAGGACAAGATCACCTTCTTGCCTAGGGAGCCCTTCCCTGGACTTGATTCTAATTGTCCATTGCAGGATCGGGATCTTGTAGGATGGCTTGTGGCTAGCCATACGTATCACCTTATGATTAAGGATCGGTCTCTAAGGCCAATGCTATTTGGGGCTTGCATTAATCTCACATTTGGCGAAAAATGATTGTCATGAGGGTTGGCTCAAGAATACGTTGTACAAATGTAGGGTCTTCCTAAATGCTAAATCTTGAATAGCAATTACTTTTTCTGTCTCATCAGTATGTAATCCTCTTGCCACATGTTTCTTTCATATCCTTTGGCTTGGAAAATCTAAACCATTTTGTTTGATATTTGGAAGGTTGTATTTGTTTGGCCCAAAAACCCTACTTTGGCACAACCACATAATTTTGGGGCTCTTAGCACAATTGGGTCACTTGGAGTGGCTTCAAATTTTTATTGTACTTCTAGTGTTTAGAGACATCTTGCTAAGTTAGTCTCTTACATTGGCTGTTCAATCTTATTCAACATTGATATTCTTTCGAGGGAGGACTTGGTTCCTTGGCATACTAACGATTTTGATTGCTTCTTTCTTGTGACTTTTGTACTTGATTTAATCATTACAGATGCAACTATGTGTCGTTTTGTAATTATATTTTTTGTTATTATTTTGGTTTAAATAAGAAAAATATAAGTGTACACCCAAAATTGAAGAAAAGTTGTTTAAGAAAAGCTTAAACATTTGAAAGCTTTTAGGCTTTTCAAGTTTGTAAACTACAAAAGCTTTAAATCTTAAAGGCAAGCTTTGAAAGTTGGGAAGCCTTAAGCCTATATAAAGGGGGGAGAGTTAAGAAGTATGGGTCATTCTCTTCATTATGAAATTCGTCTCTTATTTGAGGAGAGAGGAAGGTCATACACAAGTGTGTGGAGACGCGTACATCAGTTCCTCAATCATCACGTTTGCAAGCTAAAAGGTTAGATTCAAATATTTGTCATTAGTTCTTTTGAGGATTAGTTTAAACAATTTGGTTCTTCCTCTTTTTAGTTTATCAATGTTAGATTCAAATCTTCGTCATTTGTTCTTTTTAGGATTAGTAAATAGTAGAGAAACAAAAATGAAAGAAAAGAATCTTTTGAATGTATAGCAAAAACGAAAGCATAACAAACTTTTGAATGTCCTGAAAAGAATGAAAACGTAAAACTTCAATAAATCAGATATTTTGAATGGATGGGGTAATGTCACCTTCTCCCATAATTATCTAATTACGAAGAGATTTGTATCAACTCTTCGACTTGCTATATAACATGTTTTCTCATTTCATTTAGTTTTTTTTAAGTTTTGAAAGTAATGTTATTGTTTGTTGATTTATTTTATTTTATT
This sequence comes from Lygodium microphyllum, assembly GCF_053477565.2. Classification (NCBI taxonomy): domain Eukaryota; kingdom Viridiplantae; phylum Streptophyta; class Polypodiopsida; order Schizaeales; family Lygodiaceae; genus Lygodium; species Lygodium microphyllum. The sequence continues at coordinate 116,260,837 of NC_141158.1, forward strand.
TTATTAGAAATACTATTAAGAATAAAAAAATCAACATCCTTGCATGTCGAAAAAATAAACTATCTTAAAAATTTTAAAATTACAAAGTATAGCCATGTTTTTATATGAACAACTATATTGCAATTTTATGATAAAAACATATTGTTTTCATCAACATCAATGGGCACTACAAAGAAATAAAGTTACAAGGCATCCTTCAGGACTTCTAGAAAAATGAAAACTATAGCTTCTAGAAAAACATCACTAAAACCGTTTGTTGCAACTTGGTACGACATAGAAAAATTCGAATCATCTTGGCCAATAGAATGTGAAAGCATCATTGGAAGACTAACAATGTGCATATCTTGTGGTATAGTCACAATGCAACATCATGCTATCAACTCGCAAACGAATGATCTATCTATTGAAGCAATACAAGTTACAATGGCTTTTTCAAGCACTATTCTCATCCTTGCATGCCAATAACACAGAGTCAACATGATGACAATTAAATGTAGACCATGTCTTGGGAAGAAAGAGATAAACAAATAGATGGTGTCACTCTTACCAAACTACATAAAACGAATTTTCAATGCAAAGCTATTACAGCTTCAACTATTGAGCATCATTGATACATTCATCTCGGTTTGCAAAATGACAAGAGCGATTGTGAACGGAACTTTGGACCGTCGATCTATTCTTGATAACCCTCTAGTCTCTTTGGAATGATGGATCACTTTCACAGCCATCTACTAGAATTGATTTTACTACATTCGATATTGCAGATGCATTTACTTTCAACATGCTACATAATCCACTGGTCCAAAAGTACATGGCTATAGCAAAACATCCACATCCAAGGACAGGGCTTTGCATCCTCAACAGCCAATCTGTAACGTGCCCACTACTCAAAACACAGGACATGTCTTAGCAGTCCATCGAGAGATATATCCGGAAGACACCGCCCAACACTCCCAGGGAATGACACAGGGTTTGCCAACTAGGGTCTCTCGAGTCTGCCCCGCAACGGAACTTATCTGGCTGTTCCCACTAGGATTGACCTGAAGTCCGGGTTCCTAGTCAACATTGTCTAAGGTATAGACCGACTTTTTCCTAACATTTCCTGTTCACATCTCCTTTGAGGAAAGCTCTCGGCTAACTGAGACCACCCTTCCGTAGGATAGACCCATTGGTCACATCCACCACGCTTCCCTCGAGGGTTGTTTTAGTTATCTAATTACCTACCACGTTATGCTTGACACATAAAAGCAGCTTCCTTAATTAATCCATTAGTCACAAGTTCCTTTACGTAATTTAGGGCACAGACACAAGGACAAGATAAAACAAGATCAAACACTTCCTTAACTTATCTTCGGATTAATGTGTGTCTCCTGCCCATACAAGAGAATTAAGTGCTCCTTTCTGCCTCCACAAAAAAATCATTCCGTCTTCCGGCAATAAAACCCGAAGGTTTATCCTTCCAAGATTCTGCCTTGTTAACTAGTATCAAGACCTCAAGATCCCATCTTGAGTCACGTATAACACTTGTGTAGGGCCCGGAGGCATTGGGATTTACGGCTAGAGCTTCCACTGACACCCAAGCATCCTCCTACGCCAAGTGATTTCCACGGAAAGATCTCTCGCAGCGGGTTCAAACCACATTCCCAGCACGGATGCATAACCCCCTTAGTTAGGGTTTGGCAGCTTGCGAGGGGGTAGCTAGCGCCATCCTTCCTTAATTATTCCTTTAGGAAATCAACCATAGCTGAAGCAACCAGCATAGTAACAATTGCTAGGGAAAACATCCCTTTCATTTCCATGGCAATCAATCATCTCAAAACCGGCCATGAAATTATCAAATACTCCCCCCCCTTGGGTTAACATCCAAAACCACATTAACAAATAGTTGAATGCACAACCTCTTGCTTCAAGGCATCGCAATCCCATTGCATGCACAATCAGAACTTTAACTGGATGTATCAAAACAATTGCTTAAGGGATTTACAACCTTTTTAAACTGCCACGCATAACTTGGGTCAACAATCCATTTAGGGTTAGGTCACCAGCTTCAACTAAGCTAGGAGCGTATCCATTTGCGATAGTCCACAACAAGATCGATAAAACAATTTGCAGGCAATTATACATATTCCTAATGCACCGGATCACATGTGACTTGCGTCTATGAAAGTCTAGGGTTGTCTAATGATGCAAGAGCATCTCATGAATAGAAATTAACATTTCATGTGTTTCTTTTAACCATGATTGTGAAACGTGAATTCTAAATGACTATTCATGCACTGATCTGGTTAAAAAGCTATCATTTCGTGCCTAAAATCTTGTGCGAATTCCAAACTCTACCGTTTTACACATGCAACTTAGCTCTTAGAGTAAACAAAACTCTATGCATGACATCAATCCTTTCATCCCTTCCATGAGAAATAACTCCTAAATTAATTTTTTTAACACCTAGAACCTGGGCTTGATTCGTGTGTGCTGCGTTGGTCGTTTCGCTCACCCCTCCAGCATTAATGGTGGCTTGGTCGCCTACGCTTCCCGTGACTTTCTTCTTGGGAGCCATTCGCCTCACGGAGATTGGTTAGTTCGGACCTTAACGGTTGTGGTTTGACACATTCGGTTGGGAAAGACCGCTGGATGGGGTTCGTTGCCGAGAGAGTGGTTTGGGTGACTTATGGCGGTTACTCTCTTCTCACTCTCTTCTTCTTCTTTTTCTCGTCTTCTCCTTCTTTCTCTCTCTCTCTCTCTCTCTCTCTCTCTTCTTCTTCTTCTTCTCCTGCTCTTCTTCTCTCCCTCTCCTTCTCTTCTTCTCCTTTTCTCTTATTCCTCTACTCTCTCTCTCTCCTTCTCTTCTTTTCCTTCTCTCTCGTTTCTTTACTCCCACTCTCTCTTCCTATTCTTCTTTTTCTTCTCTTTACCTCTCTCTTCCTCTTCTTTTCTACTATCTCCCTACTCTTTCTCTCTCCTCCACTTCTTCTTCTTTCCTCTTATTCTCCTACTCTCTCTCTCTCTCTCCTTCTCTTCTTTTCCTTCTCTCTCATTTCTCTACTCCCACTCTCTCTCTTCTTATTCTTATTCTTCTTCTCTTTCCCTCTCTCTTCCTCTTCTTTTCTACTATCTCCCTACTCTTTCTCTCTTTCCTCCACTTCTTCGTCTTTCCTCTTATTCTCCTACTCTCTCTCTTCTTTTTCTCCCTTGCTCTTCTTCTTCTCCTTCCCACTCTCTCTCCTCTTCTTCTTCCCCCCTCTCTCTCCTTTTTTTCTTCCCCTCTTCTCTCTCTTTCCTCTTCTCCTACGCTCTCTCTTCCTCTCCTTCCCTCTTCTCTCCCTCTTCTCTTCTCCTTCTTCTCTTCTCCTTCCCTTCTTCTCTCCCTCTTCTCTCTTCTCTCTTCTTCCCTTCTTCTTCTCCTTCTCTCTTCTTTCTTCCCTCTTCTTCCCCTTCTTCTTCTCCTTCTCTCTTCTCTCTCTTCTCACCCTCTTCTCTTCTCCTTCTTCTCTTCTCATTCTCTTCTTTTCTTCCTCTTCTCTCTCTCCCTTCTTCTTCCTCTTCTCTCCTTCTCTCCCTCTTCTTCCCTTCTCTTCTTCTCCTTCTCTTTCTTCTTCTCTCCTCTCTCCTCTCTCCTTTCTCTTCCCCACACTCTCTCTTATTACCCCTTCTCTCTCTCACAACGATCATAGGTTGGGTGGGCTGCCGATCGGATGCCAGGGGGGTGCGCGCTGCAGAACTGGAGGGAGGGGGCCGCTGTTGCTCACGGCCAGTGCTTACAGCTAGCAGGGGGGCCACCTGTCTCTGATGAAGGGGGGGGGGGTCTCTGACAGTCCGTAGGGAGAGGAGGAGCTTCTCCCCTCTTCTCCACGAGCCCCCACGAGGGGGGGGGGGGGAGGCGACGTCCTCCCGCCACCTGGGGGGCTGCATGCCCCCCATCTTCCACACATCTACTCTCTCTCTCTCTCTCTCTCTCTCTCTCTCTCTCTCTCTCTCTCCCCGCCATGCACACGGCAAGGGGAGAGAGAGAGAGATAAAAAAAATTTGAAAAAAATTTAAAGGGGGGGCACGAGGGGGGGGGGGAATGCTACACAATCCATCGAAAGGATTATATAGAGCTCCATCATGAAAGCTCTTCATTCGATTCAATGCTCCAAGAAGATGAGAAGAATGAAAGATTTTACAGTTTGCTCCAAAATGTAGTCGAGCCAAGCCAAAAGCAGGCATTCCAAAGAGCCGATCAACATGAGTTTGCATGCATCATACTATGGACTAATAATTATCTCATTGAAAAAACGACGACGTTCAAGACAGACGGCTTGCTTGCAAGAGCTTCACCCTACCTAGATATCACCTCGGAAAATGTAGTGTTTCCATTCTTATTCCCACTTGGCTATGGTACCTACGACCGAAAGAAATGTGAACGTTCAAAATCACGATTAGTGACTTGAACTATGTATGCATACATATTCTCCTTTCGACATCCTCCATATATATAAACAATGCAAAAACTTATCTACAAACATACTTCACTTTGATACATGACGCATGTCTAAACACCATTAGTAAAATTGCCACACAACAATCACCAAGAGCTACATATAGAACTTCAAACTACTTTGGGGAGCTGCATATGTCAACATACTTTCATATAATGATAATATGAGAGAGAGAGAGAGAGAGTAGCACATTTACGAAAAAAAAAGAGAGAGTAGCACAGAATAACAAACAACTTTTTTAACTTCCTTGATCTGCCCGATCAGCCAGACAGATCGAGAGAGAGGAGTGAGGCGCGCATAGAGACAGGATGCTGCGGCTGCGGGCGTTTCGACCTACGAACGAGAAGATCGTGCACCTTGAGCTCCACCCGACTCATCCATGGCTTGCCACAGCGGATGCTTCCGACAATGTCGTTGTGTGGGATTGGGAGCACCGCCAGGTGCAGTCATTTTGTGTGCATTCGTCTACTCTCTCTCTCTCTCTCTCTCTCTCTGTCTCGATTGCTGGTTGGCTCATCCCATCCTTGCCGTTTTACAGGTCGTCTATGAACTAAATGCTGGGGGCGTCGACACTAGACGCTTGGTTGGAGCAAAGTTGCAGAAGCTCGCAGAGGGAGAGACAGGTATCACTGGCTTGTGTCCTTCCCTTTTAGTTTGGATCGGCCTGGCAAAGAATCAGATCTTCAAGTGGATTTGGTTATATGTATCTATCTATTAAGTTGGAAGCGACGATTCCAAAAGCAAAATGAAACAGCTAGTAGCTTGATCACCCGACTAGGATTGAGCTGATGGTGGAGCAGAGTCTATTTTGTAATGGGTAATCTTCTAGACTGGACATGCATCTTTGCAAAGTTTATGTACAAATTCGAAGATCCGAGGTGGGGTTTCAAGGCAAGTAAACATGGACAATACAGTGCACATTTGAGATTGTTTGAAATGAAAATGGATTGGCCAAGACTGCTGAACAGCCATGAGAGCTGGACGTAAGCTCAAAAAGGTATGTTGGATGAAATCACAAGGAGACTGAGAGTGAGAGATTGAAAGAAACAGAGCAATGATATCATCATCAATAACCAGAACTTGAGCAAAGAAATATAGTGATGATATCACCATCATGGAGACCAAATATATTGGTTAGAATGAGAATTTGAGCAAATAGATGTACTGTTCAATGCTCATGGCTGGATGTGAGTTTAGAAAGACAGTGAAAGCAGAAGGACATTGAGAGAAAGGGATAGGAAGAAATAGAATGATGATATTATCATCATACTAACCAATTATGGTCCATGGAACTAGACCTCACTCAAAGTAGATGTATTCAACAATGTGCAGACAACCTTCGTAACGGTCCAATTGAGGGACATCTTATGGCCTTGTTAAATACTGGTCCTTACAAACAGCTTCCTTGAAAACGAGATCTATTGGCTGTATGCCACAAAGTCTATTAAATATAGCTACGTCTAAGGAGAAAATGTGGCTAGAAGTGACACACATTCTTGTTATTTATCTTGTTAGTGTCTTGTGTGCTACAAAGTTACCCACTTTTTGGAATCTCTAGTTTTTAAGACCCACACTAAGTTGTTGAAGTTATAAGTTTTGCTTATTATTTCTTAACAAGGAATTGTCGCGCTCTACAATATTTGCATATAAGAACAAAATGAAAATGCAAGTTATGATGAAGATGATGCTTTACACAAGTACAGAAATATCTAGACCCAAGTATACGGTAAGCCAAAAGGAGCAACTTTGAAGAAGAGGTACCGGATGTTCACGAGACTTAGATCTAATCATTTAACAAAACTGTAATATCTTAGTTATCCAATTCCAAAAGAAAATATGAAAGGAAATGATGAAGCGGCTCATAATCCCCTTTTTCAGAAGCAAAGTTTCTTGTTCAACTACAATTGGAAAGGAAGGGGTACCCATGTCGTGGAATTCCAGAAGGGATATCACTAGAGGCATTAATGATTGTGCCTTTTATGGTGAGCTAAGAAGTTTGATTAAGTAAATTAGTTGGCTTGGAGGTTCCAAATTTTATTCTAGTATTGGACATCCCATTTATATCAACACCTACAATGATGTAAAGAAGGGCATGAATCGCGGCATGCAAAGTAGGGTGAGCTAAGAATTTTGATCTATAAAATTATCATCCTAGATGTTCCGAATTTTAGCTTCTAGTAGTGAAATCCCCCATGTATCAACTCCTAAGGTGATGTAAAGAAAGGTGCGAGTTGTAATGCCCAAAGGGGTTTGCAAATCAATGGGTGCTGGAGATTCCTAGACTAAAAATTGTAAATTCTTCTAGCTTTATTATGTTTGCGTGTGTGTAAATAACTTTGTGGTGGATGAACCTTAGCATTTTTCAAGGCTACAAAAGACAATTAATTGGACCATGTTTCCATTGTAATTGAAGGGATTAGTCATTTCATATGACCAAGGATGCTCAACCATGGCATTTAGAGCAAAACCCTACAAATGAAACCATGGACCAAGGCATTGTGGGGCAAATGTTGTGATTGAGTAGGCACTACTATGATGGTCCATAGGTCCAAATGAAGCCATGGACCAAGGCATTATGGGGCAATGTTATGATTTAGGGGATACTACTATGATGGTCCATAGGTCCACGTGGGCGTTGGCTTCTAACAACAAGGCTCCTCATTATGAAGTGCCCACAAGGGACAATCTATGCATGTTAATTTCTTGTTTTAATTGAGAGAATGAGCATAGATAGCTAAAATATTGTTTCTTATGGCAAGTAGGATGCCTAGATACAAGTTTGTGAGGTCAATGCCGCATTATCCAAGACTATCTTTAGATATTGCAAATGGATGTTGTCAAAATATACATGTTTGCAATGCTTATGTGATGGAATGACTTTTTCACACATTATCTATGTAAAGGCTCATTAGATATTTACTCTAAACTTTGCTAGAAGCTTTAACCATGGAAAAGATGGAAATCCTTAAAGTGAAATTATAATAACAAAGCTTACATGTTCATGATTCAACTCACCAAGTTTCTATTTCCCTCATGAATGTGTGATGACATTTTTGATAGGCTATGATTTTGGGGCATAGAGCCAAGTAGATTAGACCATGCTATGGAGGTGGCAATTATGTTTGAGAAGGGGGAGAAAGTGGGGGCACTCAAAGAGTAGGTAGGAAACAAAAGCTAGAAGTTAAGAACTAGGAAGATGAGGCTCTAGATATACATTGGTAGTCTTCTATTTATAGATATGGATCCTCTCAAATTAGGGTTTGACTTATTAGACACAAGCACTCTTGAGGAAAGTTTGATGATTTAATGAAAGTTTGGTAATAAACATGTTTTTGTGAGAGTGCGCAACGGAAGAAGAACACGAACACAGAGGAGAGGAGAGAGAAAGCAGAGAATGAAGGAAGAAAGTCTGCACTGACTGAGATGAATGCTGAATACACTGGAATGGACAGAACAGTCCCTGCACGCAGCCCGGAGCGTCAGTGAGGGAACTAGGACAGACTGGAAGCAGTGGCAGCACCAATGCCGGAGACGGAGCCGGAAGGAGCAGTGCTGTACCTGCAGAGCACAATACCGGACTGACTGGGGGGGCTGATATAAATAGCCCCCAGGCCAGCAAACTGGCCGACCAGCCAAACTGGCCGACCTGGCCAGATTTGGCCGACCAGCCAGATCTGGCCGACTGCCCAGAAAATGGGCAGTCTGGACAAAAACAGCCCAGTTTGGGCTGTAACAAGTTCAGGGCTGCATGCTGACTAGGGCAGCCACAAAAATGCACTGACAGAGCTCCTCTGTCTCCTGTCAGACTCTGACAGGAGCTCACAACCAGGAGATGACAGACTGAGACTGAAGAGGAGCAGGCTAACAGTTTTGGGGCTGTTTTGAATCAATTTGTAATGCATTTTTAAAGCTTAATAACCCCTCTCAGGCCCAAAATTAGAACCTTGGATGGATTGCAAAACATAGCTTAGGCCATAATACCTTGAGACAATCGAGCTCAAAGCAGTTAGGGCATTGGACAAAGGGTGCTTGTTGATTGCCCAATGGCCTACTAAGACTATAGAGGTGATGGCAAGCTTAGCCCAGGAGCCCAAAGGGTCCCCCCCCCCCCCCCATGAGAAAGGCCAAGGCATTGAACAAAGGGTGCTCATCGGCTGCCCACTAGGCTACCAAGACTTACAAAGGCGATGAAACCGCTTTGGTCTTTGTTTTTGTTTTGTTTTTGAATTTTAAACTATTTTCTTGGTTCTTTTTGTTTTTTCTTTTTGAATGCTTTGTGCTCGTCGGCTACCTAATGGCCTACCAAGACATGCAAAGTGTCCAATAATACATTGAATGCAGAAGCATATGGACAAGACCGAAAGACAATGAACACAAGAGAAAGGGAGAGAGAAAAGAGACAGAAGAACGTAGAAATTTGTAGTCAATGAATGCTGAAATAAAGAGGGCAGATGTACAAGTGTTGTTGATATATCTCTTTGAACCAAATCTCTCCTACCAACCTGAAATGACCAACTAAAGAGAGTAAGCTGAAACGGGGCTATAAATAGCCAACGAAAGAAAGTGTCAGTTTTGGCCGACCTACCAAATTTGGCCAAATGCCATTGTAGGCCGACTAAGTAGCTGCAATTAGTGCAAAAAAGACTAGCTAGACTGCATGGCACTATCCTACCCACAAAACCTGCCCAAATACTGGCAACTGTTGGAATAATGCCTAAACTGACAGGAAAAATGCCTAATGCCCTCCGAGAGTACCTCCGAGAGAACTGACTACACCAATAGTAGCTCGAGAAATGCTAGTCCAGGGGATGACTAATCTCTAAAATCCCCTCTTAGATCTTGGATGCAACATAAGACTCAAGGATCTGGAGTGCTATCGGAGAACAACTTGAGGAAGCGCCTTCGTAAACAAATTTGCAACATTATTTTTCATATTGTAGTAAACCACATCAATGGTCTCATCCAAGATCTTCTCTTGAATGAAATGGTACTGAATCTCAATGTGCTTTGATCTAGTGTCATAAGGGCATGTATTTTTGAAACGCCACTTAACATGTGGATTAATTTTTAATCACATGGTTTGGTAAATGTTGCACATGTGAGGTATGCTTGGATTTAGAGTAAATTTACGAGTCTGGGACCGGAAGAAATCACGGGATATCAAAGGCCAAAGTTGCTATAAGTTATGCTACACAAGTACTTGGGGGTATCTGGTGTTAGTTGTTGGCCTAGGTGATTTATATGGCCATAATTGTTAGTTGGTGACACTATAGATGTGGCATTTAATGGTACCTAATACCAATCTGATGGTCAAAGATGGTGCAGAGACAGGGAATGGAAGTTGCCTAGCCAATTTAATTGTTGGCCAGTTAGATTAATTTTCAAGGCATCAAAATAATTATTAGATTAATTTTTAGTATTTAAAAACTGAATTAATATTTAATTATGGATAATGTTGGAAAAACCATTTTAGAAGGCTATCACTTGGCAAAACTTGCCCATGCAAGTGGAGAAAACGTTTTTAGGGGTTAGCGGAGTCTATTCCAGCCATTGTTAGAGGGAAGGAGGCTATTAGAGAGCAAGGAGAGGTTACTTATGTGATTTGCAGCCACCATTGATCGGTTCTATAGCATGTGATAGCAGTTTGGAGCTCTCCAAGAGCAGATCACAGCAACCCAAGGTCATTCTGGTGCAGATGACAGCATACAGGAGGGGACAACAGTCTTTTTGGTGGCTTAATCTGTAGATGACAACATCCTTGGTTGTTTGAGTAGGGTAGCAACAGTTTTCTAGTGTTTCTTGTGATAAAACTCTGAAATTTCTCTCTCCACACCATTCTCTCTCATCCCCTAGCTGTCTCTCAAGTTATCTCAGCATTTTCGAGCTGTTTGAGCCATCAGAAGGAGAGATTTGAGTCAATCTCTACTGTAAATCCTAATTTACAGCAAATATCAAGGTTTTGATAGTTGCCTCGGGAAGTGTGCCAGAAATTGGAGTCTCCAAGACTTGGATTCAACAAGGTTGAAGCAGTTTTTAGTCACATTTAAGTGGAGGCACCAGCAAATCAATGAATTTGGGGCATTTTCCATCTTCATCAAAGCGGATGAAGGCTAATTGAATACTCGAATTAAGGGGCAAATCAGATTGGAGACTTGTTGGTCATTTTGGACAGCAAAGGAAGTTGGAATACAGAAAGGGATTGGGAAAATCCCATTGTACATCAATTTTTTCTTCAATCAAGTTATAAAAATACCAAAAGGGGCGCCAATTTTGGGGTCAACAAGGTGTCCATTGTCCAAGATTGTGAGTTAATTTGCATTTCTTAGTTTTGTAATAAATGTTGTTGTTGTAACTAAGTTGTAATAAAGGAATTACCACCTATCCACGGAAGGAAGGTTGGTTTCACCTAGCATGAAATACGAGGTTCTGTACCAAAGCAATGTAACTCTCATTGTCGCAATGAAGTGTCGTAGGACCTATCTGAGGAGAGCCAAGCTCTTCGAGTAACCTTTGAAGCCATACTAACTCACATGTGGTAGAAGACGCCGCTTTGTACTCCACCTTTGTGGAAGAAAGAGCAACAGTGGGCTGCTTCTTACTACTCCACAAGATAACATTTTCACCCAAAGTAAAGCAATATCTTGTCATTGACCTTCGGTGGTCAACATATTCAGCCCATTCCAAATCTGTCGAGCTGGTAAGAACCAAAGGCGGATCTCTAGTACGTATTGGATAATGAATACCAAGATTGGAGGTCCCTCTCAGGAACCACAAAATCCTTATAGTAGCCTTCCAATGTACCATCTTGGGTTTACTTATGAACCTAGCTAATAGACCTATAGGAAAGCACAAATCAACTCGAGTGTTAAGAAGCCAAATCAAGGACCCAATCAACTACCTGTAGTAGGTAGCATTCATTGCTGGAGAATTTGCGTGGGTTGTAGTCTTCCAGTTTGGATCAATAAGAGTAGAAATGATCTCCCTCCATCTCAAATGTGGCTAAAAGCTTTTGCAGATACCATTGTTGGGAGATGAACATCCCCCTCAGAGTCTAGTAAATCTTGTTGAGAAACCACTTCTTCAGTTTACACACTTCATTTAGGGTTTTGCAGTGACAGTCCCAAAAAGGGCCGGTGTCCACATTTTGGCCGCTTTTTTAGTAGGCATCCACAATGGTGTGCCACCCTAGATAGGTTATGTCTATAAATAGGCAATCACTTCATTCATTCTTCACTTCTACCACCCCACCACTCTTCAATCATTCTTCACCTCTCTTTCTCCATCATCAGACACCCTTCCCCTCTCTCACCAGCCCCTTCCACTGCCTTCACACCCCTTTAGGAGGACATTGCGGTTCGTGGCTCGTGGTTGCCTTCACCCTTCCTCTTTTGCTTTAGGCACCCTATCCCATCATCAGGCCTTGTATTTGGAGCGTCCTCCACTTGGTGTCACTATCATGTCCCTGGCGTCAGCACCTTTTTCCATCAGGCTTCATCTTCATCTACGTTTTTCAGTTTGGAGGTCTTCTCCTTGCTTGGCGTCATCATCTCCAGCTTGACGTCAATATCCTAGCCTCTAGTGATAGTCTACATCACTGAGCGTTAGTAATTTCATGTTTTGTTTATCATAGGAGTTGCTGGGACTTGTGTTTTTGCAGCATGGCTCCTCCTCCAATACTTGGCATCACTCGTCTATCACAGAGGCTGTTGGGACTTGCGTTCTTGGAGCTTGGCTTCTCCTCCATCACATGGCATTGCTTGTTTGTCATAGAGGCTGCTAGGACGTGCATTTTGGCAGCCTCATCCTTCATCATCTGGTGTCATCATTATTCACTTTGCATTAGCATTTGGGTTGCTCTCTCTATGTTTGATCGCTTCAACACCTTGGGATTTGCATTTTGCTGCCCAGGTTACTCCTTGGCATCAGAGGATTTCTGTTCGCTTCCTCGATAGCTAGTGATTATCTTCCACATCTCCGACAGCATCAAAGGACTGTGGTCCCACTTTCTCGAGAATTGTCTTTCACCTTCTAGTGATTACTTCGATAGCCCATTGCTCGAAAGATTGCGTTTCGCTCCCTTCATCACTGTGCAAATTCCCATAGGTGCTGTCGCCTAATTCAGATAGGACAGTGCAATTATCTTCTGAGATTCGGCTTAGCTATATCAGCTTTTCTTCCCATAGCATGATTAAGTGCAGCATGACCATGTTCTTGTGTTTTTGAGTTTCTCTTCTCTGAGTGTTTGCCGTACATACTTTGTGTTACTTTCCGCAAACCCTATTGTCTCTTTGCATTGCCGCTTAGTTTGAGATGGTATCAATGCATACTTGTTATTTTTGACATGGTATCAGAGCGCAGGAGCTTAGAGAGCTAAAGACCTTGTTCATCAAAGAAGACACAGATAGGTTGCAGATTTGACATCATCTACTGATTTCCCCCTTCATTTCCGTTGCATCACCAGGAGATATAGATACCCTTCTCTTTCTCTCCCACCCACTCTTTTTTTTATTGGTTGACACTTTGGTGCTATGACTTCTCCACAGGTAGATGAATAAACCATTGGGTGCTTCTCTTTTGGCATCACCGGAACCTCCACCGATGCTTGCTGCCATGGGTCTTTGCTTCCTACCTCGTCGGAGTATATGCATCTAATCCTCAGTCACTCGTTGTGCCACCTCTCCCTTCTGGGCCACAGAGTTTATTTTGTACTGGCTTTTAGATTTTTATGCTCAAGGCAATAAGACGCATTGATGTATACTAAGCCCTTTAGAGCTACTGTAACCGGCCTGTTCACTGGGAAGGGCGGTAGCGTATAACCAAAATAAATAAATGCTTTCACCCAATTTAACAGTCGGCCACTTTACCTGAACTTAAAGACACAGAATCAAGAAGACATACAGGAAGCTAGAATGCTCTTGTTGCAACACATACACCCTGTTGGCCCCTAAGTTAGGCGCCCCTTGCGGTATTTCTTTATTTTTAAAAAGAGAAAGTACAATGGGCTGTCTTTCACCTATTCTGGGTGAAATTTGACAGCATAACAGTACAATTACTGACCCAAATCAAGTTGACCAGGAGGGGAAACTTTGCCCAAGTCTGAATCTTCTGGTTGGAGTGCAGAATTGACCATTTCAACCTGCTGTATTTACTGGTTCAGACCTGTTCTGAAACCTGTTTACAACTCATACTGTTCCTTGTACTGTTCAGCCCACTGTAATTACTGGTTCAGACCTGTTCTGACACCTGTTCTCAGCTCATATTGTTCCCTGCACTGTTCTGCATCATCTGGGCCAAGTGCCCCTTGATTCTGACATCAATTGGGCTCTGAATTAACCTCTGAACAGTCCAAAAACAGTACTGATTCAGTGCTGTTTCAGACACTTGGTGAGGTTACCACCCTCACCTGTCCCTGCTGGGATAGCATACAACTGCTCTTGTTCCTGGAGAAAGGAGGCTCTTGCCTCATGCAAAAACAGCATATTCCACACAGCTGTACCTGAATCAGAAGAAAGGCCCTTGATTTTGCAGCATAACCATACTGTCAGGGAGAGAAAGAGAGAGAGTAGGAAGCAAGCTCAGCCCTCTGCGTATCATAGACAAGGTAGACCAGCTCTCAAGAGCTCTCCATCTGCAGCAATCCATCTCCCTTTCACAAAATGAGCCCCCCATGCATTGAAACTCGTTTTTGTGCTGCCCTCTCTCTCTCTTTTGGGAATTTATGCCCAAATTGTGACACATGGCATACATGTAACAATTTTCCTGTTTAAACCTTTCGGTCTAAAATTCTCCATCCCCGGTTCAAAATTTGACCTCTGCACAGACCAGAGGATTAATCCTCGTACAAAAACAAAGATAATGACGCGAACAGATTCTGGGGTCCAAAAATAGTAACCCCCTAAATTTTAGGAGTTGCTTCCATTGCATCCCCACTAATCTTCTGACCATCTTTGCAGACTATGGCTACATCCAAATCTGTAATGGAGCTCAACTGAAAGTGAATTTCCACTGATGACTCCACATGGACTAATCTCTTGAAGATTTGTCCATCTTCACTTTGAACTAATCTCTTCCAGGCTAGTTCTTTAACACACTTGTCCATATATACTTTCACAAGTCTCTTCCAAGCTTGTCAATCTACAGTGCCATCAGTCCAGACTTATACTGGACCTTAACTGTCCAGTCTTGACTCACTAGACATTCCTGTCCGTTTCACAAACTGGCCATGCAACTCAGGCGTTTAGATTTCAAGAGGGATCCTTCAAAAAAAAAAACCAAATAAAATATGTAATAAAGAAATCAACAAAAAGGTAATAGTTGTCACAGTCTTGTGACAACTACTAGAGGATCGATTAGTATCATGGCCTTCTTGCGACTACTGCAATGCGCTATGGAAGTTGTTTCTACTTTTTCTAGGGTTTCAGGAATGTCACCTTGACAACTCATGGTTTTGCAGTCTGCTCCCTCGAGAGAGCGATTGTTGGATATTGTCCCCTCGGTAATCTGCTCCTTCGAGAGAGAGTGATTCTTCAATCCCTTCTATTACTTTTGCTCTGTAGTCCGCTCCATTGAGAGACAGGACGACCTTTGCCCACCCTTGATTGTTGCCCACCACCCTTGGCTCAGCGTGCACCCTCGATTACTCAGGTTTGAGAGGCCACCTCTGGGAGCTCTTTGATATCTCATATTCTTTGGCACGATCGATGGCCCTAATCTTATATGGCATAGGTCATCAAACAATAGTTAGTATAAACAAGCTTGGTGGTATATGCTTGGTTCCTTCGAGGCTACCGTGGACCATCTTGCAGCTGCCACTTGTTATGGACTCCCTCAATCCTTGAATCACGGAGTGTCTGAAGCCCAATGAGGAGTCCGATACTATCCCCGCTTCTCACCATGTGCTGAAGTCTCACAATCTCCTCCTCCACTGAGGGTGGAGCCTCAATAAGCAAAGGCTTCGAAGGCATTGGAGCAGGTGCCTAACTATCAGTTACATCTTGATTCTCCAAGAATGAGATGCTCAACACTCCCCTCTGTAGTTGGAAACTCCACAAACCAAGCATCACGACTCGTGTATACCACTTGCGAAACAAGATCATAAAGCCTATATCCTTGGGAGTACGAGCTTTATCCCACGAACACATGTGCCTTGGAAGCTGGCTCAAACTTGTCTCTCTTCTTCTTCGAGATATGAACATAGGCATCACACCCAAACACCTTGAAATAAGAGACATCCAGCTTCTGTCCAAAATGAGCTTAAAAAGGGGTCATACCAGCCACAGCCGAAGTAGGGGATCAATTAAGAATGTGGACAGTGGTGGCCACTGCTTTGGCTCAAAGACAATGAGGTGTCTATCAATGCTCCATCATAGTTTGTCCCATCTCTACCATTGCAATTCTATTGCTTCAATATGCCATTCTCTTGAGGGGTATTTGTGTTGGTAAATTCCTGGCGAATGCCACGATGTGCACAAAAACGAGTTAGCTCATGGGAGATAAACTCCCCTCCCTTGTCGAAATCTAGGGTCTTGAGTTTCCTGCTAGACCCGTTCTCTTCAAAGATCAACCAATCCTTAAAATATGAGAATGCTTTAGACTTCAAAGCCAAGAAATATGTCCATGCTATCCTGCTAAAATCATCAACAATTAGTATGAAATACAATGTCCTCTTAGGGGATTCCATCCTCATGGGTCCACATAAGTGCATCGGAATAGGCTCCATGGGCTCCTTAACCCATCGTGAAGCCTTATTGGGAATAACATCCCTATATTGCTTGCCACAAATGCAAGATACACAAGGCGGGTGGCTCACCCCAATGTTTGACAATCCATGTACCAGTTGACCACGAGCTGTCTTCCAAAGGTACTCATAGTCGAGGTGGCCAAATTGAGCATGGTAAAGCTTGATCTAAATCTATGAAGAAAGAAGAAGAGAAGAAAAGGCAAAGGAAGACCGCTTCTTGTAGACTCCATTCTCCTCACGTAATGCACAAAGAACCTGTCAAGAAACACCATCAAGAACTCAGAAGAAGTCTTTATCGAACTTGATTGTCAAACCAAGAGTACAAATCTTGTGCACTAAAGGAGACGATGCACTAGACTTGGCATATAGAGCACCTATGATGTGTGGGCACCGCCTTGAATGTTTGGAATCAATTGCATATCACCCTTGCCTTGGATGGAAACAGAAGAATTGTCATCTATAAGGATTTGCCCATGCATTGAACACTTACGGGCAAGCCCTTTTGAAGGAGTCATGTGGCGGGAAGTGCCACTGTTCACAATCCATTGACGAGATTGTGGGGCCATCATCATTGCATTAGTGGCAGTCAGAGGAACATTCTCTATCACCTCCAAGTAGAGGAAGGTAGCCGATGAAGGAGCAACCATTGATCCCGAGTCCTTTGTAGTCTTCTTCTCCTTGGTGTCCTTCTTGTCCTTGTTGGGGCAATCTTTCTTCCAATGACTTGTCTTGCCACAGATGTGACAAGTAGACTCCTTGGCTTTGCCATGTTTGGACTTCTTGTCCTTGTTCTTCTTGTTGTTCTTTCCCTTCTGATGCGAGGACTGATTGGTCAAAGCCTTTGACTTGGGAGCGTTTTGACCTTTGAGTTGTTTCTCTTGGTCCAAGACCATAGGAACCAACTCCTCCCACTTAAGGGTCTTTGTCTGCCTTGAAGCAATTAAGGCAGAGTAGAATGCAGTGAATTGGGGCAGTAACTGAGAAAGAAACATTATCGCCATGTCCTCCGAGGTAATCACCTTTCTTGCATTCTAGACCTACATTTGCAATTGCAGAAGCTCACTAACATGCTCCTGTATTGGAGAAGACTTGTTAGGACTCAAAGTCCTCATCTAAACCTATTAAGGCACCTGCTTCATCACGGTCATCTGATTGTACATTTGATCAAGCTCTATCGATATCTCTTGAGCCACGGTCAATGTTGAGAAACCCTTCACCCTTCACCCGCAGTTTGCGTTTTTGCGTTTAGGGTTTGCAGCCCCAAAAAGAGGCGCCATCCTAGACTGACTATGCCTATTTATAGGCCACTCTCTCATTTATTCCTTACGGCTGATTCATTCAGTCCGTCACCTCTTCTCTCTAGCCTCTCCACTACCCTCACACCCCTTCAGGAGGACATTGCGGTTCTTGGTTCGTGTCTGTCTTCATCATCTTCCTTGTGCTACGGCACCCTTGTTCCCTTGTATCACATTCACTCCATGATTGAGAACTCCATCATTCCATTCATCAAAGTTTCTTCTCTCTTCTCTTCTCCTCTCCATGTTTGCCAAGTTCACTCCAAATTTCTCTCCGCCAACCCTACTGTCTCGTTGGTACGCCATCTTTTTACAATCAAATGCTCAATGTGAGCAATGATAACTAAAGAGAGAGAGAGAGAGAGAGAGAGAGAGAGAGAGAGAGAGAGAGAGAGAGAGAGAGAGAGAGAGAGAGAGAGAGAGATGGCGACCTGACCTTCTGTTGACCCCGTCGACGCTTGCAGCTTGCGGTGTCCTGCGCTGTGTCAACGTGTAGAGAGAGAGAAGGGCGAGCGATCTGCAAGATCGATGGCGACCTGTCGCCACTGGCCGTCTTGACACAGACCCTCGCTTGTTCCACCTACGCGCAGCTGTTTTTGGCCTGACGTCTCGCTCACCATACCTGCACGCCTGGTTGTAATCAGTCTTGTGCCGCTTCAGAGAGAGAGAGAGAGAGAGAGAGAGAGAGAGAGAGAGAGAGAGAGAGAGAGAGAGAGCCTGTTGCCCTGTTTGACACCCAGACCTATTACTCGTTGAAGAGCAAACCTGCCCCGCTGCTTCTGTGCTTCTGCACTAAAGTGCAGAGATAGACAGAGGACCAACGCCACTCAGACAGCCAGTAGTTTGCCCTGCAGACGAACGGCCTTCCTCAACAGCCACACCCGGCCTTCCCGGTTTCGTCTAGCCTGCAGTGACCTCCTGTGTGACTGGACTGTGTTCGTTTCTACCTCCGGTGTGCTCCTGGTTCTGCATCTGACCTGCACACGTGGTGATACAACATGGCTGGTCTGGATATGGCTTTTATCGACAAAACGGTGGCAGCCCTTGGTCCGGATTCTGATACAGAGGAACCAGAGGAGATGGTTCCTTGCACAGAGGAGATGCCCCCTGGTCCTGATTTCCAGCCTGCGGGCAAACGCACCAAGCATACTTCGAAAGCGACAATGGATCATCAGGAACGTTCTTATGCTCAGGTTGCCTCTGATTCTATGGATTCTCAGGATGTTGACTGGGAGCATTTGCTGGAATTTGCCAACACTTTGCTTGGCGATTATGTCCAACATAATCATGAAGCTTTTTTTGACTCTGGAACTGAAGATGTGTTGGAAGCCACGGTGGACCCGAAACATGTCTTGCGCTCATTTTCGGTATTTTATGACCGGGCTGTTATACTCTTCTTCACTGGCAGGATCCCAGTGCTTTCCCATATTCGCCAGTGGCTGCACAATCTACTACAAGGGGAGTGTGTTGAGGAGATTTTTGTTGGGCCCCGAGGTTTCTATGAGGTGCTGTTGAAATTTGAGAAGCACCGGCATGCACCCTTTGCACTTTCGTTTGAAATAGGGCAACTTTGCAGGACATTGCTTTTCGTGTGGAAAATTGGGGCATTTTGTCAGAGAGAGAACCAGGGAGAGAGAAAGAGAAGAGAGAAGACTGCAGAGGAGAGAGAAAGACTGCAGGAAGAGAGAGAATAAGACTGACGAGGAGAGAGAAAGACTAGATTTAGAGAGAGAAAGATAAGAAAGAAGGGGAAGCCATAGAAGCTGTGAGCAAGAAGGGAGAGAAAGACTGTAATTGTATTAATGTGTCAAAAAGATATGTAAAATTACATGTCCTCTCCTTTTATACCAATGTCAGTGTGACATGGCATAATATCAATGTTATTTACACTAATTCCTTATTCTCATCTTCTTACACATTTTATGGCCGAATGCCCAGAGAAGCAACAGACTTCAGATGCTGAGCATGTTGCGCTGCCCATGGAAGTGTTAGCCTGCTCTTTATCATTCTCAGTCTGTCATCTCCTGGTTGTGAGCTCCTGTCAGAGTCTGACAGGAGACAGAGGAGCTCTGTCAGTTCATTTAGTGGCTGTCCTTGTTAGTCTGCAGCCTTTGGGTGTCATACAGCCCATTCTGGGCTGTTATTCTGCAGTCAGCCCATTTTCTGGGCAGGTCGGCCAGATCTGGCTGGTCGGCCAAATCTGGCCAGGTCGGCCAGATTTGGCAGGTCGGCCAGTTTTCTGGCCTGGGGGCTATATATAGCTGCCCCCCCAGTCATTCCAGCATTGTACTCTGCAGGTTCAGCACTGTCTCCGTCATCTCCGTCTCCGGCATTGGTGCTGCCATTGCTTCCAGTCTGTTCTGGTCCACTCACTGACACTCCGGGCTGCGTGCAGGGACTGCTCTGTCCATTTCAGTGTATTCAGCATTCATCTCAGTCAGTGCAGACTTTCTTCCTTCATTCTCTGCTTTCTCTCTCCTCTCCTTTGTGTTCGTGTTCTTTTTCCGTTGCGCACTCTCACATGGTATCATCGCCTGATTGAGAGCACGGAGGACATACCCTGAGGAGTGAGATACCTTACTGCTGCTGCCATCTGATCAACAACTGCCAGGCGACTTCTTCAGGAGGCCTTTTCAGCCTGCGTTTTGCTGCCTACGCTGTCTGCAGAGGCTGCCACGTCATCCAGCGACGCAGAAACCCTGCGTTTTCCACTAGGCTGTCCCTCCTTCTGCTGGGTGACCTCCCTACAGGCTGCGTTTTGCTGTTCTGCTGGTCGCTACCACTCCAGGCGGCACATTTCCTGCTGGCGACTTCTTTTCGGGCTGTTTCCTGGTGCTGGTGGTCTCTCTTCTGGTGCTCGACATCAGTTATCTTTGCGTTTTGCAGATCCAGGTGTTTGTAGGCATTCTCTGCCTGCGTCTTGGTGGTTGGTGACCACATTGTTGGTCATATTTCGACATCGGCACAACTTTCTTTGGTATTTTGCAGATTGGAAGATGTCTTACCAGTTTTCAGGCTTTGATGACTCAGAGGATGAACTTCTTTCTCATCATTCCTCTGAGCGGAGGCGGGATTATCATGAGGTTCGACGTCGAGAAGAACCTCCTCGCACTCGTCCTTCTTCAGTCCATGCATCTCAGAGGGTTCCATCTATCGCGAAGGTTTCTTCCGTGAAGACTGCTTCAGATGTGCGGATGCCTTCCTTGATTCCCTCTATTTAGGTGCCAATTCTCCCTTCCTTTCCAAAGGAAGATAAGTTGGATGGTTTCAACTACTCCCTCTGGTCATGCAAGGTGGCCTACATCCTCGATACATTTGACCTTTGGGAGCTTGTTTCTTCACCCATCGACCGTCCCCCCACGGATTCGTCCGATGGCACCTCTATGGACCGTGCAGCCTTATGGGATAGGCTCAACTCTCGAGCTCGTTCCTTTCTTTTTATGAGTCTCCATGATTCCGTTCTTGTACATGTTTACAGGTTACAGACCGCGGCGGAAGTGTGGAAGAAGCTTGCGTCTTTGTATCATCACAAGACATTTGCCCACAAGATTTCCTTGGAGAAAAAGTTGCGGATGCTCAGTTTTGATGATTCTCCTTCCATGAAGGAGCACATCACGAAGATGGAGGATATGCGAGGCGAGTTAGCCTCTCTTGGTCGTCTGATATCGTCTGAGGATATGGCGATGATTCTGTTGACTCAGCTGCCATCACCCCGTTATGATGTCTTCTATACCAGCCTCATCACTTCGAGGACCCGTGAGACACTCCTATGGGAGGAGCTTTCCCCGCTTGTCTTGAAGCATGACGAGCGACTCAAAGAGGTTGGAGCCAGTGGCTTCACCAAGGCATTTACGGCCGGCACAAGTGGCGGCAAGAAGAAGAAACAAAAGAAGGAGAAGGCCAAGGACAAGAAGGAGGAGGACAAGAAGGATGCGAAGGAGAAGAAGCCCAAGTGTTCCCGTTGTGGGAAGGGCACTCATCCCGAGGAGAAGTGTTGGCAGAAGTATCCCCATTTGAAGCCTAAGGAGAAGGACTCGAAGGCGGCCCCAGCCACAACAGAATCTGCGTTTGTGCATGTCTTTGTTGAGGAGGATACAGCCCTAGCTTCTACCACACAGGAGAAGCCTTGGCTCGTCGACAGTGGAGCATCTTCATATATGACTTTCCGTCAGGATTGGCTTTAGGATCTTCGTTCCAGAGGGGGTACTGTCACCATTGGTGACAATTCTACAGTCCCTGTTCGAGGCGTGGGGACTTTACCTATGTTTTCTGATAGGCGGTCTTCCTCCGCCAAAGTTCTCTATGTTCCTGATTTGGGTTTTAACCTATTATCTGTGCATGGCCTTACTCAGCTAGGTACCCGAGTCATTTTTACACAGGATGCAGTCACAGTGAAGGATGCTTCTACAGGTGATGCTCTTTGGACAGGTACACAGGAGGGTGGGCTTTATACGCTCACAGCCTTGGCTGCGCGGACTTCCCATGAGCTTGGGCTGCTTTGGCATGCTCGGTATGGTCATTTGAACCTCGATTCTCTTTGGCGGGCTTCTAGGAGGAAGATGGTGGCGGGCTTCCTGATTTCCCTCCTCTTCACACTTTGAGGGGCAAGCAGCACAGGCAGCCTCACCCACAGGTTGCTTCTAGGAGGGCTTCTTCTCCGCTTGAGTTGGTTCACACCGACCTTTGCGGACCTATGGGCACGGCCTCCCTTGGGAAGGCCAGGTATTTGATGCTGATTGTGGACGACTTTAGTCGTTATGTATGGCCTTATTTCTTGGAGTACAAGAGCGAGGCGTACTCCCGTTTCTGTGAGTGGCAGGTGTTTGTGGAGACCCAAACAACTTCCAAGGTTCGAGGCGTTCTAGCTGATCACGGTGGCGAGTTCACTTCTCACCTTTTCTCTCAGTTTTGCAGGGATCATGGTATTCAGGTGGAGTATTCCCATCCGAACACACCATCAGAGAATGGTGTGGTGGAGCGTGCGAATGAGACCATGGTGGAGATGGCCCAATCTATGCTGGAGCATAGGAGTCTTTCTCATTTCCTTTGGGGTGAGGCGGTGGCTACAGCGGTGCATATTCGCAACCGCTCTCCGACTTCGGCGTTACAGGACATGACTCCTTATGAGGCTTTCTTTGGCAAGAAGCCTTCCGTGTCCCATTTTCGCATCTTTGGGTGCGATGCTTTTGTCCATGTGGACAAGAAGAAGAGGAAGACGAAGTTCGACTCTAAGTCGAGAAAGCTTATCTTCGTGGGTTATAGTACGACCACGAAGGGCTATCGGCTCTACGACCCGACGACGCGGAAGGTTGAGGTGAGTCGGGATGTGATCTTTGATGAGGCTTCGGCCTTTGAGGATCCGATTGATGGTTCCATTACAGATGTTTCTTCGTCATCGACGGACCCTCCCCCACCTTCTCTCCCTTCACTTCCTTCCAGGATACCCCTTAGCACCCCCCCTATTCCTCCTCCTTCGGCTTCCCTTTCCCCTTTGGTGGATGCGACTCCGTCTTCTACGAGCTCTTCCACTGCCACTTCGGGATCTTCACGAGATACACAGCCTTCTTCTGATGCGGAGGATCTACCTTCACTCGGTGAGGGGGAGTCCCTCTCCGATTTGGGTGCTTTGCAGGTTCCGGAGACCCCCAGGTCTCCCTCACAGCAGCAGGAGTCTCTCAGGATTCCTTTATGGTATCGCCGGCTCATGCAGGATTCAGGTGTTACTCACTTTCCTGCTTCTTCTATAGGTCCACGTCGATCAACACGTTTACAGGCCCAGCGGGATAGTTCACTATGTGTGAACTATGCTCTTATGTCACAGATTCTTTAGGATTCCGAGCCTTCCACTGTGGAGGAGGCTCTTGCACAGGATATTTGGAGACAGGCTATGCAGGCCGAGCTCGATTCCATCGAGCGAAACCATACGTGGGAGCTTGTTCCGTGTCCCGTAAAACGGAAGGTGATAGGTGTGAAATGGGTCTTTAAGACCAAGTATCTTGCAGATGGCTCCTTGGACAAGCATAAGGCTAGGCTTGTTGCCAAGGGTTTTGCACAGCGTGCAGGCTTGGACTACTTCGAGACTTTTGCTCCTACAGCTAGGATGTCCACCATTCGAGTTCTTTTGGCTCTTGCTGCTCACCACCGTTGGCCTGTTTATCAGATGGACGTCAAGTCTGCTTTTCTGAATGGCGTTCTTGAGGAGGAGATTTATGTTTCACAGCCTTCTGGTTTTCTTGTGCAGGGGAAGGAGGATCATGTCTACAGGCTGCGGAAGGCTCTTTATGGCTTGAAGCAGGCTTCTCGTGGTTGGTACCAGCGGATTGACCGCTTCTTTCTACAGAGTGGCTTTGCGCGCTCCGCTTATGATCCCAACCTGTACTTGCGGGTTGTGGATTCTCTTTCAATGTTCCTTATCTTGTATGTGGATGATCTTATCATTACAGGGAGCGACACTCAGCAGGTGGAGCATACACGGTCCATTCTTCAGCAGGAGTTTGACGTGACGGATCTAGGGATCCTTCACTTCTTTCTAGGCCTGGAGATCTATCAGATGGCACAGGGCATTTTTATCTCGCAGCACAGGTACATCTCCGAGCTTCTTTCGGAGTTTGATATGGCTGAGTGTCGGCCTATCTCATGCCCCATGGACCTCGAGTCCAAGCTTTTGACAGCTGGCGTTCCCCTTACAGATTCCACCTGTTACAGGTGCCTTGTCGGCTCTCTTATCTGGCTGCTTCACATTCGGCCGGATATCTCTTTTGTGGTGGCTTTATTGTCTTCTTTTATGCAGACTCCCACCCAGGATCATTGGCAGGCGGCCTTGTGGGTTCTTCGCTATTTACAAGGGATTCGATCCTTTGGGATCATGTATGGAGATGGGATTACCCTTTCTGGATGGAGTGATTCTGATTGGGCAGGTGATGTGGATTCGAGACGATCGACTACAGGTTATGCTTTCACCCTTGGATCCGGTGCTGTCTCTTGGAGCAGCAAGAAGCAGCCTACTGTGGCACTTTCTTCTACAGAGGCTGAGTATCGGGCCCTATGTTCGACCGCTATGGAGGTAGTTTGGCTCCGTCGCTTACTGGCAGAGATTGGCTTTTTCCAGACCGGACCTACGGAGCTGCGCGTGGATAACCAGAGTGCTCTTGCTCTGGCCAAGAACCCGGTGTTTCATGCTCGGACGAAGCACATTGAGGTTCAGTATCACTATGTTCGAGAGCGGATCGTGGATTCGGAGCTGGTGGTGGTCTATTGTCCTATGGCGGCCAATGCAGCTGATCTCTTTACGAAGCCTTTGCCTCAGGCTTCTTTGCTTCATCACATGCGGTTCTTGGGTCTTCAGACTCTCCCAGGATCTGAGAGGGGGTGTTAGCCTGCTCTTTATCATTCTCAGTCTGTCATCTCCTGGTTGTGAGCTCCTGTCAGAGTCTGACAGGAGACAGAGGAGCTCTGTCAGTTCATTTAGTGGCTGTCCTTGTCAGTCTGCAGCCTCTGGGTGTCATACAGCCCATTCTGGGCTGTTATTCTGCAGTCGGCCCATTTTCTGGGCAGGTCGGCCAGATCTGGCCAAAGTCGGCTAGATCTGGCTGGTCGGCCAAATCTGGCCAGGTCGGCCAGATTTGGCAGGTCGGCCAGTTTTCTGGCCTGGGGGCTA
This sequence comes from Lygodium microphyllum, assembly GCF_053477565.2. Classification (NCBI taxonomy): domain Eukaryota; kingdom Viridiplantae; phylum Streptophyta; class Polypodiopsida; order Schizaeales; family Lygodiaceae; genus Lygodium; species Lygodium microphyllum. The sequence continues at coordinate 116,286,007 of NC_141158.1, forward strand.
TATATAGCTGCCCCCCCAGTCATTCCAGCATTGTACTCTGCAGGTTCAGCACTGTCTCCGTCATCTCCGTCTCCGGCATTGGTGCTGCCATTGCTTCCAGTCTGTTCTGGTCCCCTCACTGACGCTCCGGGCTGCGTGCAGGGACTGCTCTGTCCATTTCAGTGTATTCAGCATTCATCTCAGTCAGTGCAGACTTTCTTCCTTCATTCTCTGCTTTCTCTCTCCTCTCCTCTGTGTTCGTGTTCTTCTTCCGTTGCGCACTCTCACAGGAAGATATGGTGTGCGATGTTCTGTCGCAGGATACCACCGAGCCACCTAAAGTTTTGGATAAAGGTAAACAACATGTTTCGGGTTTGGATTCCCGCGGCAATGATTGGGTGGCTGTACGTGCAAAAAAAGATAAAAGGTTTGATGCTGGCCTGGCGGATACTGGGCCTAATGCTTCATAGGATTGCATGTGTACTTATATGCGCCGGAAAGAGATGTCTTCAGAGCATCTTGCTCATCCTATGGTTTCTTCTACACCTCGTCATCAGTCTACTAGGAAAGTCTATTCGGACGGTCCAAAGGGCCCACCTGCTAAGTTGGCTTTTGATAATAAAGGTAATGTGATTACCCCATGGGATCGTCGTTATCCCCGCTCCACCCCCAAGACAGTGGATATTCCCTCTACCTCTAAAGCCGGCCGTCAGAACTCTTTTGCCGTGTTAGCTGATTTTTTGGATGAGGGAGTCCTTGACATTCTGGCAGAAAAGGTTAAATCGAGGCAAGCTATGCCTCGTTCCTGATTTCCTTTTGATTACACATGAAGATAGCCACGTGGAATGTGCGAGGCATTTGTTCTCGCCATAAGCAATATGCCATGTGGACTGTATTGCATGAGAATCAGTGGGATGTCTTGTGTGCTGTTGAGCACAAGAGTCACGGTGAAGCAGGAAAAGTTGTAGATTGCCATGGGTTTCGCTTGTTTTACGCAGGGACACATGCCATGCATTATTCTGGTGTGCTTATGATTGTACATGAGAAATATCAGCCTGTTCTCATTAAAAATGATGTACATGGCCGTTTTGTGGTGATTGAAGTTTTATTTGAAGGAGAGATCTTATGGTTGTTGGGCCTTTATGCTCCGAATGACCCGTTATTCCACCGAGATTTTTGGAATACTTTGGAGACCTCCTTGTCACTTGGCAGACGGGGTTTTTTGATGGGGGATTTTAATATGTGTGTTGATTCTTCACAGTCCACATCAGAACATTCGGTGATGGACGCTTCGGAAAGTCGTGTGTGGAATGCTTTTGCTCTTGCTGTACTTAAGCAAGATCTCTGGTCTTGGCTACACCCCTCTTCTACAGGGTTTACTTTCCATTCTGCGCAGTATACAACTACATGGTCGTGGTTGGACCGCATGTATATCATGCAGGATGATGATTTTCTTCCTGAGATGCTGGAAATGAAAGTGTTGCAGCACTATGCCTTGTCGAACCATTTCCCTCTACAGCTTGAGATACTTGCACAACCCATTGCACCTTTTAAGCAATTCCTGGATAGACTCCCTTTGCGCTTCAACTCCTCTTATTTGAAGCATTCAATCTTTCAAGGCTATATGCAGCAATTGATTGATAGATTTTTATTGGACTTCGCCGCTGAGGGCAATGCTTCTTTTGAACGATTGCTCTCTAATGTGCAGCGGGTTGCTCGGCAGTATGGGATCCATCGTGCCTCTCTTTGTCGGCAGCGTTGGCATGCAGCGGAGGCCTTACTGGCTTTGGTTCGTTCTCTGCTAGGGGACACTCCAGATGATGTATTCCTGCTGTCATTGGCGATGCGTTTGGCTGATCTTATTAAAGAGTTTCAGTTGAAATCTTATCAGCAGGCCAAATTGCAAAATTTGACCAACAACTTGCAAGACAGTGCTTGTCAAACTCATAAGTTCTTTCGAGCTCTACATGCATCTCTTGCTCAAGAAAATATGACCAGACTACAGGATCCAGACGGTCGAATGGTCATTGATACCCAGACAATTGTGAATATGTGCAGGAATTATTTTATTAACCTTCTTGGTTCTTCTCTCTCGCCTTCTGACCAAGTTACTCATGCACATTTAGTTTTCTATGAGTTGGTCCGCAATCAGGTTCCACTTGATATGCAAACTACTTTGAAGACAAATATTTGTGAGACAGCGGTTATGGATGTTCTGTTACACCTGCTCAATGATAAAAGTCCCGGTTGGGATGGTCTCACCAATGAATTCTTTGAGACTTTTGCTACCCAACTGGTGAAACCATTAACGGCTATGTTGCAGCAGGTTTGGGAAACGGGGTTCATGCCTTCCTCATGGAAAGGTCTTATTAAACTGCTTCCTAAAGTCCCTTCGCCGTCAATGTTGAAACATTGGAGACCAATTTCTTTGATGGGTTATCGACATGAGGTAGAATGCTAATTTTTGTTTTTATTTTTTGTTATCATCCCTCTCTTTCTCTCTCTCTCTCTCTCTCTCTCTCTCTCCCCCTAAAAATTAGCATTATTACATTCATTATCTTAGACTTATTAGTCTAATCATAATGGCAAATGATGTCTAAACAAACTTAAAACAATTAATAGTTTTTGGAGCTTGGCTTGCAAAAGGTCACTACATCAATTGTACATTATATTTCTTTCACTTACGAGGGGCTTATGAGCCACCCTAATGGGTGATAATTTTTTCTCTCTTCAATGGTGACACACTCAATGATGTCTTAATAAGAGGTCCATATCAAGAGTGCAAGTAGAAAAGAACAATTGAGTGCGTACATAACACTACTAGAAATAAGTAGTATTTGTGACATAGGAAAAACTTTTGGGAAGGTCACCCATCCTAGCAGTGTCATCATCTAAGTGTGCTTACCTACTTGTAGGAGTATTTTTTTGCCATTTGGGTATATAACATTCTTTCCCTCTTAGAGAAATTGAGATGTCCTCTTCTCAAGAGATATGAATGTTGGGTTTTAAGACAAGGGTTAAGACCCACTATGCTTCCCCTATGTATCTAATTATATTTCAATATTTATGTATCAAGAAAACCTAAATAGTCCAAGTTTATTACAAAACTCTAGCACAAGGTCATGAGTAGGGCTTAAATTTCATGGTATCAAAATGACCTATAAGTTGTAGTGGGCTCTAGCTCCACTTGTATAGAGCCTACTTGTTGTACTTAAGTGGCTCTTTCAATCTCTCATTTTATGGTTATAAAATCTTTTCCAAAGTGATGGCGAACCGGCTCCACAAGCATCTTTCGGCCATTGTGCATCCGCTTCAATATGGTTTCATTAAGGGCCGAAACATTCTGCACAATATCTTAAATGTGCAAATGGCTATCGACTATGCAAGGCACTCGAATCAGCAAGTGGTTTTGATTCAATTGGATCTGGAGAAGGCCTTTGGTTATTTAGACTGGTCTTTCATTACACAACTTATGTCTACTATGGGCTTTGGTACTCAGATGTCCCGCTTGATCTACACCATTCGTACGGTGGCTTCCTCGCGAGTTATGCTAAATGGTGGTGTTACCGAGCCATTTGTCCTTGCACGCTCTGTGAGACAAGGTTGCCCTTTGAGTCCTCTCTTCTTTGCCCTTGCGACTTATCCGGTTCTTTCCATGTTATCTTCCATGGCAGCTTCTACTCAGTTGGTTGGATTGTCCCTTTCTTTTGGACAGCACTTCATTACTCAATCTTTGGCTGATGACAACTTTATGATTCTGCGTGCCGACAGGGACAATCTTCGCAAAGCATTAGATGTTTGGACGCTCTTTGGTCATGCTTCTGGTCTTCATATCAATGCTTTCAAATCGGCCATTCTCAGTTGCACGGAGTCCGATTTACAGTCGCTGGGCTGGCAGGGACAGGTTGTTCCCCGTGGTTCCATTGTCCGGCATCTTGGGTACCCTTTGGGTGTTGATGTTCGGCCAAAACAACTTCTCGAGTGGATTTCATAGAAACTGGCAGCTAAGTTTCTGTATTGGAAGTTGCAGGCTTGGCCTTTTCATGTTCGTCTTAAAGTGGCTCAGACAATTATGTTGCCGATGCTCACATATTTCTTGCTATTGCTGCCTTGGACTACTACTACTTTGAATGCTCTCACTCGGCACATTCGTTTCATGTTATGGAAGAAGGATTCCTTGCAGGCAGGCATTTCATGGATTTCTTGGTCGCATACATGTACCCCCAAACGCATGGGTGGTGGGGCTATTTTGGATGCTGAAACTCATATGTTGGCACTTCGTTGGTCTCTTTTTCGTGCCATGTGTGTGGATCAGCACCCGTGGGTCCTTATAGCCCGTTATTTTCTTGAGGATCACGGGCTTCTGCATGGTAATACATAAATTCGGAGCTCCTGGTGGCATGTTCTTAATGCAGACTCGCGGTTTTCTAGCCCCTCCTCATCCCTGCTTGTTCATTTGGTCTGCTCCTAGAAATTGGTTCTCCAGAAGGCATGTTGGCATCCAGCGGAGGACCGCTTACATACTAACTCTTTTCAACTGGAATTGTTGGCAGTTTCGCAATTACTTTCTTGGGAAGGCAAACATGAGCTCGGACCAAAATTTAACCGGATGGCACGTTTGGGCTTGACTTCAGTTGTAAATGCCACCCTTGCTAGTCGCAACGTCTTCATATCCTTTCGAACAGCCAAGAGGCTTTTCAGAATCCCTTGTGGATACCGTGATTTATGGGAACAGCTTTTGTCAGTGCTCCAGAGTAGGCAACCCTTTCTTGCCCTTGCTTTGGATTGTCCTTGGCAGGACTGGGACCTTGCGGGTCGGTTGAATTTGGGAAAGGCCTCAGCTAACTGGGTGTATCATCTTCTGATTAAAGATCATCAATGGCTGGTTACTAAAGCTAATACTGTATGGGGATTGCGGAAATCTCAGTCATGGTGGAAGACAACTGTGATGGAGGGCTGGTTGAATAAGACACCTTTCAAATGCAAGGTCTTTCTTTGGAGGGTGATGATTGGTGGTCTTTCGCTTGGTTCAGCCCGTTCCAAGCATCGAATCTCTAACGGTCATTGTTTCTTTTGCACCACTATTGTGGAATCAGCCCGTCATTGATTTATTTCGTGCCCTCTTGCTCAGAATATCTGGTCGCTCTTGTCAGCGGTTTGGCGCGCAGTGGTTGGCTTCTCGCTAAGCCCTTTTGATTGGGTTTTTGTACGACCAAAATACCCCACATCGGCACAACCGCATATGAAGATCTTGTTTCACTTTCTTAGATACTGGGGATGTTGGCACAATCAGACCACTCGGAATGCCTTTCTTTTTGATTCGGCCTCTAATGTCCCGGCACATATTGTGAGGCTTAAAGGTCTCTTGCATTAGTAGATAGATCTCACTTGGCACTCGGGCTTACTCGCTCGGGAGGACTTACTTCCCTGGCATATGGCAATTTCCTCTGCGTCTTTGCCATGACTTTTGTAACACTTTTGTAGTTTAGTACTGGAGCCTTTACACATGATGGCTTAGTATCATCGTGTATCTTGTAATCAAGTAAACTTGTACTTTTTTTCGTAATTAATACAATTACGTTTTACGAAAAAAGAGTGAGAGAGAGAGAGAGAGAGAGAGAGAGAGAGAGAGAGAGAGAGAGAGAGAGAGAATAGATGCAGACATTGAATTTGTCCCAACATGCTTGTATCTTCATCAACTCAACTTTCTTATATGCAGAAAGCTTGGAGACATCACAAGTTGTAGGACTGTCTATAGCCTCGGTCATGAGTGTCTCCAAATCATAAGACTCCAAGATGGCAAGCCTCATTACGCACCATATACGGTCATTCTCCCCATCAAGCTTTTGATTTGAAGAAAGAGCCGACAACACGGGAACCAGTCTTTATTCTCAGATAGGGTGGCGAAACCTTTTTAAGCACTTAATTGCAGCAATTAACAAATTCACAAAACTGAAATGCACACTTTACCACGCAATCTTGGATATTGGACAGCTTGTTAGCCCCAAAATTAGTGCCTCTTATGGTATTTCTTTGACTTTTATTGCGAACAGATGGAGTACAATTGAGATCCTTTGACCTCCTTCGCTAATCCAAGTGCCTCTTGTTGTCAAAACTGACCAGTGAACCTCCAAACCAATTTGCCCCTTGGTTTGGTTGGGGATTGGGCTTCATCCTACTTGTTGAAATACAAATTCAGCCCCAAATCTGATATTAATTGGTTGATCTCTTAAATCCCCTTGAAATTCCTCAATTTCAATTGTTGGAATTTAAGTCCTAGGCCCTCATTTTGAGCACACATCTGGAAATGCTGTCAAAACTTTAATTTTTGTTGTAAATTAGGGTTTACAGCAGAGATTGACTAAAGCCTCCTCCTCTTATGGCTCAAATAGCTGGAAAATGCTTAGATAACTTGAGAGATGGCTAGGGGATGAGAGAGTGTTGTAGAGAGAGAAATTTCAGAGGTTCATCACAAGAAACATTGAAAAGCTATTGTTGCCTTGATCAAAGAACCATGGAAGCTATCACTTATGGCTTAGGGCCACCAAAAAGATTGATGCCCCCTCTTGTATGCTGTCATCTGCACCAAAAGGACCTTGGGCTGTTGTCACTTCTCCCAGAGGCCTCCAAATTGTTGTCACATGTTGTGGCAGCCCTCTTTGACTCCACTTACGGTGGTAGTGCTTGCTAGGGATTCCTCCTCTTGTCATCAAAGAGTTTCACCTGCTGTAGGTGATGAAAACTCAAAATTTGTAGCAAAAGGCTGAAAATGTAGCCTTTCCTCCTTCATGAACAACAAGGACCTGCAAAAAACAGCAACTCCGCTCCTTCTCCACACGCAACCTGTTCATTGCAGCCTCCAGAGGCTGAAAACTCAAACTTTTGTCGTGAAGAATCCTCTTGATGAGGTTTGCCCATGATCAATTAGCCCTTCTACGCTGCTTTGATACCATGTTGGAGTGTGGCGAATGCAGAAGCATATGGTGATTGAAAGACAATGAACAAGAGAGAGGGAGAGAGAAAAGAGATAGAATGTAGAAATTTGTAGTTTATGAATGTTGAAATGAAGAGGGTAGATGTACAAGGGTTGTTGATGTATGTCCTTGAGCCAAATCTCTCTCACTAATCTGTAATGACCAACTAAATAAGGCAGGTTGAAATGGGTTGTAAATATCCAACAAAAGAAAGGAGAAATATTGCAAGTTGGCCAGTCAAATTTGACCAACTGCTACCAAATTTGGCCAACCTGCCAAATTTGGCCAAATGTCGCTATAACCTGTTGATTGAGCTTTTGCAATAAATACAAAGAAACCCAACTTGCTTGGTGGCACTTTCTTGCCCACAAAATCGGCGATTGTTGGAAATAATACCCAAATTGATAGGAAATGCCTAATGCCCTCGAAGAGAATTGATTGCACCAATAGTAGCCTAAGAAACGCTAGTCCAAGGGATGACTAATCTCTAACATGCCCTCTAGGAAGAAAAAGGTATGGTTAGATGTCATGAGGACATGTATTTTTGAAAACTCACCTAACATGTGGATTAATTTTTAACTACATGGTTAAGTAAATGTTGCACATTTGAGGTATAATTGGGATTAGAGTTAATTTACGAGCTCGAGACCCAAGGAAATCACGAGATGTCAAAGGCAAGAGTTGTCGTAAGTTACGCTGCACATGCACTTGGTGGTATCTGGTGCTAGTTGTTGGCCTAGGTCATTCATTTAGCCATAAGTGACAGTTAGTGACACTAGAGAAGTGGCATTTCATGGTACCTAACGCCAATTTGGCTGTCAAAGATGGCGCAGAGACACTCAGGAATGGAAGTTGCCTAGGCAATTTAATTATTGGCTAGTCAGATTATTCTTCAGGGCATTGAAATAATTATTAGATTAATTTTTAGTATTTAAAGACTGAAAATTAATATTTAACTATGGATAATGCTGGAAAAACCATTTGAAAAGGTTGCCACTTGTCAAAAATGCCCATGTAAGACCGAAAACGTCTTTAGAGGTTGGAGAGGCATTTTGAGTGATATTCAACTTGCAAGAGAGAGGGAGGAGATATTGTTGGTTTGATTTGCAGCCATTGAAGGACCTTTTGAGGCAGAAAGGAGCAGGAGAAGACCAATCAACAGTAGGTGACAACATCTACAGGCTATTCAGACAGGCAACAACAATAAATGACTGATTTCTTCAGTTCTTTGCATCTACAAGCTATTGAGATAGTGCAACAATAGTAAATGGCGGATTTTCTTCAGTTCTTTGCAAAGAAAGTCTGAATTTTCTCTCTCATCTCTCAGCCTTTCTACAATCTCTCTCATCTCCCAGCCTTGCTTCAAAGATTACAGCATTGAGATCACTAGAGAAACATAAATTTCTGATGTCTTTCCTGTAACCAGCCTCCCTCCTCGGATAGGTGGTAAATAACGTGATTAAGCACCATTTACAGCAAATAACAAATTCACAAAACTGAAATGTACACTTTATCATATAATCTTGGACATTGGACACCTTGTTGGTCCCAAAACTGCTGTCCCTTTCGGTATTTATTTAACTTAATTGAAGAGGAAGTTGATGTACAATGGGATTTTCCCAATCCCTTTCGGTATTCCAACTCCCCTTCTTGTTCAACGTGACTAGCAAGTCTTCAATTTTATTTGCCCCTTGATTCGGGCAATCAATTGGTCTTCTCCTGCTTTGATGGAGATGGAAAATGCCCCAAATTCAATGATTTTTTGGTCCCTCCACTTGAATATGCTCAAAACGGCTTCAGCCCTATTGAATCCAAGTCTTGGAGCTTCCAATTTCTGGCACACTTCTTGAGGCTGTTGCTAAACCCTAATTTTTGCTTTGCAGATTAGGGTTTACAATAGGGAAATCTGAAATTTCTCAGCCTTTGGTGATCTCAATGTTATAATATTCAGAGCAAGGCTGTAGAAAGGCTGGGAGATGAGAGAGAATGCTAAGGAGAGAGAAAATTCAGACTTTCTTTGCAAAAAACTAAAGAAAATCTATCATGTACTGCTGTTGCCTTGTCTCAACACCTAGAGATGCTGGTACCTATTGTTGATTGGTCTTCTCCTACCCCTGGTCGCCTCAAAAGGTCCTTCAATGGCAGCAAATCAGACCAGCAGCATCTCCTCCCTCTCTCTTATAGGTTGAATACACTAAAAATGCCTCTCTCCAGTCTCTAAAGAAGTTTTTCAGTCTTGCTTGGGCATTTTTGACAAGTGGCAGCCTTTCCAAATGGTTTTTTGAGCATTATTCATAATTAAATATTAATTTTATGTCTTTAAATATTGAAAATTAATCTAATAATTATTTCGGTGACTTGAAAAATAATCTGACCAACCAATAATTAAATTGGCTAGGTAACTTCCATTCCCATGTGTCTCTGCATCATCTTTGACCATCACATTGGCATTAAGTACCATTAAACGCCACTTTCCTAGTGTCACCAACTGACACTTATGTCCAAATGAATGACCTAGGCTAACAGCTGGCACCAGATACCACCAAGTACTTGTGCGGGATAACTTATAACAACCTTTGCCTTTGATATCCGGTGATTTCCTCGGGTCCCGGGCTCGTAAATTTACTCTAATCTGAGTTACACCTCACATGTGCAACATTTATTTAATTGTGTGATTAAAAAATAATCCACATGTTAAGTGAGGTTTCAAAATACATGTTCTCATGACAGGTACTATGTGTGCTGATCAGAAATTACAGCTAGTCCATCGTGATGTTTGTGGGGCCATGCGTGTCAAATCTATCAAAGGGTACTTGTACATCGTTACTTTCATAGATGACTTGACTTGTCATTGTTGCGCATATGCTTTGAAACACAAATCCGAAGTGTTTGCATGCTTTAAACATTCTTGGCCTTGGCTGAAAATGGTAGTGGATGCAAGTTGATTACACTTTGTACTGATCGAGGGGGGAATTATATGTCATGGAAGTTTAACTCCCTCTCGGTCGAAAGGGGCATTACACACCTCAACAAAACGGTGTGGCTGAAAGAAAAAATCGCACTTTGATGGAAATGGCATGTTGTATGCTATCACACAATAAACTACTCCCAAAGTTTTGACTTGATGCTATCATGTGTGCAATGTATGTGCTGAACTAAGCATTGGCTGATTATATGCCTTATGAGGCTTGGAACGGCTGGAAACCAATGGTGTCACATATCCGTGTCTTTGGTTGTTTGGCATATGCTTTAGTGCCACAACCACGAAGACATAAATTAGAAGGCAAGAATGTCAAATGCATCTTTATTGGTGATAGTGCAGAAAATAAAGGGTACCACTTGTACCAACCCTCCACCAACAAGATTTTCGTTAGTAGAGATGTGTTCGCTAAACATGCTGGTCAGCTCTTCATGGATTGTAAAAATTGGCCCAATGTGGGGCCTATGGACATGTTTGACAGTTTGTTTCCTTTATTTCAGCAAGGTGGATCTGATTTTGGTCAACTTCAGCAATCTATTGAGGGGTTACAGCAGCAAAATCAGCAGCAAACACATGCTGAACATCAGCTTGATTTTCAGCCCATTGATCAAGACACTAAGTGGGTTTACAAATTAAAATACAGATTTGATGGTAGCATTGACCGCTACAAAGCGCGTCGTATTGCCAAAGGTTATACCCAATAGCGTGGGATTGACTATGATGAGACTTTTGCATGTAGCTTAGGTAGTATGACCAGCATTTGCAATGTCATCGCTTTGGCTGCTCATTATGGTGCATTAGTTGGATGTGAAGATGGGTTTCAAATCTTCATGAGGAGTTTATGTCACACAACCTCTTGACTTTTGTTTAGAAAGGGTCAGAAAGCAAAATGTGCTGTTTGCACAAGGCCCTCTATGGTTTAAAGCAGGCACCTGTGACCTAGGGCATGGTATGAGAAGGTACATGCATGCTTGATTGCTCTTGGCTTCGGTAATTCACACACTGAGAGTATACTTTATGTCCACAAGGATGGGGATAGCCTCTTGATTCTCGTTCTTTATGTGGATGACATGTTGTTGACTAGGCCTCATGAGACACATATTTCAGCTTTGAAATATGAATTGCAGCATGCTTTTGATGTGATAGATCTTGGCCAGTTGCACTACTATCTTGGCATACAATTTACTATAGTTGAGGGGGGGCATTATTTTGTAGTAGTCTAAGTACATTGGGCAGCTCATTAAGCGTTTTCAGATGCTAGATTGCAAGCCTATCTCTACTCCCATTGAGACAGGCCACAGGTTTACACTCTAGGATGGAGAAGAACCTTTTGATGCTTTTCTTTATTAGGAGGCTGTTGGTTGTTTATTGTATTTGTGTAATACACGGCCGAATATTCAGTTTGGGGTCTCTTAGTTGGCACGCTTTATGCACAACCCTAGTACTACATATTGGCCAAGCAGTTAAACATGTCTTTCGTTATCCCAAAGGCACTCAAACATTGGCCCTTTTTTATCCTATAGGCACTACACTTTACTTGCATGCATTTACGGATAGTGATTGGGCTGGTTGTTTTGACATGAGGGTGTCCACTAGTGGCAGTTGTTTCCTACTTGGTAATTGGATCCTAAACTTGGACCTAGAGATGAGGAAGACTTGCTGAGAGAGTCATCACCCTTTGTCACCATATGCACTTGCTTATCCCAAAGGCACTCAAATATTGGGCCTTTTTTATCCTAAAGGCACCACACTTTACTTGCATGCATTTATAGATAGTGATTGGGCTGGTTGTTTTGACATGAGGATGTCCACTGGTGGCAATTGTTTCCTACTTGGTAATTGGGACCTAAACTTGGACCTAGAGATGAGGAAGACTTGTTGAGAGAGTCATCACCCTTTGTCGCTGTCCGCACTTGCTTCTGCCTTAAAGCTGCTAATGTCCTGCATTCCTTGTGGAGGTGTCCCTTCTTGCTATTAATAGCACTGAGACTTCTCTTGTTGTTGCCGCATGGCACCCCTCTCTAAAGCTGGAATATTTGAAGAAACAAGAGGTAGCATTCTCACAAAAACTTGAAGCTGAACACAACAACCGCACCTACTCCTATTGTAAAGTTGTTAATGTCATGCATTCCTTCCGGAGTTTCCCTTCTCGCCACAATAATAGCATTGAGATTTCTTTTTCTGTTGCTATATGGCACCCCTCTCTGAAAGTGGAACATCTAAAGCACCAAGAGGTAGCATCCTTAGAGAAACTTGAAGCTGAACTCAAGTCTCCAACATAACACTAGATGAGTAAAGAATGTTCGCATGCTGACCATCAAGAGGAGATATTGGAGGAGCCATGATGAGGGAGATACAAAGAAGAGGAAGAAAGACAAGAGATCTTCAAGGAGAAAAGTATGCCAAAAAGATAGACTCTCAAGGATTTCATGAGTTCAAAGCAATAAAGAAAAGCACATAGAGAAAAGAGCAACAGTAATTAGAGCGTAGTGAGGAGAACACGACAACCAAATGCACATGAACCCTCTTTAAAGCTGAGCGGTATGAAAAGATGCACCAAAAACAACCAGAACCAGCCTGAAATATTGTCACTTAGCCTTGCACAAGCACAATTAGGTGAAAACGCAGAGGCTGAAATCAAAACAAAGGCCATAACTGCAATAAATGCAAGCAATCTGCATAAACACACGTTGGCTCACCTTGTTGTCCCCAAAATGCAAAAGCAGAATGGTTAGAAATAGGTCGCCAGCCCTGAAACAGCCCCAAAAAGCTGTAAATGCAGATGGCAGACAGCAAAAGATTGATGAAAATGGGCCGAAAATTAGGAGAGGATGGTTGCCCAAGCTGAAGAGCAGTTGCAGCAGCAAGAACAGGTCCAAACAGCAGATGAAAAGCCAAAATGCAGACCTGTACCGGTAGCCCTCTAAGGGAGTCGGGGTGTCTTCTAAGGGAGTTGGGGCGCCACCCAAGAGACTTCAATGGGCGACACTCTAGATAGTCTATGCCTATATATATGGTATTGACTCCACCCATTTTTCCATTCCACTTTCATTCCTTCCGAAGTTCTGTCACTTCCTTCTTCTCTACTGTTGCTCACACCCTACCCGAAGTATACTGGAGTTTGTGGTCTATGTCTCTCCTTGTACCAAGCACTACTATCTTCCATACCTTTTAGGTTGCATTTTGGGCTGTAGATTCTCTTCTTTCTCATGAAAACCATCTCCACGATTTGGTGTCAGATTATACTTGCATTTTCGCTTTTAGATTCTCTTCCTCCACTTGGTAGCCATCATCTCCATTTGGCGTCAGCAGGCACCTGCATTATTGCTGCCAGATCACCTCTCTCCTCTCTGTATTTAGCGATAGTGCTCTCCACCTGGCATTAGCCTCTCACGCTGAGTTTCATAGTTTGACACCTCCTTGGCATCGGCAGCGTCTTGGGCTGGCACTTACTACCTCGAACACCTGTATTTTTGTAGTTCCTGCTCCGTTAGGGATTGGATTTCCTCATTTGGTAGGTTGTCTTGTTGATCCTCATCTTTGGGAGTATACATTTGTTGCTAGCTATCATCTTCCTCCTCTCAGATGATATCAGAGTACTGCGTTTTGCTCCCTGGACAGCTATCCTTCATATTTAGATTACTTAGACATCCCATTGCCCAAAGGATTGCATTATGCTTCCTCTACAGGGTAGGCTTCCTTCAGGTGTTGGCGCTTGATTAGATAGGACAGTGCATTTATCTCTTGAGCTTTGGCTCCGTTGTATCAGCTTTGTTCACTTAGTACGATTCAGTGCTTCATCATTCTCTTTTTTTGTGTTTTTTGAGTTTCTCTTCTCTCTCTGTGTTTGCCATACACACCGTGTTTTGCCCTGCAAACCCTACCATCTCTCGAGTTTGCTTTCATGGCAGTCATTTCTTGACATGGTATTAGAGCTCACCTCATTTTTTGATACGCTTGCCATTGAACTTTGGAATGGTTAATTTCTTTGCCATCGCCGTGTGTTCCTTCTCAATGAGTGAGATGTTGTTCTCAGCCTTGCGCAACATAGTGTCCGCGTGTAACAACACATGATCCTACTGCCCATGATCAGCTGGCACCATCTTCAGGGTACACCATGACCTGTCTCCCCTTTCACCTATGCATCTTGCCTTTGTGCAATCCGTCTCTCACGTGCTCCCTTGACCATGTCATTTGCCTCTGTCAATCCCATTGCTTACTTGACTTATGAGCAAGTGTATGTGGGCAGTATCCAATGTGAGAGGTTGAGAGGATCGAAGCTCAGCTGAGAGTGTAGTAGACAATGTAGAGAGTGAAGCACGACACCCAATGCAATAGATTGAAAGTCTGAAAGTACAAAGTACAACCCTTAAACCTTAGGGTTGTAAGGGGTGATCACACCCGAACATGATAAGTGCTTGTAAATGTGTAACATAGGCACATACGAAAAAAGAGAATAAATCAAGGGAAAAAACCTCCTGTACTGAGAGTAAAAAGTGTCCCAGTGTCCTACTGATCACCGACACTCCTCTGTGAGCATAGGCGTGAGTGAAACCCAACAAACCCCTTGGAGTGAAGAGTGATAAAAAATACAAGGATCATCCGTCACTAAAGGAGATCAAATTTAAAGCAATTGTGAAATGCTTCAAATTGTCACGAGGAAGAGCTTTGGTAAAGATGTCTGCCACATTACTAGTGGTAGGACAATAGACAAGGCTGATATCATTTGCATGTAGTCTCTCTCTGACAAAGTGATAATATATCTCAATATGTTTCATGCGTGTATGAAACACTGGGTTCCGTGCCACTGCAATGGCACTCTGATTGTTAGTGAACAAAGGAGTAGGCTCCATAATAGATACATCCAGATCAGCTAGCAAGCGTCTAATCCATACACATTCAACTGTGGTAGTGAAAGTTGCCTTGTATTCAGCTTCACATGACAATGTGGCAATAGTGAATTGTTTCTTGCTAAGCCAAGATATGCAAGATGAGCCAAAAAAGAAACAATTGTCACTAGTGGAGTGACGTAAATCATAATCACCAGCCCAATAAGGATCAGTGTAAGCATGTAAATGCAGTGTTCCCCCCTTGGCATAAAGCAATCCAAGAGATCTAGTACCCTGCAAGTAACGAAAGACACGCTTAATAGCTTGCCAATGTGACATGCGTGGCTGATGCATATATTTGCTCGGTTGGAATTGCAAACTGTATGTCCGGCCTAGTGTTGCATAGGTAAATAAGGCATCCAACTGCTGGAGCATATGTGTGTATATCAAACAAATCACTATCATCATGCAATGACAACTTTAGTCCAGGTTTCATTGGTGTATAGACTGGTTTGCAATCCTGTAAGCCAAATCTCTCAAGGAGTTTACCGATGTATCTTGACTGTGATAAACCAATACCTCTAGCATCATGTATGAACTGAATGCCCAAGTAATAATGCAAAGACCCCAAGTCTGACATCTCAAAAGTTTGTTGCAAATATTGTTTAAATGCTGGAATTTGATCAGCATGTGTCATTGTAAGCAAAAGGTCATCAACATATAGACAAACGATCACCATGGATCCCCCCTCTTTACATACATAATGGGTAGACTTAGATGAGCTGTTTATAAACCCTTGGTTGAGTAAAAAAGGATCAATCTTTGCATACCAAGCTCTAGGAGCTTGTTTAAGCCATATAAAGCCTTTTCAGCTTGCAAACCAAGTGTTGGGATCCCTCAACTGCAAAACCAATGGGCTATTGTACATATACTTCTTCATGAAGTTCCCTATGTAAAAATGCAGTTTTAATATCTAACTGATGCATAGTCCATCCATAATGGGCAGCCAAAGCAACCATAGATCTAATGGTAGTCATGCGGGAGGTAGGAGCAAATGTCTCCTCATAGTCAATGCCTTTCTTCTGTGCATAGCCCTTCGCTACAAGCCTTGCCTTATGTTTGTCAATGGATCCATTTGCATTCCTTTTCAACTTGTAGACCCATTTTTTTCCAATGGCTTTCTTCCTAAATCTTGTGTATCCTCAAAACATTCGGGCTCCTCATCATCAACTATACTTGCTGCCATGACAAACTCCATGGTATGTGCGATATCATGCATACGAGCTTCCCTTCTAGTACGACCAGCCACGAGAGCATCTAAATGACTATCTTTCATAGTCTGTAAATACCATCTAGGCATTTGTCTTGCCTCCTGACTGTGCACAAGCTCTTGTTGAATTTCAGATTCAGCACTTTGCTGAATATTCAGATCAGCTAATGGCTGATTTTTTGCATTTTCCAATGGAGCAGCTGGCTGAACATTAAGTTCATTTGCTGAAACTCGAGCTGAATCACCAAATGAAATGGGTAGCAGCCCTTCAAATACATCACGGGCAGCTTGATATGTGTCAAAAGTAGCAAGGGATAATTCTGATTTTTCATCAAAGAGTACATCCCTATTGACAAATACCTTTTTAGAGACAGGATCATATAGTCTATAGCCTTTGCTTTCACTACTAGATCCCACAAAAATGCATTTGACAGCCTTGTTATATAACTTTTTTCTAAGTACTTGGAGAATGTGTGCATATGCAAGACACCCAAAGGTACGAAAGTGCCCAATATAAGGTTTCTGGTTGTTCCAAGCCTCAAAAGGCATAACATTCTTTAATGCTTTGGTGGGGTATCTATTCAAAACATGGTAAGCACAGATAACGGCTTCCATCAAAAAACTGTGTGGCAAGCTCTTTGCTTTCAGCATACATCTGGCCATCTCCATGAGTGACCGATTCTTCATCTCTGCAACTCCATTTTGCTGTGGAGTATAAGCAGTGGTGGACTGATGAACAATGCCCTTCTGCTTCAAAAAGAATTCAGCATAGAGGGTATATATTCCCCCCCTCGGTCCGAATGGAGAGTTTTTATTTTATAGCCAAATTGGTTCTCAATAAGTGCTACAAAAGCCAAAAATGCATCATTTACTTCTGACTTTTTAACTAAAGAATAGACCCAGCAGAAGCGTGTAAAGTCATCAATAAAAGTCACAAAATAGTAACATCCACCCAGTGACTTTGTTTGCATAGGGTCACATACATCTAAGTGCACTAACTGTAACAACCTGGCTGTGGCTCTAAAAGCAACATCACATGGAAACAAAAACCGATGCATTTTTCCCAAAATACATCCTTTGCATAAGTGCTTAGGAGGTTTCTCCAAAAGGGGTCATCCATCTAGCATTTGTGTACGTTGTAAGAATATCAAGCTACCATAGTTCACATGCCCCATGCGATCATGCCATAACTCCACCTGTAACATAGCAGGAGTAAGAGTGGACGCTAAGTACGTTGACTGATAATTGAAAGAGCATCTAGCTCATATAATCCATGACATAGAGTGGCAGTCAAGACCAAAGTCATGTGTTCCTTATCTCTCACCATGCATCTGTCATCATCAAAGGTGACTTGCAATCCATATCGTGCCAAATAAGAAATAGATAGCAAATTCTTCTTTATATGTGGCACAAACAAAGCATCCTGTAGGTGGAGAATAGAGCCATCAATGGCAGTGAGCACAATCTCCCCAATACCTCTAACATGGTATGATGTATTGTTGGCATACTAATAAATCTCTGTGAGATGTGATATGCCTAGAAGCACCACTATAAAAAAACCAAGTGCTTGCATCCTCAGTAGAGCTAAATGCTCTATCAGCTCAAGAAGAGTCATAACTGCATGTATAAAAGCAATAGTCAGTGTCTGCAACAAGGGACGCTGACTTAGTAGCAGTGGAAGGAGCATCAGAAACAGACATCCCCGACTCCTTTTTCTTCTCTTTAGCCATGCGTTGTCTACACTAAGTGATGTAGTGGCCTAGCTTCTTGCAATAATGGCATTTTCTCTTCTTCTTGCGTGCCCCCTTGTTTTTTATTACCCTGTGAAGTGCCTGAAGTTCTAGAGCTTTGTGGATCATTCTTTACTTGGTTGCCCTTGCCTTTCTGTCGTGCCATAAAAGCCTGCTCAGAGGCTATGACATCCACACCACTGTTTTTTCTTGTTTGCTCCTCCTCTAGAAGCAAATTGACTAACTGAAGAAAAGTAATCGGTTGTGGGGCAATCCTCATGGTGAGGTTTAAGGCCGTATGAAAGGCCAAGTATGAGGGTGGTAATGAGTTCAATGTAGTAGATATTAGCTGTGTATTTGAGTAGTACTCATCGACATTCATAAGCTGCTCACGCAAGTCCTGAATTTTGTTCAAGTGATCCTGCATAGAATCACCCTCATCCATCTTCAGTGTCTCAAGCTCTTTCTTTAAGAAAGAGATGCGGGTCTCATTCTTACCAGCAAACATCTGCTCCAAAGTTAGCCAAGCTTCTTGTGAAGAAGTTGTAGACCTAATGCGAGGGATGATAGACTGTTGAATTGCCAATGCAATGAGCGACAAAGCCTGTGCATCCCATGTATCCCATGTTTTTTGAGCTGCTGATCTTTGGGGTAGTGGCTGAAGTGGAGCAGGTTGAATAGACTGAGGTGTCCGTTGTCCACGTCCTCCTGGAGGAGCAGTAGCAGGAGCGACAACTCCGGGCCTAACTTCTTTTCCGCTTACATAGTTCCAAAGATATTTCGCAATCAGCACATTCTTCATCATGAAGGACCAAAGTGAATAGTTGTTGCCATCCAATTTGTCCTCCTTGGATACATAGGTAAATACATCACCTCCTTGATTTGCCATGATAATCAATGCCAAAAGAAGAAAAAGAGCAATGTCCAAGCTGGACCAACCTGGAAATCTAAAAATTTCCAGAAATTACAGCAAATAGCTTGCTGCAATTAGCAAACTGAGGTATACTCTGTCAAAACTGTCTGTAATGTATGTAGTCCAAGGTGCACTCAATGCTCAGCAACACTGTAGAAGCAAAAGCCCCAAAATTTCTGGCCCCAAAATTTTCAAAAACAGTCTATTTCAGACTGAGACTGCAATACATTTGCCAATCTCTGAGTTTACAACAAAAGCCCCAAAATTTCACAAAATCTCCTGAATTTGACAGTTGAGAGTTGTCACAGCTGTACTGATGGCAAGCGGGGCCGGTCAGCAAGCGTGGCGAGCTGCTGGAGCCAGGCGAAGGGCGGCCCAGTTAGGCGGCGCTGCAAGTTTAGGGCGCAGGGGAGGTGGCGATGCAAGAGGCAGGTTTGTGGCGGCGCAGGAGACAGGCTGTGCAGGCAGATGGGGGCAGGAAGGGCACCACAGGGTGGTGTACTGCAGGTCACGATCTAGACAGGTGCAGGAGGTAGCGCTGCGGGCGCTGGGGACAGGCACTAGGAGGGCAGCGCTTTGCAGGTGTTGGGGGCGGAGCAGGTCGAGCTGCAGGTAGCGCAAGTGGGGCAGCAGGTCGAGCTGTAGATCTCTGGAACCAGGTATAGTGCGAGGTAGCTCGCAGGCACTCCTGGAGGATGAGACCAGAGCAGAGTTGAACTAAGCTGAACTCAGCTCTGATACCAAATGTGAGAGGTTGAGAGGATCGAAGCTCAGTTGAGATTGCAGTAGATAGTGTAGAAAGTGAAGCACGACACCCAATGCAATAGACTGAAAGAGTGTAAACTGAAACTACAAAGTGCAACCCTTAAACCTTAGGGTTGTAAGAGGTGTTCACACTTGAACATGATAAGTGCCCGTAAATGTGTAAGATAGGCACATGTGAAAAAAGAATAAGTCTGGGGAAAAAACCTCTCGTACCGAGAGTAAAAAGTGCCCCCCAATGTCCTATTGATCACCGACACTCCTCTGTGAGCGTAGGCGTGAGTGAAACCCAACACCCAGGTGCATTACATTTGCTCAGAAAAGACATCAGAGGCATCACAACTTACCACACCCTTTGAAGAGACACCAGTGCAATCCTTATGATTGTGAGACTCCAGCAACAATGCTTATGATCCTTATTATAATGATGATAACCACTCAGACCAGATCCAAGAAGAATTTCAACCTATTCATGATCACGGTGCTGCATCTGGAGAGAGATGCTGATTAGAGGTGCAACATATTTTAGCAACTTAAGGGCAATAGGTGCTGCATGTTACTGATTTCAACTTTTGATCGAGTCATACTAGCTCCAGATATGTTTCAGCCCATTAGCCAACATGGCAGCCTTAATCTGCTGCATTATGGGCCCAGGTAGCATCACACCAGCCTGGAGGAGCATTATATTATATATGAGATTAGGTTTGAATGACAGTGTAAGAAGGAATGCATTGTTTGTGCAGTTTTTGGCATCAAGTTGCTCTTACAAGTTGTGTTTAGAGCAGCTCAGATTGCAGGCCATATCTTGGAAATTTACAGGCTGATCAGTTGCAGTCAACAGTTGCTTTTGCATGAGAAGGGTACTCAAGAAGTGCTCATGTGTATTGTCTCAAAGCATTTATATGTTTATTAGCTAAGGCCTCTCTTTGCATGTTGCATGCATTTTGTGCACTGCTTGAAAGAAGGTTGCTTGCTATCATGTGCATAAAACAAGCACAGTGAATAACAAGGCATTGGGTACGGAAATGCACAAGACATGGGTTAGATGATAAAGGCCTGATTAAAATAGGTACAGTGCAGTTGCTATCCAAGCAAAGGTCTTTTTGAAATGCATAAGGTGCAAGGGCTTTGTGTATGTGCATGGTTGCTTGTGGTTGTAGCGAGCTCTCACCTTAGGGGGCACATGTTCATTTGGATCTGTGGAGGAAGGTTGGAATGATTTGAAGGCAGAGGAGAAATTCTGTGTTGGTATTCTCCTTTTAATTATGCGCTCTTCATTGTGGCAGAGCCAAAGGCAAAGATTACTGAGGCAATAAGAGGTGGAAGGTCAGTTAAACCAAATCATGATAATAGTTGTTTCATTTTCTTTTTGGGTTGATAACATTTTTTTTTTCCTCTATTTGAAGTGTGAAGCAGATCAAATTTTATGATGAAGATGTTCGTTTTTGGCATGCATGGCTTAATCGCTCTGCTGCAGCTGAAGCTCCTGCAGCTGTCAATCAACAGTTTTCTCCTCTTGGTGGAGGGCTTCAAACGCTTCGTGGAAGACATTTTTTGGTTATTTGTTGTGAAAACAAAGTCATCTTCTTGGATATGGTCACTATGCGCTCCCTGGATGTGCCCAAACAAGCACTGGAAAATAAGTCACCACTCTGGTATGCTCCATGTTTCCTTGTTTTAGATGTTACATATTTGTTACTGTCTATGGGAGTATGCATTTCCAAACTTATCAGCGTATCTTTGGCACATGCACACATCAATGTACATCCAGCATAATGAGTTTATCAACGTTGCACTGATGCTATTTTACTTCTGTGTTCACAAATGGATGTTAAACATTGCAGCAGTTGTTAACCTGAGTGGACTTTTCATTGTGTAACAAATTTGCATGGGGCTGCTAATATGTTTCATGGTTAGGCCTGCAGTTTTTGACTCTTTATTATAACCAGATGCTGGGAGCCATTGAAGGTTTCTTATGTTGCTTGGAATATGTTCCTTTTGAACTGTCCCTTTTGTAGTATGGAGTTTCTTCCCCGTGCAGCAACGGGAGATGGGCCTTTAGTTGGATTTGGTGGTTCAGATGGAGTGATTAGAGTTCTATCGATGGCTACATGGCAGGTTTATGCTCTTTTGGGCTAGATGTGCTACATGAGATTTAACTCTTATTTACAAGAATCTGAAGCTTGGCAGATCTCTGAAATATTTACTTTATGCAGCTAGTAAGAAAATATGTTGGTGGACATAAAGGAGCTGTATCTTGTATAACCACATTCCTTTCTTCTTCTGGTGAGGTAAAGTTTCAGCATATCATTGTGGTGATGTAATTTGTATGAAAAAAGTGGTCACTCGAAACTGTCTGATTTGTAGGACAACTTGCACATTGCAAACAATGCACTGTATGCAGATGACTGTTGAGTTGTCTTATTGACAGGACAGTCCATGCTTTCTTTTCTCTCCTACCAAATTCCAATTCTCTCAATCTCATTGAGATTCTATAGATGTGTATCAAGACAAAGCAATGCTTAGTTATGGTTAATTCTGCATGCAGGCGTGAAAGTTTATGCCTCATTTTGAAAATTTTGAAACAGTTGCTGGTTTTTCCATGTGAAGTTCTTTTTTCCTCTGCTTCATCGCTAAACTCATCTGCTGCAAATATTGTGATTCTCTTAATAACCTTATTCTACCCCCCTCCAGTAAAAAACAAATAGACTATACTTCTGGAATTTACATGTCTTGTTTAACATACCTCATTTCTTCCTTGAATGTTCCCTGGTGACTTAACAATGAGTGTGAAATGCCTGATGACTTAACATGAGTGCGACATGCTCGCATTGGTGGTGTATGTAGTAAGTTTATGCGAAAAAGGCTACCTTTAGTGGCCTGCTTTTCTTCAATGCACACTGCCATAAACTTCTTTAGGGGCACGAAACAAGAATTTTTATTTTGAAGTGAAAAGACTGGCTTGTTTCTGATGGTAAATATTTTGATGCTTTATTCCAATGCCAACTGCCTGACTCTACTTTTCAAATCATGTTTTTGACAGATGCTTCTTGCATCTGGTGCAAGTGATGGTTTAATAGTCCTGTGGACTGCGGATAGTTTCCATGATACTCGTGAGATGGCACCTAAGCATACTATTGGCAAGGTGTAAATTGACAACCTATGTTGTGTTTTGTGGTTTGAATTTGTCGTATTTTGTGGTTTGAAATGTACAAGCAGCCATATTGTTAGATTCATGGTTGTTTGAACATTGGCCAAATGAATGTGTTTTCATGTACTGACTTTAAGAGTCTTGGTTATGAAGGCACATGATGGAGGTATCTATGCAATTGAGCTTGCTAGAGTTCTAGGAGGTGCGCCACAACTCATTACTATAGGGGCAGATAAGACACTAGCAGTTTGGGATACAGTCTCGTTTAAGGTAAAATTGTCCTGGCTGATGAAGGGTTTTGTTATGTGTTTGTTTGTTTGTTTTTGAGATGACACTGTTGACTTTTTCAGGAGTTAAAAAGAATAAAACCTGTAGCTAAACTGGCTTGTCATAGTGTGGCATCTTGGTGCCACCCACGTGCACCAGCACTTGATATCCTTACTTGTGTGAAGGACTCACACATCTGGTAACATCATCAATATTGTGCAACAACAGAACACTCTATTTTGAGCCAATAATTCATTCTGTTCATTGTCTTGCTCTTTGCTTACTATATTTTGCTATATCCTTTCAGGGCTGTTCAGCATTCTACTTACACAGCTATTACCAGGCCTTTGTGTGATTTAACTTCTCAAGTTCCTGCCAGCTTTCTTGCTCCTAACAAAAAGTTGAAGGTCAGATTCAAGATGTTCGAAACCTACTTTTTCTCATCCGAACAAGCATGTATGCTTTAAGTCATTGAGACATGGGTTATAGAAATTAATCATAAGCAACTTCAATGTCTGTGCATTGTCAAGTTGCCTGGCACATGGTAGTGGATTGTGTTAATAAAGAGATGAGTGTCAGCATTATGCTGTCAACATTGACTTGCCCAGATTGGTGTTTAATTTTTGGCAACATTCTAAGAATCAACTGTTGTAACATCTTTGTTTGCACTAAAAGTAACAAAAATAAGAGGATCTGTACACTCTTTCCTTCATCAAGTGTTCATCGGAATGTGTTAGTGTGTCCTATGCTTTGTGTCTTTGTGTCTCCTTTGTGTGCTCTAGCATTCCTTTACAACTTCATCTGGTTATTAGGAGGAGTTAAGACCCCATCTAGTATCATTAACCTTGTTGTTGGAGGCTTCATCATTGCATTCTGTCCACAGATAGATCCATATAGTATGATCCTTCTAGTGTGAGTAGACATGTATGATCCGTACGGATCCCAACACACCCCCCCCCCCCCCCCCCCCCCCCCCCCCTTCCTTTGCGTGTTTCTCTCTATCCTCATCGACCTCTACCTCAACCTCACTTACCACCTCTTCTTGTATCTCTCTTACAAGCTCCTCTACAATCTACTCTTCTCTCTCCTCCATCTACCTCTCTCTACCTCTACATCCTTCTCTTCCTCTTGTGTCTCATCTCCTATGTGTAGCTCTATATCTATTTCCTCTTCCTTTCCCCTACCTCTACTTGTATTTTCATGTTCTTTATCTCTATCACAATACCTAAGCCTCTTCATGAAGTCTTCGCATTACACACAGCTCACCTTGAGGTCTAACTTTTGTTGAATGAGAAAACAAAGGAGTCATCTCTTTTGGCGGAGTATGGTTGCCATAGTAGGAGAGTGATTTTCCTTCATGGATTGCCGAACAATGTTTAGAGATAGAAATTACAAGGTCTCAAATGGGCTGGGACTTGATAGAGACAACTATGGAGGGATGCATCGAGAGTGGAAGCAAGATACACTTATGAGACTTGGATAACATATTTTTCTAGACCCTCAACGAGCCCTCAAACAACCTTTTCTCAACTTTCATGAATAAATTTGACAAGATGTAGCCTTTTGTAATTTTTGCTTTAATTAATTACTTTTCGGAATTTAAACATGAAAATTAATTAACTATGCTTTTGACCTTGCTTGCCCATTCACATAATGTGCTAACCCTCATGGGTCATTTAATGATCCCAATATTGATTGGCCTTGGACTAGCATTATTTAGTATTAACACTAGTCTTGTTGCAAAAAAGCCACTTTTGTAGCAATTTGGGCCCTCCATAAAAAAATTCTTTTGTCATTCATTAGAAAGAGAAAAAACAACTTTAGGGAAATGTGACCAATACAAGATAGTAGCGGGAAAAAAGTAGAAATGGTCAAAACAAGCTAGGAAATGTATATTTCTATATCCATGTTTCGCAGAAAATTGAAAACTTTGAGTAAATCTAATCAAAACCATCTCAATGTTTCTTTAATTAGACTAAAGCTTTCTTGGAAAATAGTATGATATGTATAGCATGCATTCCCATTAAGAGAATTGCAATCAGATAAAAATTGTCAAGTTTTTTAAGAGCTCCAAAAGCACTGTTGAGTATTGTTTTGACCAATTTTCATGTACTTTTGAAAATTGAATTTTTATAGAAAATGAATTTTCACTTAAAACATGTTTCAAACTTTTATTCTACTATCTTATAATATTGGTAATCCAATTTTGATGTCATATGCACATATTATTTCAAATATAGTAAAATAGGATCTAAGCCACTAAAGTGGCTTGTAGCCACTTTTGTGGCAAATTACAAGACTAGTGTTAATGCCTAGTTCCACGTATCACCTGTCATGAGAACATGTATTTTTGAAAACTCACTTAACATATGGATTATTTTTTAATCACATGATTAAGTAAATGTCGCACATATGAGGTGCAACTGGGGTTAGAGTAAATTTACGAGCTTGGGACGCGAGAAAATCATGGGATATCAAAGGCAAAAGTTGCTATAAGTTATGTTGCATAGCTACTTGGTGGTATCTGGTGTCAATTATTGGCCTAGGTCATTCATTTGGCCATAAGTGTTAGTTGGTGACACTAGAGATGTGGCGTTTAATGGTACCTAACACTAATCTAATGGTTAAAGATGGCACAAAGAGACTCGGGAGTGGAAGATGCTTAGCCAATTTAATTATTGGCCAGTCAGATTATTTTTTTGAGCATCGAAATAATCATGAGATTAATTTTTAGTAATTAAAGACTGAAAATTAATACGTAATGATGGATAATGTTGGAAAAACCATTTGGGAAGGCTACCACTTGGCAAACTTGCCCATACAGGCTGGTAAAAGACTAAAGAAGAGGAAAAACTAGATGATTCTTGTTGTAGAAAATGTGGGAGAGCTATGAGTACCCATGGCCAGCCTATTTTCAGCCATTGTAGCCAGCCACGAGTGAGTTTTGAGGAGGCGATTGCAGATTCAGACCCTCCACAGCAGGGCAATTGCATCCAGGTATAAGGTGACAACTGATTTGGATGTCTCAGCTATAGATGACAACATTTAATGTTGTTGTGGTAGGGCAACAGCTGCATTTGATTGATTTTCAGTCATTCTTTGTAACAAAACTTTGGATTTTCTCTCTCTACAGCTTTCTCTCTCATCTAGTAGCCATTTCACAACCTTGCTTTCGAAGATCTCAGCATTCAAACTCTTGGAGGTTGATAAATTGCAAATTTCTCTACTGTAAACCCTAATTTACAGCAGAAATTAGGGTTTAGCAGCAGCCTTGGGAAGCATGCTAGAAATTGGAAGCTCCAAGACTTGGATTTTTCTAGGCTGAAGGTGAATTTCAGCTAAATTCAGGTGGAGGACTAGCCATCCATTGAATTTGGGGTATTTCCATTGTCCATGAAGGGGATGATGCCCATTTAAGTGCCCGAATCAAAGGGCAAAACAGTTTGAA
This sequence comes from Lygodium microphyllum, assembly GCF_053477565.2. Lineage (NCBI taxonomy): Eukaryota > Viridiplantae > Streptophyta > Polypodiopsida > Schizaeales > Lygodiaceae > Lygodium > Lygodium microphyllum. The sequence goes on from NC_141158.1 coordinate 116,312,310, forward strand.
GACTTGCCGGTCACTTTGGACAGCAAGGGGAGTGTGGATTGTGAAGGGGATTGAGAGAATCCCATTGTAAATTAATTTCTTCTTCAATAAAGCTAGAGAAATATCGAAAGGGCCCCAAACTTTGGGGCCAATTAAGTGTGCATTGTCCAAGATCAGTAGGTTATTTTCAGATTTGCATTTATTGTTTGTTGTTGTAATTAAGTTGTAATAAGGGATTTACCGTCCATCCACGGAAGAAAGGCTGGTTTCATCACCATTGGACATTTAATGGCCCAATTAATAGCGTGGATCTCAAATTGACAAGTATCCACACGCACGTATTTGGTATAATTTTGTACAACCTTTGTCAATGTCAACCATTGTTTACTGGGGTTATGTAGGGCGTCGCTATGAATTAACTAACTTGTGCTACATATTTGCACCTCACATACTAAAAAATTAGGTTTGATCTTATTAGGTTAGGGTTCAGTAGCATGCACACACTCACACTCAGTGTGAACAAGAGAGGAGAGTGTTGGAAGGTCACATCTGCTATGTGAGAATGAATGAAAGTACACTCCCTAAGGTACTAAGTACCACACCCACTGATGAGTGTTCACACTAGGAAAAAACCCTTCTCTAGCTTAGAAGGTAAAAAGTGCTTATGGGATAAGGGAGCGTTTACACTAGAACTTAGGAGGAACATGATGAGGGTAACAAACCCCCCTTGAGTGAATCATGTGAATGTACATAGGAAATAGACAGATCAATTGCCAAACGGTAGCAAGCTGAGAGCCTTGCAAAAGGCTTCGAACTTCTCTCTAGAGAGAGCCTTCGTAAACACATCTGCCAAGTTGTCCTGTGTAGGGACATAAACCGAGTCAATCTCCCTTGCATGGAGCCTCTCTCTGATATAATGATAATGCACCTCAATGTGCCTAGTGTGAGCATGAAAAGTTGGATTCGTCTCAATTGCCATGGCACTGACTGTCAGTGCAGATAGGAGTGGCTAACCCCTTCTCTAGCTAGAAGGTAGAAAGTGCTGGTGGGATTAGGGAACATTCACACCAGAACTTAGGAGGAACACGATAAGTGTAAGAGATCTTGGCCTAGAATGAACACTAGCGATACGCTTAACACGGGTAAGTTGTGCACAACTTAACAATAGCAAAGCTAATGATTAAAAATACTCATCCTCATGACATGCGCCCTCACCCTTGCTGTCCACCTGCTGATGATTGCTCCTCTTGTTGCCAACTAGCTGCCATGGCTTGAGACAATAGGCCACCTTGCTGCCACCCTATTGTCATGTTCTAGCTATATGCAGCGTATTTGCAACCTTCTGCCTGGTCTTTCCAGCATCAGAACTGTTGTGTTTTGTTGCTGTTCTGACTGCTTGGGCTGACATATCCCTTGGACAGTTTGCTGTTTGCATTTTCACCTGTTTGTGCTGCTGCCCACTTTTTGGATCATCCAGTCAGCTGCATTTTCTCCTCTAGAGGCTGTCTTTGCTGCTGTCCACTTCTCCAAGACTGCTACAGATGTGTGTTCTTCTGCTGCAAGCACAGTGGGATGCTTTGATATCCGAGTCTTGGTAATGTGTTGCTTTGGGACCATGTGGAGGCTATCTACATCAACTCCCTCCACTCAGTTCATTCCTAGAGAGAGAGAGAGTGGTTTGAGTTTTCCTTAGCTTTTTGGACATATATTATTTCATTCAGTTCATTGAGTTATTCCTTCATCCTACACTTTTGTGTTTTGTGCTTTCTTGAGTTTCTGAAACCAGCCTTCCTTCTTGGCAAGGGTGGTAGATGACCTGATTTAACACTATTATAGCAAGCAAATAAACTCACAAATCTGAAATAAATACATTACCACATTAATTTTGGATCGCTGACATATGATTGGCCCAAAAACTGGCGCCCTGTGCGGTATATTTTAAACTTATATTTCTTGAATTCGTAGCACACTGATCTCTATACAAATTTCGATAAGTTTGGCTTTCATTGATGAGCAGTTGCATCAAGATCCAATTCACCACTTTGTTTTTGACATAATTTGGGTGCACATCAAATTGAGTATACTTGCATGCACATCAACTTCAATGTGGATGTCCAAATCTGCTGTAAATACTTAATTTTCAGCAGCTGCTCCTATGTTTGGGCTTGTGTTTAGTGGGCATGCACTTTGAGGTGGCTGAGAGACCCTAATTTTTGCTGTAAGTTAGGGTATTGACAGTATAAACACTACTGTCCACCTTCAACAAACAGCTGAGCAAAATTGAGAATTGTTGAGAATAGCTGAGATTCAATGGCACACTTCTCAAGATAGCTGATAAGTCCTAATTCCATCAGTAATTAGGTCCAAATTCATCAAAACAGTGCTAAATATATTTGGATTTGCTGAGATGATGGAGGACAGCAGAGGAGAGAGAAACCTTCAATATGATGCCAAAAAAGTGCTGTAACAGCAATCCCCTCCTGTTTTAGAGAGAGAAAATCAGGTCATCTGCTGGTTTTTAGGTAACTTAATCTCACATGTGCACAACTTAGGTGTCCAAATAACATTAAGTTAAATGTTCAAGTCCACGTGTCAGTTTCTCTTTGAGTTTAGTTGTTTTTGTGGAGTTTGTACAGTCTTTGTGTTTTCTATGCAAACTCAAGGTATAATCCTCACATGGTACATATTTCCCTTGGTTCACAAATCGCTACTTCAAGTGATTCTCTGCTGAATGATGCATCTCATTTACTCCCATCTATGCTTCTACACACACATACTAGTCTTCCTATCCCTCCCTCCCATGTGGTTATCTTGGGATATCCTGCTGAGACTATTGATCACATAGACAGAGGTTTCAGTTCCATTAAACTTTGCCCCCAGTCATATCCCTGATTCTGCCTCTATTGGTCATTTAGTTTCCTTGGGTATGATTGGGAGCCAAGGTTTTGATGTTTCATCATCCGAACCCTCAGCTGTTGTGAATGTGCTTTATGGTACACTACCAGGTGTTTAAATTTCAAGATTTCTACATTTGCACCAGTCCCTTGCTACTATGCCCAGTGGATCCGGAGCATTTTGTGATGGGGATTCCTTTGAATGAGTGTCGGTACATGCCAGTGACAACCGCAATATGGTTGGGTAATATAGACTAAAGTAGATTGCATTTATTAAAGACAAATGCAATAGCTTTCAAACACTCTCAAGGTCTTTGCATGCCTTTATTAATGGCCTACCATATTTTTAGCATACATATGGTGGAAATGTTTCAACATTTGGACAGTTTGATACGTAAATACAATAGTTTCCAAATATTTAAGGTCTTTGTGTGGCTTTAAAAGATTTTTACCATGTTTATAGCAGACATATGGTGGAATTATTTTCATATTTGGACAGTTTGCTAAAAAGTACATGTTTTCCTTTTCCTCTTTGAAGGAGGTGATTTGGTCTGAGTTTACAGGCATCATGAAAAAAACCTTTCTGGCATAATCTGTTAATATGGTTCACTAATATGAATTGTTTTCTTCTGACTGATTCAGTGCTACTGCATGATCGTACATCCTCTTCAACCACACCTCGTTGCAACTGGAACAAACTTAGGTGTTATTCTTAGTGAGTTTGATGCCAAAGCCCTTCCTGCCACTATTGCAATGCCAACCCCATCTGGGAGCAAGGAACATACAGCAGCTTTCATTGCTGAGAAAGAAATCAGGCTACTTAGTTTTCAGCTCTCTACACCATTGAACTCTACTATTGGAAGCTCAGTTTCAGCAACAGATCCCAACCGTCCTCGACATGATTCTTCTGAATCACCACAATTACAAGTGAAGCAGACCAAGAAGCGTGTTGTCAATGTACCTCATGATGTGTATTCCCGTGTTTCTATCAGCAAATCTGGAAAGTATGCCTCTTCATCATGTCTGAAACTTCCAGTTGAAGGGATGAATTTGAAGTGTGTGTGAAAAAGCTTCAATCAAGGTTAAGCCCTAGGCTGCAAGACAGATCTGTATTTTGATTTTGTACCTGATAATGTGCACCTTTCATTGTACGTGCAGGCATGTGGCTGTTGTTTGGCCTGATGTGCCTCATTTTGCAGTATACAAAGTGGCTGATTGGTCCATAGTTGATTCTGGGTCTGCAAAGCATTTTGCATGGGACTCTTGTAATGAGCGATATGCATTGGTAGAGACAACTGTTGTCCCCAGGATGCCACAGTTGGTGAAAGGTAGAAAGGCAAAAGAAGCTGCAGCTCAAGCAGCAGCAGCAGCGGCTGCTGCTGCAAGTGCAGCTGCATCAGCTACTGTACAAGTGCGAATAATATTAGATGATGGGAGTGCGAATCAGCTCACTAGATCCATTGAAGGGAGGGCTGAACCGGTACATTTATAATGCTTTGATCTTAAAAAGGCTCTCTCTCTCTCTTTGCCTGTGTGTCTCTCTCAACCTTCATCTTATTCTTGGTAATGAAATTAACTAAGCTGTTCAACTTTTAAAATACTGTTAGGAATTTGATACAGTCCACCTTAAACACAGCTTTCTGATGCATATGTAAATTACGCTTGCTCACTGTAGTCCTGACCTCTCAGAATAGAAACATCCAAGTTGTATTTCTGTTTTGGTCATTGGCAGTCGCACACCTCTCAGAATAGAACCATCCATGTTGTATTTCTGTTTTGCAATAGGATGTCATGCCTGACTGAATGGTCAGCATAGTCATTCTCAGCAGACCAGGGTGCTGGATGTTAACATAAATCTTTAGGTTCATATGCTTTTATGGTGCTTACACCATTTTGGAGATTCATGATTTGCAACATAACTGGATAATCTGGTTCAGCTCTCTTGGATGGGTCTGCCTTATGAGTTGTTGATGGTCTGGATCTTTTGTGGAGGGCATGGTGAGCAGAGATTCTTGGCTTGCAACATAACTGGATGTGCCGTTAAGAATTTTTTTAGTGGATCTCATGGCAGTGTAGCTTTATAAGTTGTTCACCAGCTGTTGAGTTAAAGAGCCAATGAGACTTTTATGGGCATTCAACATTCGTTTTGCACCTATACTACACATCCTCATAAGACTGTGGACTGTAATTCTGACCAAATTAATAACTTTGCCATGTATGTATCTTTAGGTAGGTATAGATCTAGATACGAGATAGATGTAGATGTGGATAAGTAACTGGAACTTGTGTATTTTTGCAAGACAGGTGATTGGCCTTCAAGGAGGTGCTCTGTTGGGTGTAGCATACAAATTTCCTCGACGCATGAGTTTCTCAAATGCTGCTGCAGCATCTGCAGTATCGGCTGCTCAGGCTGCGGCATTTCCAGGTGTTGCTCCCACATTTTCCAGCATGGAAGATGGAGGTGGACTTGGAAGAGGGGAGACACCATCCAATTTTCAGCTTTATAGGTAAGAAAACCCCTTTGTGATATCAGGGGACTTTGAAAACACATGAGAGTTGTGAGTGGTTTGTAAACAGTAAGTGGTTAGTGAATGGTGATAGACTACTTATGTTAAGGTCTGTTAAACTTTTACACTCTGGTGTATGTGCAGTTGGGAGACATTTAAACCAGTTGGGGGTCTCCTTCCTGAGCCTGATTGGACTGCATGGGATCCAACGGTGGAGTATTGTGCATTGGCATATCAACACTCTATTGTGATATCATCGCTTAGACCACAATACCGTTACTTAGGAAGTGTTGCAATTGCTGGAGCTACTGGTGGCATTTGGCATCGCCGACAGCTTTTTTTGGCAACATCGACCACCATAGAGTAACCACTACAGAGTAACCTTCACAATTTTATATAGATGCCAAACAATTGTGAACTATTGTTTTTTCCTATTAAGTGTGTGTTTTCCCTTGTTTGTCTTCTCTGCTCAAGTGTGTACTTGACTACATATCTTTACTGCACTATTGATTCGGGAGTACTCAGGGTTCATTATGTCAAAGCATTGGAAATGTGCTGATATGCTATCTAACATGTGCAAACAGTACAATCATTGTAGAGGCTGTGCTAAGATTCATGAGGAGCTTGTGATTAGGTTTCTAGGAAGTTGGTACTAGATCTAGATTCTGGCAGTCTCAGTTTTGAATGCTTGCTTCTGTGTCTATCTAGGGTTGAGTAGGTAGACACATATGAAGGTTGTAGTTAGGGCTGATGCCTTACACATATGCAGGTTCTAGTTGGGATGATGGCCTGGAGACATGTATTGAGGGTAAAGCAACAGTTATAAGTAAGAGCACTGTTATTGCTGATGCTCCCTCTGTAATGGCAGAGTTTTCTGTTTGTGAACTTTTTGGACTAAAGAATGCACATGCTTCTGCCCTAGCCTTAGTCTTTCCGAGTGGAGATAGGTGCCTGCAGTTTGGGATGATGCCAAGAGCAACTTGTGTCCTTGTAGGTTTGTGGTAACTAAAGAGCATGTTTGAAGAGCATATGGTTGGGTTGTGAGCTATACATCCAATGGTCTTTGATCAGTCAGAGATGGGATGAACTATCTATTAGCTCATTGCTATAGCAAAAGTATGGTAGGCTGGTGATTTTGGATATGTTGGGCCTAGTGAAACCAGCCTTCCTTCTTGGAAAGAGTGGTAATTCCCTGATTAAGCACTTAATTACAGCAATCAGCAAATGAACATAGCCTAAAATGCACAAATTACCTTAATAATCTCGGACATTGGACACCTTGTTGGCCCCAGAATTGGCACCCTTTTCGGTATTTCTTTAACTTGATTGCTAGTGGAATGGGTACAAGCTGAGATTTACAATTTCCTTTGCTGTTCCAAAAGCCTCTTTATTGTAGTAACAATCAGCAATCAATTCGAGTCAATTTCCCCTTGATTTTTCACCCAAGACTTGCTTGAATGGAACCTCCAACTGGCCAAATGCTACCCCAAATTACAATGAATGGGTTGGCATCTGAATTCCAATGAATTACACAATTTACAATGAATGGGTTGGCATCAGAATTCCTTGACAATTACATAAATTTCAGGTGCTGAATTCAGTATACAATGCCTTCACCAACTGGCACGGGTCCCAAGGTGGTTGTCAGACCTTAATTTCTGTAGAAATTTATGGTTTACTGTAGAGACCTTTCTTCTGTCCACCAAATTTGGCTAAGATGTACTCAAAATGTTGAGAAATGCTGAGATCTCTCGAGAATAGGTTGGAGAAGATAAAAGAAAGCCAAGATGAGAGAGAAATCTGATTTTTATCATGAGAAAATCCTAAATTCTTCTTGCTCTAGTTTGCATTTAATGCAGCCACCTATTGCCAAACACCTCCAAGTTGCTGCCACTAGATCGACAATGCTGTTACCAGCCCTTGGAAGGTGACTCTCTCCAAGTTGCATACTGAGATCCCTAGATGGCTGTTTTCTACAACAAATCACCGTTCTATGATCATAAAATGAACCAGCAGCTCTCTCTCTCTCTCTCTCTCTCCTCCCTAAGCTATAAACTAGCTGAATGGTTGAGATCCAATCCGCAAAAGTGTTTTCTCAGTTTGCATGGGCATTTTTGCCAAATGGCAGCATTCGAAACCCATTTTTTAGTATTATCCAGCCGTTTAATTAAATTTCAAAATTAAATAATCTTGAAAATTAATTTCAACCCTTCTGACCCTACCCAGAATTAAGGTGCCCATCCATAATTAAATTGGCTAGGCCATTTGCAACTTGGAGTAGTCCCCAATCTTTTTGACTCTTAGACTAGTATTAATTAATTAATTAATTAATGCTAGTCCCCAATGTTACCACCAATAGTTATTGAACAAATAACTGTCGTAGGGTTAAACAGACACCAATCGACCCCTAAAGCCTAGTTAGCATAACTTATTACAACTTTTGCCTTTGGCACCCACTACATCCTTGGGATCCTTGGCTTGTTACCATGAAATAACTGCCATGCGCATCACATGTCCTAAATAACCTTGCACATTTAATTAATAACTTAATCAAATGCTATCAACGAGATTAAAGCATCTTGAAATTTCACGTCCCCGTGACACCTAGTGACCTTCATTTTTATCCAACAAAAGAGCTCATTACATTTTGCTCCATATGGATGTACTTTTCTTGCTTGGTGCAATTGCTATTAAAGTACTAAGATACTCAAGACGAGGTTTTCTTACTTTTGCGAGAGATATCGAAGTATGAATAGTATGAAATATGCAAAAAGAAATCCATGGATGTCTCATCCTTGTTTCATATAACTCCAATTATTAACCTTTCTAAGTGCATGTTGAAGTGTAAAAAGCTAGATCATCTCACAAGGCACTAGCTACCAAAGCAATTGGACAAAGACACCAAGGGGATGCAAGAAGATGTTAGCGGACATCTGTGTCATGGACAATCATCTCCCATCGGTGAGCCTTAGTTTGAGTTAGACGAGGACATTAGGAGCTTTGTTATTTTGTTTGTTTGTCATTTCATGTGTTTTGACGAAGATGGAAGCTCCTTTAATTAGTGTGCATTTAAGTGCATCACAATTTTTAGTGAGTTTTAGTGTATTCACATTGGCTCTTTAGAGATCCAACTTAGTACATTTCTATCTTAGGCTGCTAGGACCTGTGTTCCCACTGGAGCACTTAGTTTGAGTTAGACGAGGACATTAGGAGCTTGGACATTTTGTTTGTTTGTCATTTCATGTGTTTTGAGGGAGATGGAAGCTTCTTTCATTAGTGTGTATTTCAATGCATGATAGTTTTCAGTTAGTTTTAGTGTGTTCACATTGGCTCTTTAGAGATTCAACTTAGTGTATTTTTAGTTTAGCCTTCTAGGGCTTGTGTTCCCACAGGAGCACGTAGTTTGTGGGCTATTCATCAGTTTGTTCACATTGGCTCTTTAGAGATCCAACTCAGTGCATTTCTATTTTAGGCTTCCAAGGCTTGCGTTCCCATAGGAGCATTGTCACGGGACGTGAAATTTTGAGATGCTTTAATCTTGCTAGTAACATTTGATTAAGTTACTAATCAAATGTGCAAGGTTGTTTAGCACATGTGATACACAACGGCAATTATTTCATGGGAACAGGCCAAGGACCCTGAGGATGCAGTGGGTGTTAAAGGAAAAGTTGTGTTAAGTTATGCCAACTGGGTTTTGGTGGTTAGTTTGTGTCAGGTTGGACCCTAGGACAATTGTTTGGTCATTAAGTGTCAGTGGTGACACTAGGGACTAGCATTAATTAATTAGGTTGGGAGCCACTCCAAGTTGCAAATAGCCTAGCCAACTTCATTCCTGATGGGCATATTTAATTTTGGGCAGGGTCAAAAGGGCTGAAATTAATTTTCAGAATTAATTAATTCTGAAAAATTAATTTAATGGCTGAAAATGCATTAGGAAGGCTGCCACTTGGCAAAACTTTCCCATGCAACTAGGGAGAAGGCTGTTGGTGGGTGGTGGAAGCTGAATGGCAGCCATTCGGAGCTTGGTGGAGGGAGAGGAGGCGATCAGATTTGGCTCTGAGAGGTGACGATGACTGATTGTGTGGCGCGATAGGACAGGGGGCAGCAAGTTTTCTCTTCCGCCTCAAGAGAGGTGGCGGTAGGAGAGGAGGGCTCGCCAGTCGAGCTGTGTAGCCGAGGTGGTGTTTTACTCCCCTTTTGAAGCTGTTGGTGCCATCAGATTTGTCATCAGAGCTACGAATCAGAAGATACATTTCAGCTGATTTTCTCTCTTTCTATAGTATTCTCTCATCTCCTCGAGTCTATGCTCAAGTATTCTCAGCAATTCTCAGCCATGGGTAGCAGAGTACAGCCAAATTTGGTGGACAGTAGAGAGTTTACTGCTGTAAACCCTAAATTACAGCAGTAATTAGGGTTTAGCAGCCACCTTGGGACCTGTGCCATTAGTCAAAGGCATTGTATACTGAAATCAGCACTAGAAATTCGTGGAATTGTGAGGATTTCAGATGCCAGCCCACCTATTGTGAATTTGGGGCAGCATTTGACCAGTTGGGGTTTCATTAGAGCAAGTCTTGGGTGAAAATCAAGGGGCAATTTGCCCAAATGCTTTGCTGATTATTGGAATAGCAAGGGGCTTTTGAATCAGCCAAGGAAATTGTGAAATCTCGGCTTGTAATTTATCCATCAGCAATTGAAATTAAAGAAATACCGAAAGGGGCGCTAGTTTTGGGGCCAACAGGGTGTCCACTGTCCAAGTTTATGAAGGTAAAGTGAGCATTTCAGTTTATGTTCATTTGCTAATTGCTGTAATTAAGTGCTTAATCAGGTTAAACCACCCTATCCAAGAAGGAAGGCTGGTTTCAAGCATCTAGTTTGAGTTAGATGAAGACATTAGGTTTCACATTGGCTCTTTAGAGATCCAACTTAGTGGATTTCTATTTTAGTTTGCTAGGATGTGCATTTCCATTGGAGCACCTAGTTTGTGGACTTGTGATAAGATTTTGTTCAGTTACTTGTATTAAATGGAGCGTTAGGAGCAGTTAGCCAATTTTCTAGCACCTTTTTGCATCAGTCGGCTTATGGGATTGACTCAACTCTCGAGCCAAATCTTTTCTCTTTATGAGTTTGGAGGACTCTGTTCTTGTACATGTTTGCAAGTTGAAGACTATGGCGGAAGTGTGGAGCAAGCTTGTGTCTTTGTATCAACACAAGACGTTTGCTCACAAGGTCTCCCTTGGGAAGAAGTTGCGGATGCTTAGCCTTGATGACTCTTCTTCTATGAAGAAGCACATCGTGAAATTGGAGGATATGAGAGGTGAGCTTGTCTCTCTTGGGCAAAAGATCTCTTCTGAGGATATGGCTATGATTCTTTTGACTCGGTTGCCCTCTCCTTGGTTCAATGTCTTCTACACTAGCCTTATCACCTCGAGGAGTGTGAGAGACTTTTATGGGAGGAGCTTTCATTGCTTGACTTGGAGCATGACGAGCGACTCAAAGAGGTGGCATCTAGTGGTTTTGGCTCCACCAAGGCATTTACAATAGATACAAGGGGAGGAAAGAAAAAGACGCAAAAGGAGAAGGCCAAGGAGAAGAAGACAGAGAACAAGAAGGATTCAAAGGAGAAGAAGCCGAAGTGCCCACATTATGGGAAGGGCACTCATCTCGAGGAGAAGTGTTGGGAGAAGTATCCCCATTTGAAGCCAAAGGAGAAGGATTCAAAGGATTTGAAGGCAAAACCTGCTACGACAGAGTTTGTCTTTGTGCATATACTTGCCGAGGAAGATACAAATCTTACTTTTTCTTCCTAGGAGAAGCCTTTGTTCATGGATAGTGGCATCTCTTCTCACACAACCTATTAATAGGATTGGCTTCAAGATTTGCTATCCAAAGGGAGCACCGTCACCATTGGTGACAACTCCATGGTTCTAGTTCGTGGAGTGGGGACCAGTCCTTTATTACCAGATCAACAATCTTCTTCTGCAAGAGTTCTTTATGTTCCGAAGTTGGGTAGGTACCCATGTGGTCTTTTCTAGAGATGTGGTGATTGTGGAGGATGAGTCTATAGGAGCAGCTCTTTGGACCGATACACAGGAAGATGGGCTTTACACGCTCACAGCCTTAGCTGCGAGGACTTCCCACAAGCTTGGGCTGCTTTGGCATGCTTGTTATGGTCATCGGAATATGGATGCAATATGGCGGGCTTCTAGGAGAAAGATGGTGGAAGGCCTTCCTGATTTTCCTCCTATCCATACCTTTTACCCTAGCTGCTAAAGGGGCAAGTAGTATCGACAGAGTCACATCCCTAGTTTACTAGATGGCAGGCTTATTCTCCGCTTGACTTGGTTCATACGGACCTTAGCGGCTCCATGGGCACAACCTTCCTTGGGAAGGCCAAGTATGCTGATTGTTGATGACTTCAGTTGTTATGTGTGGCCTTATTTTTTGGAGTACAAGAGCGATGCGTACTGTCGCTTTTGCAAGTGTAAGGTTTTTGTGGAGACACATAACTTCCAAGGTCTGAGGCGTACGAGCAGATCATGGTGGTGAGTTTACTTCTAACCTGTTTTTTGAGTTTTGCAGGGATCACGGGATTTGGGTGTAGTACTCCCATCCGAATACACCATTTGAGAATGGTGTGGTAGAGCAGGCGAATCGGATCATGCTGGAGTGGCCCGATCCATGTTGGAGCATAGGCCTCCTACATTCCCTTTGGGATGTGGCTGTGGCTACTGTCACGGGGACGTGAAATTTTGAGATGCTTTAATCTTGCTAGTAACATTTGATTAAGTTATTAATCAAATGTGCAAGGTTGTTTAGCACATGTGATGTACATGGCACTTATTTCATGGGGACGGGCCAAGGACCCCAAGGATGCAGTGGGTGTTAAAGGCAAAAGTTGTGTTAAGTTATGCCAACTGGGTTTTGGTGGTCAGTTGGTGCCAGGTTGGACCCTAGGACAATTGTTTGGCCATTAAGTGTCAGTGGTGACACTAGGGACTAGCATTAATTAATTTATGCTAGTCTAAGGGTCAATAGAGGTTGGGAGCCACTCCAAGTTGCAAATGGCCTAGCCAATTTCATTACAGATGGGCATGTTTAATTTTGGACAGGGTCGAAAGGGCTGAAATTAATTTTCAGAATTAATTAATTCTGAAAAATTAATTTAATGGCTGAAAATGCATTAGGAAGGTTGCCACTTGGCAAAACTTTCCTATGCAACTAGGGAGAAGGCTGTTGGAGGGTGGTAGAAGTGGAATCGCAGCCGTTTGGGGCTTGGAAGAGGGAGAGGAGGTGATTAGATTTGACTCTAAGAGGCGACGACGATTGATCGCGCGCCGCGACAGGACAGGGGGCAGCAGAATTTGTCTTCCGCCTCAAGAGAGGTGCGGTAGAGGAGGAGAGCTTGCCAGTTGAGTTGGTGTTTTACCCCCCTTTTGAAGCTGTTGGTGCCATCGGATTTGTCATCAGAGCCACTAATCAAAAGATACATTTCAGCTGATTTTCTCTCTCTCTACAACATTCTCTCATCTCCTCCAATCTATGCTCAAGCATTCTCAGTAATTCTCAGCCATTGGTAGCAGAATATAGCCAAATTTGGTGGACAGCAGAGAATTTACTGCTGTAAACCCTAAATTACAGCAGTAATTAGGGTTTAGCAGCCACCTTGGGACCCGTGCCATCAGTCAAAGGCATTGTACACTGAAATCAGCACCAAAAATTCGTGGAATTGTGAGGATTTCAGATGCCAGCCCATCTATTGTGAATTTGGGGCAGCATTTGACCAGTTGGGGTTCCATTAGAGCAAGTCCTGGGTGAAAATCAAGGGACAATTTGCCCGAATGCTTTGCTGATTATTGGAATAGCAAGGGGCTTTTGAATCAGCCAAGGAGATCGTGAAATCTTAGCTTGTAATTTCTCCATCAGCAATTGAAATTAAAGAAATATCGAAAGGGGTGCCAATTTTGGGGCCAACAGAGTGTCCAGTGTCCAAGTTTATGATGGTAAAGTGAGCATTTCAGTTTATGTTCATTTGCTAATTGCTGTAATTAAGTGCTTAATTAGGGTAAACCACCCTATCCGAGAAGGAAGGCTGGTTACAGCTACCACGGTTCACATCCGCAACTGCTCTCCGACTCCTACTTTGGCGGAGATGACCCCCTATAAGGCTTTCTTTAGGAAGAAGCCTTCTATGTCTCATTTTTGCATCTTCAGGTGTGAGGCATATATCCATGTGGACAAGAAGAAGAGACATACGAAACTTGGCTCGAAGCCTCTCTTTGTGGGATATAGTATGACCACAAAAGGGCTATCGACTCTACGACCCATCCACCCGGAAGATTGAGGTGAGTCGGGATATGATCTTTGATGAGGCTGCAGTCTTCGACGATCTTGTTGATGGTCCTTGTGCAAGTGATACCTTGTCCTCGCTCGACCCTCCTCCACCCTTAGTATCTCTTCTTCCTTCCAGGTTCTCTATTAGCACCCCTCCCTTGTCATCGGCTCCTTCCCCTCCTACTGCTCCATCTTTCCCTGCTTCCCTTCCACCCCTGACAGTTGCTCCTTCACCAGGTATTTCCATCCCTTTAGCCTTCTCTTCGAAGTCTTCTAGGGATCCTTCATCATTAGGAGGGAAGCCTTCCTCAAATCCGGAGGATGTCCTTTCACTTCAAGGGGGGAGTCTCTTTCTTGGACAGGCGCATTACAGATATCAAAGACTTCCTTGTCTCCCTCGCAGCAGGATGAGCCTCTCCACATTCCTTTGTGGTATCAATGGCTTATGCAAGATTTTGGTGTTTCTCACTTTCTTGCTACCCCTTCAGGTCTACGCAGATTGGCTTGCTTACATGCTCTTATGTCATAGATTCTTCAGGATAGAGAGTCTACTATAGTTGATGAGGCTCTTACACAGGATGTTTGGTGGCAGGCTATGCAAGCTGAGTTCGCTCCTATCGAGCACAATTAGACTCGAAAGTGGAAGGTGATTGGTATGAAGTGGGTGTTTAAGACCAGATATCTTGCAAATGGGTCCTTAGACAAGCACAAAGCTAGGCTTGCTGCCAATGGTTCTGCACAATATGCAAGATTGGACTATTTTCAGACTTTCGCACCTACGGCTTGGATGTCTACTCTTTGGACTATCTTGGCTATTGCTGCTCATAATCATTGGCTTGTTTGCTAGATGGACGTCAAGTCCTCTTTCTTGAATGGTGTCCTTGAGGATTTCTTGTGCAAGGGAAGGAGGACCATGTCTACAGGTTGTTGAAGGTCCTTTATGGCTTGAAGCAAGCTTCTAGGGCTTGGTACCAGAGGATTGATCAATTCTTCTTATAGAGTGGTTTCCATCGATGGGTATATGATCCCGACCTTTACTACAAGGTTGAGGGTGACAACCAGATTTGGAGGGTGTTGCCTATTTATAGCCACCTCATTGATCACTCTTTCACTTCTTTTGCATGTTATCTTCAATACACTTCTCTTCGACACTCTCCATCATAGGTGCTACCCTCATCATCTTAGCCTAATTTGGTGCCTCATTGACGCTTTGGGCTGCATGTAGGGACTGATCAGTCCTCATCATTGTATTCGGCATTCATCTTCAGTCAGTGCAGTATTTCTTCCTTCATATTCTATTTCCTTCTCTCTCTCTCTCTCTCTCGCTCTCTCTCTGTGCTCGTGTTTCTTCTTCCGTCACACACTCTCACAGAGAGAAAGCAAAGAAATCTGATTTTCTTCGCGAGAAAACCTTGGATTTTACTTGTTACTTGCTCCAACTTGCATTTAATGCAGTCACCTATTACCAAGCACCTCCAAAATGCTGTTATCTGATCAACAATGCTATTGCCAGCCGGTGGAAGGTGACTCCCTGCTCTTCCTTGCCTATTGAGGTACCTAGATGGCTGTCTTCTGCAGCAAATTGCTGTTCTCTGATTGAAAAATGGACCAGTGTCTCTCTCTCTCTCTTTTTTTTTTTTTCGTAAAAGGTAATTGTATTAATTACGAAAAAAATACAAGATTACTTGATTACAAGATACATGATGACACTAAGCCATCAGGTGAAGAGGTTCTCTCTCTCTCTCTCTCTCTCTTTCTGATTACAAGAGACATAAGGGCCCTAGGCCAACGTGTGGGAAATCCCCGTAGTAATGCACTAAAAAGGTTACACCAATCATGGCAACGACCCAGAGGCAATTGCCATATGCCAAGGATGCAAATCCTCCCGAGGGAGCAAGTCGGAGTGTCGGATGAGATCTAGCTGCCAATGCAAGAGCCCTTTAAGCTTGGCAATATGGTGCGGTACATTAGAGGCCGAATCAAAGAGAAAAGCATTGTGCGTGGTCCAAATGTGCCAGCATCCCCAGTATCTGAAAAAGTGAAATAAGATCTTCATATGCAACTGTGGCGGTGTGGGATACTTCGGGCGCACAAAAACCCAGTCGAAAGGAGTTAGTGAGGACCCCACCATAGCGCGCCAAATGTGCGACAAGAGTGACCAGATATTCTTGGCGAGCGGGCAAGAAAGAAAACGATGTCGGGCCGATTCCGCCGTTGTGGTACAGAAGAAACAATTGCCATTCGAGATGCGACGCTTGGCAAGGGCCGAGGCAAGAGGAAGACCACCAATCATTACCCGCCAAAGAAAGACCTTGCATTTGAAAGGTGCCTTATTCAGCCAGCCCTCCATCAGCGTTGTTTGCCACCATGACAGCGATTTCCGCAGTCCCCAAATAGAATTAGCCTTCTCACCCAGCCATTGGTGATCTTGAATGAGAAGATGATACACCTGATTAGTAGAGGCCTTTTCCAGACTCAACCGGCCTGCAAGGTCCCAGTCCTGCCAAGGGCGATCCACAGCCAGGGCAGGAAAGGGTTGCCTATCCTGAAGCTCCGACGAAAGCTTTCCCCATAAATCACGGTATTCGCGCGGGATCTTGAAAAGTCGCCTAGCAGTCCGAAACAATACGAGGACATTGCGAGTGGCAAGGGTAGCATCCGCAACCGACGTCACACCTAAACGGGCCATGCGGTTAAATCTCAGTCTGAGCTGATGTTTATCGTCCCATGAAAGTAGTCTCGATACTGCCAACAATTCCAGCTGAAAGGAGTTAGTCTGCAAGCGGTCCCCTACCGGGTGCCAACGGGCCTTTTGGAGCACCACTTTCCAAGAGCCGACCAAGTGCAGTAACAAAGAGGAAGAGGGACTGGAAAAATGAGAGTCAGCATTAAGGACATGCCACCAGGAGGCCCGAAGGCGGGTGTTACCATGGCGGAGCCCGCTGTCCTCAAGAAAATAACGGGCTATGATGGTCCACGGGTGATGATCCACACACATGGCACGAAAAAGGGACCAACGGAGAGCTAGCATATGAGTTTCTGCATCCAAAATAGCTCCACCACCCATGCGCTTAGGGGTACATGTATGTGACCATGAAATCCACGAAATGCCTGCCTGCAGTGAATCCTTCTTCCATAGCATGAAACGGATGGGATGAGTGAGAGCCTTCAAAGTAGTAGGCGTCCATGGCAACAATGGCAGGAAATACGTTAGCATTGGTAGCATAATTGTCTGAGCCACTTTGAGGCGGACATGGAATGGCCACACTTGCGACTTCCAATACATAAACTTCGCCGCCAGTTTTTGTGAAATCCACTCCTGCAGGTCCTTTGGCTATACATCCACCCCCAATGGGTATCCAAGATGCCTGACAATGGAGCCACGGGAAATCACCTGGCCTTGCCAGCCTAATGACTGTAAATCAGGCTCCGTGCAACTGAGAATGGCTGACCTAGAGGCATTGATGCGAAGCCCAGAGGCCCGACCAAAAAGCGTCCAAACATCTAATGCCTTTCGAATGTTGTCCCTGTCTGCCTGCAAAATCATAAAGGTGTCATCAGCCAAAGATTGGCTAATGAAGTGCTGGCCCAAAGGAAGAGACAACCCTGCCAGCTGAGCAGAAGCTGCCATGGAGGAAAACATTGAAAGGACCGGGTGAGTCGCCAGGGCAAAGAAGAGAGGACTCAAAGGACAACCCTGTCTGACCGAGCGTGCAAGGACAAATGGCTCTATAACCCCACCATTGAGCATAACTCTGGAGAAAGCCGCAACACTAATGGTGTAGATCAATCGGGACATCCGGGTACCAAAGCCCATAGCAGACATGAGATCTGCAATGAAAGACCAGTCCACATAATCAAACGCCTTTTCCAAGTCCAATTGAATCAATACCACTTCCTGACCGGAGTGCCGCGCATAGTCAATAGCCATTTGCACATTTAAGATATTATGCAGAATGTTGCGGCCCTTAATGAAACCATATTGGAGAGGATGCACAATAGCGGGAAGGTGCTTGTGAAGCCGATTCGCCAGCACTTTGGAGTAGATTTTATACATGGAGCCCATCAAAGAGATTGGTCTCCAGTGTTGCAGCTTTGACGGCGAAGGGACCTTTGGAATCAGTTTGATAAGGCCTTCTTTCCATGAGGAGGGCATGATCCCTGTTTCCCAAACCTGCTGAAACATGACCACCAATGGCTTCACCAACTGCGTGGCCGAGTTCTGAAAGAATTCATTAGTGAGACCATCCCAGCCAGGACTTTTATCCTTAGGCAGGTGCAACAAAACATCCATAACCTCCTCCTCCCAAATATCCGCCTCCAAAGTGGCTTGCATATCAAATGGAACCTGCTGGCGGACCAGATGATAGAAGACCGAGCGGACATGCGTAACCTGGCTAGAAGGCAAGGGAGAAGAACCAAGAAGTTCCATAAAATAATTTCTGCACATATTGACAATGGTCTGCGGATCAGTGACCATGCGACCTTCCGAATCCTGGAGTCTGGTCATATTGTCGCGAGCTGGACACGCATGCAAGGCGCGAAAGAACTTATGAGACTGGCAGGCACTATCGTGCAATGTGTCAGTCAAGTTATGCAGCTTGGCCTGCTGATAAGATTTCAACTGAAACACTTGAAGAAGATGGGCCAAACGCCTCTCCAGTGACAACAGAAAATCATCATCTGGGGAATCCAAGAGCAAGGAACAGACCAAAGCCAGTAAGTCCTCTGCTGCAGATCGACGTCGGCGACAAAGCGAGGCATGATGGATCCCATACTGCCGAGCAACCCGCTGCACATTAGAGAGCAACCGTGCAAATGAAGGCAAGCCCTCAGAGGCGAAGTCCAATAAGAACCTCTCAATCAATTGCTGCATATAGCCCTGAAAAATTGAATGCTTCAAATAAGAGGAGTTGAAACGTAAAGGGAGCCTATCCAGCAACTGCATAAAAGGTGCAATACATTATGCCCGCATCTCAAGCTGGAGGGGGAAATGGTCCGACAACGCATACTGCTGCAAGACCTTCATTTCCAGCATCTCGGGAAGAAAATCATCCCCCTGCATGATATACATTCTGTCCAGCCGCGACCAAGTAGTTGCATATTGTGCGGAATGAAAAGTAAGCCCTGAAAAAGAAGGGTGAAGCCACGACCAAAGATCTTGCTTAAGTACGTGCAAAGCAAAGGAATTCCACACCCGGCTTTCCGGCGCATCCATTACCGAATGCCCTGAAGTGGACTGAGAAAAGTGAACACACATATTGAAATCTCCCATCAAAAACCCCCTTCGGCCGAGTGACATGGAGCCCTGCAAAGTGGATCAAAGATCCCGTCGGGATGCGGGATCATTCGGAGCATAGAGGCCCAATAGCCATAAAATCTCTCCTTCAAATAAGACTTCGATCACCAGAAAGCGGCCCTGCACATCATTTTTAACAAGGACAGGCTGATATTTCTCATGGACAATCATCAGCACGCCCGAATAGTGCGTAGCATGGGTCCCTGCATAAAACAGACGGAATCCATGACAATCCATCACTTTTCCTGCTTCACCGTGACTTTTATGCTCAACTGCACACAATACATCCCACTGGTTCTCATGCAAGACGGTCCACATGGCATGTTGCTTATGGCGAGAGCAAATGCCTCGCACATTCCACGTGGCTATCTTCATATAGGAAGTCAGGAACGAGGCGCCTGTTGCCTTGATTTCACCTTCTCCGCGAGAGCATCCAAGACGCCCTCATCCAGAAAATCAGCCAATATTGCAAACGAATTCTGGCGACCTGCTTTAGAGGTAGAAGGGAAATCCACTGCCTTGGGAGTGGGGCGGGGATAACGCCGATCCCAGGGTGTAATAACATTTCCTTTGGTATCAAACGCCAGCTTAGCAGGGGGGCCTTTGGGGCCGTCGGTATAGACTTTCCTTGGAGATTGATTACGGGGGGCAGACGGGGCCGTAGTACGCGCAGCCTGCTGTGAAGTGACCATTTCTTTCCTGCGCGTATACGTGCGCACGGAATCTTGGGAAGTAGTAGGCCCAGGATCCGCCAGGCCCGCATCCAACTTTTTACCTTTTTTGGGACGGGCCTCAATCCAGTCAGTGCGACGGGAATCCAAACCCAGTACCTGTTGTTTGCCTTTATCCATGACATGAGGTGACTGAAGGGCTTCCTTGGGCGGGGCATCAAGCACCATGTCATCCTTGGGCAGCACAACCTGCGCATCCTCCGAAGACGGTTGCCTTTCAGGGCATTCAGCCATGAAATGCCCCAATTTACCACATGAAAAGCAGTGTCTCGCAAAGTTGCCCCATTTCAAGCGAATTTGCAAAGGATGCATGCCTGAACAATTTAGGCGAAGCCACGCGGGCCTTTTCCTGGCCGTGTCCCATAACATGCATAAACGGTTGCGGTTCATTGCCCTGAGGCTTGGAGGAACCAGCACTGTTCCCACAACCGCCATCGCATCCTTCAACATTGGCCAATAGACCGCCGGACAATTTTCCACTTTCACCCATACCGGGCATTCTCGTTGAAGCAGACGCTGGAAGTCGGCCATGGGGCGCCATGGTACAACATGGACCAGGCGGCGATCAAAGAATAGTGGCAACTTGGACAGGAGCTCAGCTCGATGCGTTTCCGATTTCAACAGCACCTCATAAAAGCCGCGAGGTCCAAGGAAGATCTCCTCAACACACTCCCCTTGCGTCTCTCTCTCTCTCTCTCTCTCTCTCCCACCCCCCCCACCCCCAACAAGCTGTAAACTAACTAAATGGTTAAGACCCAGTCCCCAAAAACGTTTTCTTGGTTTGCATGGGCATTTTTGCCAAGTGGTAGCCTTCTAAACCTATTTTTTTTCGGCATTATCCAGCCATTTAATTAATTTTTAGAATTAAATTATCCTAAAAACTAAATTTAGCCCCTTTGACCTTGCCCAAAATTAAATGTGCCCATCCATATTTAATTTTACTAGTCCCCAACCTTTGTTGACCCTTAGACTAGTATTAATTAATTAATTAATGCTAGTCCCTTGTGTTACCACCGACACTTATTGGCGAAATAACTGTCCTAGAGTCAAAATTGACACCATAGACCCCCAAAGTCCAGGTGGGATAACTTATCACAACTTTTACCTTTAATACACATTGCATCCTCGGGGTCCTGCCTATTACCATGAAATAGTTGCCATATGCATCACATGTGCTAAACAACCTTGCACATTTGATCAATAACTTAATCAAAAGTTATCAGCAAGATTAAAGCATTTTAAAATTTCACACCCTTGTGACACAACCACTTTGTCTTGTAGATTTCAGCACTCTCCATCAGCTGAGGCATTCACCATCATCAGCTTGATCTGGTGGCGTCATTGACGGGCTGTCATAGTTGTTAGGTATGAAAGGTTCGATACGGCACAGTACAATAAAATATGGTACTAAATGGTACTTTATGATCTTATAAGATACTGTACGATATTAGTACGAAATTTTTTTAAACATGATTAAAAAACCCATAAATAATTAAAAATGATAGAATACATGTTTAAAGTGAAAATAGCCATTTCATTACAAAATAAGATAAATACATGAGGGTGGCTATCGTGGTCACATGGGTTGTGCAAAACATGTGATACAACTACAATCTAGTATATATATGGATGATGGTCGATGGATGATGCATCATAGTGGTATCATGCATGTGGATATATCATATAATGATAGTAGATACAAAAAACAGAGACCTATGAATCTATGATGAGGCATCACTATCATCATCATCATCAGAACCATCCGAGTGCTCATCAAGGGAGTCTGAAGATGACTCCTTGGCATTGGATGATGAGACACACGCATACTCATCCTCACTGATGAGGTTACCATCATCATCAAATGATAGCTGCCTAGGTGGGGGCTATATAGGCAAGGGGGATGTCATCATGAGGCACGAGATGTGAGCTACCAGAGTCTTGCCTTACATATGTCTGTAAGCCACTTGAACCACCCCTTTTCGATGTTGGAGAGTGTCGAATGACCATGCCTCTCCTACCACCTACTCGAACTCCTTGCCCATGAGCATGTTGACTGTGAGTGTCACGAGTGTCTACTACTATAAGCTATCTATAGAGCTCTGCAAAAATCATCTCCTCCTCATCCACCTCCTGATGTATACTCAGAAGAGTGTCGCTACTTCAACTTGAATGTATCAACATTCACCTACATAATGCACATAAGATTATAAATGCTAAAGTCTAAATTGTAAAGTATAAATTTCAAAGTTCAAAGTTTAAAATAATAAAATTTAAATTTTATGGTTAAGTGTTTAAACTTCACTTGCGTAGGACTGCCCATGCTCATCATAGCCCTCATTATGCATACGTTAGTGCGGCAATAGACTAGCCACTCTAACTGTTGTGTGTTAAGCCAATTGCGAATCTTCGTGTGAATGAGAAAATAGGCACTCTAGTTTCTTATACATGCACTTGAAATCTTGAAGAGCAATTCTGGGTAAGGACCCTCATGGCTAAGGGTTGAAAGGTCTCCAATTTGTATCTAAAGTTTTGCCACCAAAATAAAGGCTTCACAAGTGACTCTCTCCTTCTACAAGTGGGAGAAGCAAAAGCCACATGCCCTCTCTGATTTGCATAGCATCCTAGCTTCTCCAATACTTCATTGTGGTTATCCACAGGAACCACATGAGTCAAATAAGCAAGTTGACCCAAACGGGGCTCTCTATCATCCATGACCGTCGGTGACTTGTAGGCCGGATGTACCAATGCAGCAAAACCATGGATGGGCTTATGCATCCATCCCCATCTCCTCTCTACTACCTCTAAAACATGTACATGCTGTCTTTGTGATCATTGTATAAGCATATGCCTCCACCAATACCACTCTAAAGAAGTGAACAAGAAGGCCCATGGTGGACCCCTCACAATCACTCATATGTAATACCCTATAAAAGGGAGTCACGACAATGACAATGGCACGGACTTTCTACCAAAACTATTCATTAAGGCATAGGTGCTGCGTGGCTTTGGCCTCCTCTGTCTCAAGCTCACCCCACTCATTTAATAGAGTGGATACCATTGTTTGGTGCAAGGCGGACTGCACCTCATAAAGGCGCTCTAGCAATAACCACATGTAAGCAATTAGTGTCAAAGAAGGCTTCTTCAACTACAGTGTGCTATGCTCACGATACATTGCAAGCACCTTTACGTTTACCATGAAGAAGGTGACAACTGATGTAGCTTTGCGGACCACCCTTTTCACCCACTTGAGGTTCCCAATGTCCTCCATGAGCAAGTCCAAACAATGACTTGCACATGGAGTCCACACAATTGTGGGAAACTCGGCCTCAAGTAAATGGCCCATGCGTCCACAATTCAATGCATTGTCAGTAACAACTTACACCACATTTGTGGGGCCCATCTATAACCGCAATTTACAAATTACAAGTAACAATACTTGGAGGTTAGAGAGAAAGAGAGAGTTGAACATTTGAAGTTTCAACTTTCAAGATGCAAGAATGAAGAGAGATGGGGATTGGGGTCCAGGGAGAAAGAGAGAATCGAGATAGATATTAGAGAAAAATCAGAATAAGAAGATAGATAGTTATGCATAAATCATAATGAAAGAAAGTGAAACAAATTTAAAAGGCAATGTATACCTCAATGATAGCTTGTCGAATGTGGCGGTAGATGAATGCGCCCGTCGTTTTCCTCCCCCTCTTGCCGGTATCTATAGCTTGCAAAAAGCAAGTGCCGAGTGGACATGAGATGAGTATGTTGATGATGTCCTATTTCTTACGATCACTCCATCCATGGGTGAGAATGGAGCAACCATATTTTATCCATGCAATCCGAATAGGATCAAGGGCTCTATCAATCCTCTCTTTCTCTTCAACAATATTTTTCGTCCTCATGTCATTGTATGTGACACTGGTCCAACCTTCACATGGACTCACATTGGCAATGGCTTTTACCATCTTCCATTACTCTTGCTTTAGGACATTGAATGCAAGATTGGAGTCAATCACCGTGTGTGCAATTTCAATATCCATAAGTAGTTGCATTTCTCTAAGAAAGGCAATTGATCCACACACATGACTGGGAGCTTGAGAGAGAGGGGATTGTCTCTCCGGTGCCGCATGAGCCTCCACTTTGTCTTTTATCAGAGCTGAATGCGGATATGAAGCCCTTACCAGCAATGGTAGAGGCCTCTTCCGCATTGGTTGAAGATACGTCCACATTTGATGGTTTCTCATTAGTAGGTATAGGAGTTGGTGCTAATAAGTCACTTACTCCTCCTCTTGTGGATCCCCCTCTCATCTTGGCAAGAATCTCATCAGTGATGTTTTGAGGCCACCACCCAACCACCATCCACGGCCCAATCCTCCCCCAAGATGTCAAAGAAATAGGGTTAATCACCGGGCACAACCTCTCCCCAAATTGGCACGTCCAATGGTAGGAGTTAAACTTCTTTGTGTCCCTCTCCACATGGATCACGTGCATATTGAAAGCCTTGTGCTTCTCACGAGTCATGGTGTTGATGACCGATGGAGACACCATGAGAGAGAGAGAGAGAGAGAGAGAGAGAGAGAGGGAGGGAGGGAGGGAGGGAGGGAGGGAGGGAGGGAGGGAGGGAGAGAGAGAGAGAGAGAGAGAGAGAGAGAGAGAGAGAGAGACGGCGATGGCAGGGAGCTCGATCGCGCTGGCGCCGCCTGGTTCTGTCGCCCTGCAGAAGGTCGCCTGACCTGTCCCGTTCCGCCCTCCGCGTCCGCCTGCGCCCGTCTGACCCTGCGAGTCCCTGCGCCCATCGGGCCCTGCGTGCCAGTCTGCCCCTGCGTCCGTCGGGCGTCCGTCTGGCCCTGCGTGCCCTGCCCTGTCGTCGCCCCTCTGACCTGCGCGCTTGGCGCCGCCCTGCGCGCCGCCCTGACCTCTCGCCTGTCGCTTCCCCTTGCGCCCCCTTCGTCGCCCCCCTGCGCGCCTTTCGTCTTTGACCCGCCCGCGTGCTGTGTCGCCCTGCCCTGTGATTTCTTCGCCGTCCTGCCCTGTGCGCCGCCTGGCCCCTTCCCCCAGGGCAGCGCAGGCTTGACTAGATCCTGCGTGAAGTTGGGGACCAGCAATCCGTCCCTGCGCAGGATCGACCTCACCTAACCTAGCTCGCCCTCTGCCAGGACGAGTGTGAAGACAGCAGTATGGCTGGCCTGGATATGGATTTTCTTGACCGGACGGTGGCAGCCCTTGGCCCTGATTCCGATGTAGAGGAGGCGGAAGATATGGTGCCATGCACGGAGGAGCTGCCGCCGAGTTCTGAACTGCCGTCTGCCGGCAAACGCTCCAAGCATACGCCTGATGAGCCAATGAGTCCTTCGAAACGCTCCTATGCGCAAGTGGCCTCTGATCCTGTGGACTCGCAGGAAATTGACTGGGAGCATTTGCTGGACTTCGCCAATACTCTGCTCGGCGATTATGTCCAGCATAATACCGAATCTTTTTCTGTTGCGGGAACGGATGATGTGCTGGACGCCACGGTGGACCCCAAATCAGTCTTGCGATCCTTCTCGGTGTTTTATGACCGTGCAGTTATACTTTTCTTCACTGGCAGGATCCCAGCGCTTTCGCATATTCGCTAGTGGTTGCACCATCTATTGCAAGGGGAGTCTGTTGAGGAGATCTTCCTTGGACCTCGCGGCTTTTATGAGGTCCTGCTGAAATCGGAAACGCATCGCGCTGAGCTGCTGTTTAAGTTGCCGCTATTCTTTGATTGCCGCCTGGTCCATGTTGTGCCATGGCGCCCCATGGCCGACTTCCAGCGTCTGCTTCAACGCGAATGCCCGGTGTGGGTGGAGGTGGAAAATTGTCCAGCGGTCTATTGGCCCATGTTGAAGGATGCGATGGCAGTTGTGGGAACAGTGCTGGTTGCCGACTTCCAGCGTCTGCTTCAACGCGAATGCCCGGTGTGGGTGGAGGTGGAAAATTGTCCAGCGGTCTATTGGCCCATGTTGAAGGATGCGATGGCAGTTGTGGGAACAGTGCTGGTTCCCCCAAGCCTCAGGGCAATGAACCGCAACCGTTTATGCATGCTATGGGACACGGCCAGGAAAAGGCCCGCGTGGCTTCACCTCAATTGTTCGGGCATGCATCCTTTGTATTTTCGCTTAAAATGGGGCAACTTTGCGGGCCACTGCTTTTCATGTGGTAAATTGGGGCATTTCATGGCCGAATGCCCTGAAAAGCAATCGTCTTCGGAAGATGCGTAGGTTGTGCTGCCCAAGGACGACATGCTGCTTGATGCCACGCCCCAGGAAGCCCTTCAGTCTCCTCATGTCATGGATAAAGGCAAACAACAGGTCGTGAGTGTGGATTCCCGTCGCACTGACTGGATTGAGGCACGTCCCAAAAAAGGTAAAAAGTTGGATGCAGGCCTGGCGGATCCTGGGCCTACCGCGCCCCAGGATTCCGTGCGCACATATACGCGCCGGAAAGAAATGGCCACTTCACAGTAGGCTGCGCGTCCTACGGCCCCATCTGCCCCCCGTAATCAGTCTCCAAGGAGAGCCTATACCGATGGCCCCAAAGGCCCACCTGCCAAGCTGGCGTTCGATGCCAAAGGAAATGTTATTACACCCTGGGATCGGCGTTATCCCCGCCCCACTCCCAAGGCAGTGGATTTCCCTTCTACCTCCAAAGCAGGTCGCCAGAATTCTTTTGCAGTATTGGCTGATTTTCTGGATGAGGGTGTCCTGGATGCTCTCGCGGAAAAGGTGAAATCGAGGCAGCAGGCGCCTCGTTCCTGACTTCCTATATGAAGATAGCCACGTGGAATGTGCGAGGCATTTGCTCTCGCCATAAGCAACATGCCATGTGGACCGTCTTGCATGAGAACCAGTGGGATGTATTGTGTGCAGTTGAGCATAAAAGTCACGGTGAAGCAGGAAAAGTGATGGATTGTCATGGATTCCGTCTGTTTTATGCAGGGACCCATGCTACGCACTATTCGGGCGTGCTGATGATTGTCCATGAGAAATATCAGCCTGTCCTTGTTAAAAATGATGTGCAGGGCCGCTTTCTGGTGATCGAAGTCTTATTTGAAGGAGAGATTTTATGGCTATTGGGCCTCTATGCTCCGAATGATCCCGCATCCCGACGGGATCTTTGATCCACTTTGCAGGGCTCCATGTCACTCGGCCGAAGGGGGTTTTTGATGGGAGATTTCAATATGTGTGTTGACTCTTCTCAGTCCACTTCAGGGCATTCGGTAATGGATACGCCGGAAAGCCGGGTGTGGAATTCCTTTGCTTTGCACGTACTCAAGCAAGATCTTTGGTCATGGCTTCACCCTTCTTTTTCAGGATTTACTTTTCATTCCGCACAATATGCAACTACCTGGTCGCGACTGGACAGAATGTATATCATGTAGGGGGATGATTTTCTTCCCGAGATGCTGGAAATGAAGGTCTTGCGGCAATATGCGTTGTCGGACCATTTTCCCCTCCAGCTTGAGATGCGGGCACACTCTATTGCACCTTTTGTGCAACTGCTGGATAGGCTCCCTTTACGTTTCAACTCCTCTTATTTGAAGCATTCAATTTTCCAGGGCTATATGCAGCAGCTGATTGAGAGGTTCTTATTGGACTTCGCCTCTGAGGGCTTGCCTTCATTTGCACGGCTGCTCTCTAATGTGCAGCGGGTTGCTCGCCAGTATGGGATCCATCATGCCTCGCTTTGCCGCCGACGTCAACATGCAGCAGAAGACTTACTGGCTTTGGTCCGTTCCTTGCTCTTGGATTCCCCTGATGATGATTTTCTGCTGTCTTTGGAGAGGCGGTTGGCCCATCTTATTCAAGTGTTTCAGTTGAAATCTTATCAACAGGCCAAGCTGCACAACTTGACGGACACATTGCAAGATAGCGCCTGCCAGTCTCATAAGTTCTTTCGCGCCTTGCATGCGTCTCCGGCTCGCGAAAATATGACCAGACTCCCGGATTCGGAAGGTTGCATGGTCACGGATCCGCAGACCATTGTCACTATGTGCAGAAACTATTTTATGGAACTTCTTGGTTCCTCTTCCTCGCCTTCTAGCCAGGTTACGCATGCCCGCTCGGTGTTCTATCATCTGGTCCGCCAGTAGGTTCCAGTTGATATGCAAGCCACTTTGGAGACGGATATTTGCGAGAAAGAGGTTATGGACGTTTTGTTGCACCTGCCGAAGGATAAAAGTCCTGGCTGGGATGGTCTCACGAATGAATTCTTTCAGACCTCGGCCACGCAGTTGGTGAAGCCATTGGTGGCCATGTTTCAGCAGGTGTGGAAAACGGGGGTCATGCCCTCCTCATGGAAAGAAGGCCTTATCAAACTAATTCCAAAGGTTCCTTCGCCGTCAAAGTTGCAACACTGGAGACCAATCTCTTTGATGGGCTCCATGTACAAAATCTACTCCAAAGTGCTGGCGAATCGGCTTCACAAGCACCTTCCAGCTATTGTGCATCCTCTCCAATATGGCTTCATTAAGGGCCGCAACATTCTGCATAATATCTTAAATGTGCAAATGGCTATTGACTATGCGCGGCACTCCGGTCAGGAAGTGGTATTGATCCAATTGCACTTGGAAAAGGCGTTTGATTATGTGGACTGGTCTTTCATTGCAGACCTCATGTCGGCTATGGGCTTTGGTACCCGAATGTCCCGATTGATCTACACCATTAGTGTTGAGGCTTCCTCCAGAGTTATGCTTAATGGTGGAGTTACAGAGCCATTTGTCCTTGCACGCTCGGTCAGACAGGGTTGTCCTTTGAGCCCTCTCTTCTTTGCCCTGGCAACTCACCCGGTACTTTCAATGTTATCCTCCATGGCAGTCTCTGCTCAGCTGGCCGGGCTGTCTCTTCCGTTGGGTCAGCACTTCGTTAGCCAATCTTTGGCTGATGACACCTTTATGATTTTGCAGGCGGACAGGGACAACATTCGAAGGGCATTAGATGTTTGGACGCTCTTTGGTCAGGCCTCTGGGCTTCGCATCAATGCCCTTAAGTCAGCCATTCTCAGTTGTACGGAGCCTGATTTACAGTCCTTAGGCTGGCAAGGCCAGGTGGTTTCCCGTGGCTCCATCGTCAGGCATCTTGGATACCCATTGGGGGTGGATGTACGGCCAAAAGACCTGCTGGAGTGGATTTCACAAAAACTGGCAGCGAAGTTTATGTATTGGAAGTCGCAAGCGTGGCCATTCCATGTCCGCCTCAAAGTGGCCCAGACAATCATGCTTCCAATGCTAACGTATTTCCTGCCTCTGTTGCCATGGACGCCTACTACTTTGAAGGCCCTCACTCATCCCATCCGTTTCATGCTTTGGAAGAAGGATTCATTGCAGGCCGGCATTTCCTGGATTTCATGGTCACACGCATGTACTCCTAAGCACATGGGTGGAGGAGCTATTTTGGATGCACACACTCATATGTTAGCTCTCCGTTGGTCCCTTTTTCGTGCCATGTGTGTGGATCATCACCCATGGGCCATCATAGCCCGTTATTTTCTTGAGGACAGCGGGCTCCGCCATGGCAACACACGGCTTCGGGCCTCTTGGTGGCATGTCCTTAATGCTGACTCTCATGTTTCCAGTCCCTCTTCCTCTTTGTTACTGCACTTGGTCGGCTCTTGGAAAGTGGTGCTCCAAAAGGCCCGTTGGCACCCAGTAGGGGACCGCTTGCAGACTAACTCCTTTCAGCTGGAATTGTTGGCAGTATCGAGACTCCTTTCATGGGAAGATAAACATCAACTCAGACCAAGATTTAATCGCATGGCCCGTTTAGGTGTGACGTCGGTTGCGGATGCTACCCTTGCCACTCGTAATGTCCTCGTATCGTTTCGGACTGCTCGGCGACTCTTCAAGATCCCGCGTGGATACCGTGATT
This sequence comes from Lygodium microphyllum, assembly GCF_053477565.2. NCBI lineage: Eukaryota > Viridiplantae > Streptophyta > Polypodiopsida > Schizaeales > Lygodiaceae > Lygodium > Lygodium microphyllum. The sequence goes on from NC_141158.1 coordinate 116,341,929, forward strand.
TATGGGAGCAGCTTTCGTCGGAGCTTCAGGGTCGGCAACCCTTTCCTGCCTTGACTGTGGATCGCCCTTGGCAGGACTGGACCTTGCAGGCCGCCTGAGTCTGGAAAAGGCCTCTACTAATCAGGTGTATCATCTTCTTGTTCCAGATCACCAATGGTTGGGAGAGAAAGCTAATACTGTTTGGGGACTGCGGAAATCGCTGTCATGGTGGCAGAAAACGCTGATGGAGGGCTGGCTAAATAAGACACCTTTCAAATGCAAGGTTTTTCTTTGGCGGGTGATGATTGGTGGTCTTCCTCTGGCCTCGGCCCTTGCCAAGCGTCGCATCTCGAATGGCAATTGTTTCTTCTGTACCACACCGGCGGAATCGGCCCGATATCGTTTTCTCTCTTGCCCGCTCGCCAAGAATATCTGGTCACTCTTGTCGCACATTTGGTGCTCGGTGGTGGGGTCCTCGCTAACTCCTTTCGACTGGGTTTTTGTGCGTCCGAAGTATCCCGCACCGCCACAGTTGCATGAGAAGATCTTATTTCACTTTTTCAGATATTGGGGATGCTGGCACATTTGGAACACGCGCAATGCTTTTCTCTTTGATTCGGCCTCTAATGTACCGCGACATATTGCCAGGCTTAAAGGGCTCTTGCATTGGCAGCTAGATATCATGCGACACTCCGACTTGCTCCCTCGGGAGGATTTGCATCCGTGGCATATGGCAATTGTCTCTGGCTCGTTGCCATGATTGGTGTAACCTTTTCAGTGCATTATTACGGGGCTTCCCCACACGTTGGCCTAGGGCCCTCGTGTATCTTGTAATCAGAAAAAAGAGAGAGAGAGAGAAAGAGAAAACCTCTTCACATGATGGCTTTGTGTCATTATGTATCTTGTAATCCAGTAATCTTGTATTTTTTTCGTAATTAATACAATTACCTTTTACGAAAAAAAAAAGAGAGAGAGAGAGAGTGAGATGCTTGAGTCTTGAATCTTGAAACTTGAAAGTTGAAGAGAGGGAGAGGGTTGGGGTAAAGTTGAAAGAGCAAGAGTGTGAGAGAGAGGGGGTGGGAGAGGCTTGAGCCTTGAGGCTTGATAGTGTGCGGGAAAGAGGAGAGAGTGAGAGACTAGAGCTTTACAAATCACAAATCAATTCAAGTTCCAAGAGAGGAGATAAGAATGGCAAATGCTTGTTGAATTGGTGTGGAAGCATGGAGGAGAGGAGCACCTTTTGTAGATGAGAGAAGGGTCAAGCAGTCAAAGAGAGGTCAATAGTCAAAGAGGGCTGCCAGCTGGATGGAATCCAAGGAGGGCCCTGGGAGGGGCATAGCTAGACAAGGGGGTGAGATGGGGTATCCATGGCTTCCCACCCCCCAAAAAGTGCCACATAGGCAGAACGTGGGGAGACGTTAGAAGGTGTGGCAGACGCAGTGGCAAAAAACGGCCAGTTTGACCGTACGAAACCGTACAGTATGAATCATACAATACGATCAGTGCCGTACAACCTATAGAGGCAACTATGCGGGCTGTGTGCAGGGACTAATCAGTCCACTTTGTATTCAACATTCTTTTGAGTTCAATGCAGATTTCTTTTCCATGCTTTGCTTTCAGTTCATTCTCTCTCTCTCTCTCTCTCTCTCTCTCTCTCTCTCTCTCTATGTTTTTTTCCTTCCATTGTGCATTCTCACACGGTTATTAGAGCCTGAAAAGAGGATTTGGAGGTTCTACGAAGAGGAGACTACACTCTTGAAACCAGCCTTCCTTCTTGGCAAGGGTGGTGTAAACCTGATTTAACTCAAATTACAGCAACCATTAAATATACAAATCTGGAAATATACACTTATCAACTAGGCTGATCCCTCTTCAAATTTAATACAATAGGCTGTCATAAATGATCGGCAATTTGCCCCTTCATAGTACAACAATCTGGGCATGGGCATAGATTGGGTCACAATCTCTTGCATGGGGACCATAATAGTATGAGAATGGACTATCCCTTGATTCAGCTGCAAATATCCGGCCTTGAGCTGCTACTCCAAGTTCGGCGCCTTCAATAATTGAGCATGGATCCTAAGGTGGTTGTGCAAACCTTGATTTTTGCTGTAAAATAGGGTTCTGGCTTCAATTTCCACAATTGCTCTTCACCCCAACTTGGAATTGGCTAAGAATTATTGAGGGCTATTTATTGGTAGATGAGAAAAAAATCAGTTGAAAGGAGTATCTTTTGATCAGTAGCTCTAATGGCAAGTCTAATGGTGCCCTTCAAAAGAAAGGGGGATAGGGGTTAAAATCCCAATGAGTTCCCCTCTTCTACCGCCGCCTCTCACTGAGATGGAGAAGGAAACGTATTTCCCTTGACTTGTCGCACTACATGATCAACTGTCGCCTCTCTCAGAGTTGATGGCTGCTCCTTCCTCTCTTTGCTTGTGAATGTTGGAATAACCCTCCTCTAACCCCAAGTAGCCCTCTTGCAGTTTGCATGAGGTGTTTTGACAAAGTGGCAGCCTATTTTGGCACTTCATAGCTTTCCAAAAGTGTTTTAAAGCTTTAATTGATTTATTTTCAGAATTTAATTTTTGAAAGTTAATTAATTGTGAGCATTTGACCTTGCAGTGCCCATTCAGATTAATTGTGCTAGCTCCCACTGGACGTTCAATTGTCCTATACATTAATTGGCCTAGGACTAGCATTAATCAAGTAATGAATGCGACATTTAATGGCCCAATTAATGGCGTAGGCTCAAACTAACATTAGGCACCTACAAGTATGTGTCTAGTATAACTTTGTACAACTTTTGCCAATGTCACCCATTGATCACTTGGGTCAATAATGTATTCATAGTCGCTTAACTGACTTTGAAATTCACATGTGCACCACTTAATAATGCCACAACGAAGCATTAAAATACACATCTTAGTGGCACTCTACTAACAGTTTGGTGCAGATTTGTTGTGTAGAACGCTGATGTTTTGTGCAATTTGGGCCTTCTATGAAGTGTGTGGAGCATCTATAACTTGTGTTGTAGAAGTATGGCTGATTTCTCCTTCATTCGAAATGTAGTAGTTTGTTGTGCGTTTTGCAAATTCCTTGAAGAACGTTTCAATAGGTGACTCATATGAGGAAACAATCCAATCTTTTGAAGACCATTGTTCCCGTTAGCTAGAATGTTGTGAAGAGTGACATACAAAAGATCAAAGATTAGAGCCACACTCATCCAGAGACCATTACTTTGAGAGATCCAAAAGAAGGGAGCGGCCTCATTTCCACTTGCTTCTTTATATTAGGGCTTTGCATGACCATTTTGGCACCATTTGTTTAGGTGCTTGTTCATCCATCACTGCCCAAGGAGGATCGATTTGATGGCACCAAGTATTCCCTTTGGTCTTGTTGAAGCTAGCATTCCTTTTTATAGAAGGGTGGTGGAATCCTAAAATGCATTGATTACAACAATCTACAACAAGTAATAATGTCATAAAGTACGTGAAAAACCAAAATTGAATACTTTACCTCTTTTGACTAGAATGCTCCTCTAAAAATTTAGACAAGCTGATACCCAATTGGCTCCAAAACATTGGCGTCACTTGCATTATTTCTTTTTACATTAATTGCAAAACACTTCTTGTACAACTAAGGAGTGAACTACAACAATATTTGGAATAATAACAAGGTGTCCTTTGTAACCAATAATCACCAAGTTCAATTTGCCCCTTGATCTGGTGTGCATTTGAGCACAAATTGGATTGAGCACACTTGCGTGCAAGTCTCAATGACGAGGCATATCAAGCCCCAAATGGCCCATGGATTACAAGCACATGTGGGTACAAATTGGCATGCAAGTTCTAAATGGTGAATAGCATCAAACTCCAAATTGCCCCTCTATTATTGCTTGCAAATCAGTCTAGTTGGAGATCTAGAAGCTCACATCTATTGTGGACTAGTTGAATTTGCATCAACAATTGACTTGAATCACTAAGGCACGAATGTACGCATTCCAATGCCACCATCCAAACCCTATTCCTTGTTGGTTACACACTGAGATCAGCAAATCAACAACTAGAACACAATCTAAGTACAAAATTTGAGGCTAAAATCTCCAATTTCCTTCACTAGATGGCATATGCATAAAGTCTAGGTGAGAGAGAAGCAAGAGAGAGAATTTTACAAATTTAGCCCTAAAATAGTGACCAACATCAAAATCCCCAAATTTGCCCCTTAAATTGAGCACATGCATGGGCCTTCTATACTTGTATGCAAGTCACCTTGGTTATAGATGAGCAATCCTTCTTAGATCTGCTGTAATTTCTTAGATTTCCAGCAAATTCCTTGTTGCATGGATGAGATTTGATAGCATACATCTTGGTGCAATTGAGAGACCCTAATTTTTATCGAACTACAAAGCTGTACCAGCAAACTAGGGCTGATAAATATGAGATTTGTTGAGGGAAAAGAGATGAGCAACAATTTAGAGAAAAATCTCTAACTTGCTCACAACAAAAATGCTTGCATGCCCTGCAATTCTAACACTTAGAAAGTGTTGTAGAGATTAGGTCCCTTAATGGCGCAATTGCTCTCTCTCAATCCACTACTCAATTCTCCACCCTCCAATTTGCCCCAAATAGCCCCACATGGGAGAAAAAGAGCTCAACATGGATGATACACTTGCATGCCGCCTAAAATTGATCCAAACTTTACATTTGGTAAATTTCCATTTTCAATAGGGTCTACACATGCAAAAACGAGTTGCCTAGCTCTTTGGCTTTGCTCTCATTAAAGTAACAGTAAATGGTGCCCAATTGAAACTAGCCTTCCTTCCATGGATGAGTGGTAATTCCCTAATTACAACCTAGTTACAGTAGCAACATTTATTACAAAATGGAGAAATGCGAATTAACTTACAATCTTGGACAATGGACACCCCGTTGGCCCCAAAACTAGCACTCCTTTTGGTATTTCTTTAACTTAATTGAATAAGAAGTTCATGTACAATGGGATTTTCCCAATCCCTTTTGGTATTCCAATTCCCCTTGTTGTCCAAAACGACCAAGAAGTCTTTAATTCGATTTGCCCCTTGATTCGGGCAATCAATTGGTCTTTACTTGCTTTGATATGGAGATGGAAAATACCCCAAATTCATTGATTTGCATGTCCCTCCACTTGAATTTGATTGAAAATAGCTTTAGCCTTGCTGAATCCAAGTCTTGGAGCTTCCAATTTTTGGCACACTTTCCAAAGTTGCTTCTAGACTCTAATTTTTGCTCTGCAAATTAGGGTTTATAACAAAGAAATCTGAAATTTCTTAGCCTTTGGTGATCTCACCGCTGTAATCTTCGGAGCAAGGTTGTAGAAAGGCTGGGAGATGAGAGAGAATGCTGAGGAGAGAAAGTTAAGTCTTTCTTCGCAAAGTATTGAAAAAAATCAATCATTTACTGTTGCTGCCCTATCTCAACAGCATGTAGATGCTGTCACTTGTTGTTGATTGGTTTTCTCCTGCCCTTGGTTGCCTCAGAAGGTTCTCCAATGGCTGCAAATCAGACCAACAATATTTGCTCTCTCTCTTATAGGTTGAATGCACTGAAAATGCCTCTTTGTAGCCTTGAAAAAGGTTCTTTAATCTTGCATGGACTATTTTGACAAGTGGCAGCCTTCCCAAATGGTTTTTCTAGCATTATTCATAATTAGATATTAGTTTCCGTCTTTAAATACTTAAAATTAATCTAATAATTATTTTGATATGTGGAAAAATAATCTGACTAGCCAATAATTAAATTGACCAGGCAACTTCCATTCCCAAGTGTCTCTGCACCATCTTTGACCATCAGATTGGCATTAGGTACCATTAAACATCACTTTTGTAATGTCACTAATTGTCACTTATGACTAAATAGTAACTTTTGTCTTTGTCATCTTGTGATTTCCTCTAGTCTTGGGACTCGTAAATTTACTCTTATCCTAGTTACACCTCACATGTGTAACATTTACTTAGCCATGTGATTAAAAATTAATCCACATGTTAAGTGTGTTGGGTATTTCACTCACGTCTCACTTATGTCTACACTCACATAGGAGTGTCGGTGATCAATAGGACACTAGGGCACTTTTTACTCTCGGTAGGAGAGGGTTTTTCCCCTAGACTTATGGTATTATTTCGTATGTGCTTATGGCACACACTTATGAGTACTTATTGTGTTCGGGTGTGAACACCCCCTACAACCCTAAGGTTTAAGGATTGTACCTTGTACTTTCAGCTTACAATCTTTCAGTCTATTGCATTGGGTGTCGTGCTTCACTCTCATACTGTCTATTGGTTTCTGTGCTGAGCTTCGATCCTGCCTTTTTCTCACATTTGGTATCAGAGTAGCATTGGCTTTGTTTAGCTCAAGTTCTGTTCAGCTGATTCAGCTTCTTCTCAGCTCCACTCAGTCTTTGGGAGCTTTTGGCTCAGTTCAACTCTGCCTTGTTAGATTCACCAGGACCTGCAGCAGCTCGACCTGCTTCTCTCAATGTCAGTAGAACGCTATGCTAGATTATTGCGCTATCCGCCAGATTGCTCATGCCCCACCAGTGCTTGCCTCGTCTTGCTCCTATTAGACTGTCTCCTGTCCGCCCGTGTGCTGTGCCACCTGGCAAACATCCTGTCAGTCGCGTCCTCTGCGCCACCCGCCAGACGTCACACGCGTCAGCAATTGCCACGCCATGCTCTATGCATGAAGCTTGAAGTCGCCACGCCCGCCTGCAGTTGCATGTGCCCTTCCGCAAGTCCTTGACACGCCTCTCGCCACCCATTTGACCCGTTGACTTCGCCGTGAGGTACCAGCTGCGCCGCCCATTATCACCACACTGACTACCCCTCTGACCTGACGCCTGCCTGTGGTCAGCGACAGCCCGTCATTACTAAGGTATTTAATTTAAAAAAAAAAACCTTTTTTTCTAGAATTAATTTCTGGAAGAGGCGGTTTCTACCAAGCAGACAAACTTCTGGATATGTGTCTGGGACACATTGGATGCAAATTTTTGGGCACAATCATAAAATTTTTTGGGGCTTTTATGTTTTTTGAGGGAATTGGCACGTGTAGTGTAGTTACAGTCATTGATAGATTGTTTTGAACAAATCTGGGGCAATAAATTTTATGGATTTTGCTGATAGTGTTGCTGAACACTGATTGCACCTTGGATTGCGTGCATTAAAGACAGTTTTAACAAAGTGCACCTTTGTATACTAATTGCAGAAAGTTATTTCCTGCAATTTTTGGAAATTTTCAGATTTCCAGTTTGGTCCCACTTCGACCTTGCTCTTTTGCCTCTTTTGTTAATTGATTATCATGGCAAATCAGGTAGGAGATGTCTTCACCTATGTATCCAAGGAGGACATATTGGATGAAAATAACTATTCACTTTGGTCCTTCATGATGAAGAATGTACTTGTGGCAAAAAATATTTGGGATTATGTCAGTGGAGAAGAAACTAGACCTGGAGTTGTGGCTCTAGCTACTCCCCTCCAGGGGGATGTGCACAATGGGCACCTCAGCAGGCTCCACTTCACCCACTTCCCCAAAGAATAGCAGCTCAAAAAGCATGGGATACATGGGATGCATAGGCATTGTCGCTGATTGCATTGGCAGTTCAACGGTCAATCATCCCCCACATTTGTTCAGCAGCTTCTTCACGAGAAGCTTGGCTGACTTTGGAGCAGATGTTTGTAGGCAACAATGAGACTCGCATCTCTTTCTTAAAGAAAGAGCTAGAGACATTGAAAATGGATGAAGGTGATTCTATTCAGGATCACTTGAACAAATTTTAGGACTTACGTGAGCAACTCATGAATGTTGATGAGTACTATTCGGATGCAAGATGATATCTACCACTTTGAACTCATTACCTCCTTTGTACTTGGCTTTTCATATGGCCTTAAACCTCACCATGAGGATTGCCGCACGGCCAATCACTTTTCTTTAGTTAGTCAGTTTGCTTGTAGAGGAGGAGCAAACAAGAAGAAATAGTGGTGTGGATGCCATAGCCTCTGAGTAGGCTTTTATGGCTAGACAGAAAGGCAAAGGCAACCAAGCAAAGAATGCTACGCAGAGTTCTGGGACTTTTGGAACATCACATGCAAATAAAAAACAAGGGGACATGCAAGCCAAAAAGGGCAAATGCCATTATTGCAAGAAGCTAGGCCACTACATCACTGAGTGCAGAAAGCGCATCGCTGAGGAGAAGAAGAAGGAGTCAGGAATGTATGTTTCTGATACTCCTTTCACTGCTACTGAGTCCGCGTCCTTTGTTGCAGACAGGGACTATTGCTTTTACACATGCAGTTATGACACTTCTTGGATTGATCGAGCATTTAGCTCTACTGAGGATGCAGACACTTGGTTTTTTGACAGTGGTGCTTCTAGGCATATTACATCTCGTAGAGATTTATTTGCTTCTATTGTGTAGCTTCAGTTGGCAAGTCTGTACAGTGTGCCAACGATGCGTCATACCCTGTTAGAGGTATTGGGGAGATGGTGCTCACAGCTATTGATGGCTTTATTCTCCACCTACAAGATGCTTTGTTTGTGCCAAGCATAAAGAAGAATCTGCTCTCTATTTCTTCTTTGGCACGTTGTGGATTGCAAGTCACATTTGATGATGACAGATGCATGGTGAGAGACAAAGAACACATGACTTTGGTCTTGACAAGCACTTTATGTTATGGGTTATACGAGTTGGATGCTCTTTCAGTTGATCAGTCAGTGTACTTGGCATCCAATCTTACTCCTGCTATGATACAGACAGAGTTATGGCATGCTAGGATGGGGCATGTGAACTTTGGTAGCTTGATGCTCGTACAACGTACACAGATGCTAGATGGATTGCCTCTACTGGAGAGACCTCCTGAGCACTTGTGCGAAGGATATATTTTGGGAAAAATGCATCGTTTTTTGTTTTCCCGCGATGTTGCTTTTAGAGCAATAACTAGGTTGAAGTTAGTGCATTCAGATGTATGTGGGCCTACGCAAACAAAGTCATTGGGAGGATGTTACTATTTTGTGACCTTTATTGATGACTTTACTCGATTTTGCTGGGTCTACTCTTTGGACAAAAAGTCAGAAGTGTATGATGCATTCTTGGCTTTTATTGCACTTGTTGAAAACCAGTTTGGTTGTAAAATTAAGACACTCTGTTCTAACCGGGGGGGGGATACATGTCCTCTATGCTGAATTCTTTTTTGAAGCAGAAGGGCATTGTCCATCAGTACACTACTGCTTATACTGCACAGCAGAATGGGGTTGCAGAGAGGAAGAATCGGTCACTCATGGAAATGGCCAGATGTATGTTGAAAGCAAAGAGCTTGCCACATAGTTTTTGGATGGAAGCCGTTATGTGTGCTCACCATGTTTTGAACAGATGCCCCACCAAAGCTTTGCAAAAAATTACACCTTTTGGGGCTTGGAAGAGCCGGAAACCTTCTCTTGGACACTTTTGTAGCTTTGGGTGCCTTGCATATGCACACTTTCCACAGTTACTCAGAAAAAAGTTGGATAACAAGGCTGTCAAATGCATTTTTGTGGGATATAGCAGTGAGAGCAAAGGCTACAGACTCTATGATCCTGTTTCTAAAACGGTGTTTGTCAGTAGGGATGTACTATTTGATGAAAAATCAGAATTGTCCCTGGCTGGTTTAGACACACATTAGGCTCCCTGTGATGTATTTGAAGGGGGGCTGCCCATTACATTTGGTGATTCAGCTGGAGTTTCGACAAGTGAACTCAATGTTCAGCAAGCTGTTCCTTTGGAAAATGCAGAAAACCAATCATTGGCTGATCTGAATATTCAGCAAACTGCTGAAATTGAAATTCGGCAAGAGCTTATGCACAGTCAGGAGGCAAGACAAATGCCTAGATGGTATTTTCAGACTATGAAAGATAGTCATCTGGATGCACCCATGGGTGGTCGTACTAGAAGGCAAGCTCGTATGCATGATACTGCACATATTATGGAGTCTGTTATGGCAGCAAGAACCCTTGATGATGAGGAGCCTGAATGTTTTGAGGATGCACAATAGAGTGTGCATTGGATAGCAGCAATGCAAGCTGAATTGGATTCTATCACTAAGAATCAAACATGGGATTTAGTATCTTTGCCCTTTGGGAAGAAAACCATTGGAACAAAATGGGTCTACAACTTGAAAAGGAATGCAGATGGATCCTGTCACGAGGATGTGAAAGCTTGATGCTTTGCTTATGTTTAATTGACATTTGATTAAAGGATTAATCAAATGTGCAATTAAAAGATGCACATGTGTTGCACATGTGAGGTGCAAGCTACTTTTTCACAGTTGAAGGCCGAAGGACCCTGTGAAAAAGATGGGTGTGAAAGGCAAAAGTTGTAACAAGTTACACTTGTTAGATTCTAGGTGAATTTTGGTGTCAGTTTGCCCCTAGGACCATTAATTGGCCATTAAGTGTCAATGGTGACACTAGGGACTAGGGATTAATTAATGGATTAATGCTTGTCCAAGGGTCAATTAATGCATGGGACCACTTTGGGTTGCAAATGGCCTAGCCAATTAATTTTTGGATGGGCAAGGTCAATTTTTTGGGCATGGTTTAAGTGCTGAATTAATTTTCAGAATTAATTAATTCTGAAAATTAATTAAATTCGCTGGAAATTGCTGAAAATGGATTAAGAAAGCTGCCACTTGGCAAAACTTTCCCATGCAAGTGGGGGAAAGGTTAAATAGGGCTGAAGGGAGAGGGAAATCTCGTTTTTTAATTTTGGAACTGTTGGAAAGAGGTGTTGGATTGTTGCTACCAGCTTTTAGGGCCATTTCCCAGCCATTGGAGACAATTTGGTGATGGAGATTTCATATTCTTGACTTTGGGAAACTGGCGATTGTTGCTGATGCACTTTCTCCTGAAGATCACAGTCTCTGATGCTCCTATTGTTGTTGGTACATCCATTTGGGGCTGGTAGAGCAGGGCAGCAACTGATTTTGATCAGTTCTTCACGACAAATCTCAAAATTTTCTCTCTTTACAGCATTCTCTCATCTCCTTCAGCCTATGCTCAGCTATTCTCAGTAATTCTCAGCCATTTGGAGGAGATTTCAGCCATTTTTGGTGGGCTGATCCGTAATTTCTGCAATAAACCCTAATTTACAGCAGAAATTAGGGTTTAGCAGCCAGCTTGGGATCCGTGCCAGAGTTTGAAGGCTCAAGGGACTGAAATCAACAGCTGATAATTGAAGATTATCAAGGGATTTTAGGAGTCAGTCCATCCTGAATTGATTTGGGGCAGCATTTGGCCAGCCAAGGGTCAAATTGGAGAAGAAGTCCTGGGTGAATCATGGGGCAAATGACCCAAAAGGCTTGCTGGTCATTTATGACAGCAAGAGCAATTGGTTAGCAGGAGGAGATTGAAGAATCTCAAGTTGTACTCCTTCCAATTGAATGAAGCTAAAGAAATACCTCAAGGGGCGCCAGTTTTGGGGCCAACAGGAAGTCTACTGTCCAAGAATGTTATGGTAAAGTGTGTATTTCATTTTATGTGCATTTATTTATTGTTGTATAAGTGCTTAATAAGGTTAAACCACCCTATTCCGAGAAGGAAGGCTGGTTTCAGTACCATTGACAAATATAAGGCAAGGCTTGTAGCTAAAGGCTATGCACAAAAGAAAGGCATTGACTATGAGGAGACATTTGCTCCTACTTCCCGCATGACGACCATAAGGTCTATGGTTGCTTTGGTTGCTCATTATGGATGGAATGTGTATCAGTTGGATACTAAAACTGCATTTTTACATGGGGAACTTCATGAGGAAGTATATGTACAGCAGCCCATTGGTTTTGTAGTTGAGGGCTCGGAACACTTGGTTTGCAAGCTGAAAAAAGCTTTATATGGCTTGAAACAAGCTCCTAGAGCTTGGTATGCAAAGATAGATGCTTTCTTGCTTAGCTAAGGGTTCATAAACAGCTCATCTGAGTCTACCCTTTATATATTTAAAGAGGGGGGATCCATGCTAATCATTTGTCTATATGTTGATGATCTCTTGCTTACAGGGACACATGCTGATCAGATTTCAGCATTTAAACAAAATTTACAGCAAACTTTTGACATGTTAGACTTGCAGTCTTTGCATTATTACTTGGGCATTCAGTTCATACATGATGCTAGAGATATTGGTTTATCACAGTTAAGATACATTGGTAAACTTCTTGAGAAGTTTGGTTTACAGGATTGCAAGCCAGTCTTTACACCAATGGAACCTAGACTAAAGCTATCATTACATGATGACTGTGATTTGTTTGATATACACATATGCTCCAGCAGTTGGATGTCTTATTTACCTATGCAATACTAGGCCGGACATACAGTTTGCAATTTCAGCCCTGAGCACATATATGCATCAGCTACGCATGCCACATTAGCAAGTTATTAAGCATGTCTTCCATTACTTGCAGGGTACTAGATCTCTGGGATTTGTAGAGACCGATTAGGCATGGAGATCGAGACAGACAGTCGTTACGTGCAGTGAGAGACAGAGAGAGTAGAGTAGAGAGTGAGTACGTTTTTAGGTACAAATGATGAGTATGCACCTTTAGGTTTTTAGATAGATATATATGTGTAAGTACAAGTGCTAAGGGTGCGTTCACACCTAAGCACATATAAAGGCACGAGGCCTTTATTTTCAACAATCTCTCACCAAAAGGCAATGTGCCTTAAGAGGAGAAAAGAATCAGCTAAGTCTTGGTATGTACAAAGCTGAAATACATATATCTATCCAACTCCCATCATCTGTCGGCAATGAGCAAACCGCTCTATTGGAAGACCCTTCGTGAGAAGGTCTGCAGGGTTATCATCTGTATGCACTTTGACAAGCTCAATGCTTTTGCTGTCAAGTACATCTCTACTGAAGTGGTACTTCACCTGTATGTTCTTTGTCTTTGCATGAAAGATAGGATTCCGTGCTAGCATGATAGCACTCTGACTATCACAATGGAGAACATGTAACTCTGTGATGCCAAGCTCTTCCATCAGACGTGAAAGCCATAAAGCCTCCTTGCATGCCTCAGTGGCAGCCAAATACTTTGCCTTTGTAGTAGACAATGCAACACACTTTTGTAGCTTGAAGATCCAAGAGAGTGGTCCTCCTGTGAAAGTAAACACATACCCAGAAGTGGACTTCGTGCAGTCCGCATGATTAGCATACTCTGCATCCGTAAAGCCAACAACAGATGCCTTTTGCTTTCCAAAGCAGATGCACAACTCCTTTGTGCCTTTGAGATATCTCATAATCCCTTTCACTGCATCCCAATGCTTCTTGCCAGGGGTTGCCATGTATTTGTTAACTACTCCCACTGCAAAGGCAATGTCAGGATGTGTAGCAACCATAGTATACATCAAACTGTCAACAGCTGAAGCATATGGTATCTTGGCCATTTCAGCCTTCTCATCATTAGATGTAGGGTTGTTCTCTGCAGTAAGTTTCAAATATGGAGGCAATGGAACCACAATTGTTTTTCCCCCCTCCATATTGAAACGTTGCAAAAATTTGGAGATATACTCCTGCTGAAATAGATAGAGTAAGCCTTTCGATCTATCTTTGAGTATTCGCATGCCAAGAATGTGATTTGCCTCACCAAGATGCTTCATGTCAAAGCTGCCATGAAGACTTTGCTTCAGTGAGTCGAAGACATGAGTATCCCTGCTAGCAATCAGCATGTCATCAACATACAAAACCAAGATAATCAAGGTGCCATCTGCTGCCTTCTTGGTGTACAAGCAGTGATCCACTTGACTTCTATGAAAGCCTTGGGACTGCATGAATGTATCAAACTTATGATACCATTCTCTTGGTGCTTGATTCAGCCCATACAAACTCCTTTTGAGTTTACATATCATTTTTTCCTTCCCTTGCTCAACAAACCTTTCAAGCTGCTGCATATATATGTCTTCATGCAGATCACAATGTAAAAACACAGTCTTTACACCCATCTGTATGAGCTCCATATTCTCAACTGCAACCAAGCCCAAAATGGTTCTCAATGTAGTCATCTTGACTACAGGAGAGAAAATCTCATCAAAGTCAATTCCATGCTCCTGCTTGTACCCTTTTGCAACCAATCTTGCTTTGTACTTTGGTGAGGAACCAGAAGTGACCTTCATCTTGTAAATCCATTTGCATGGAAGGGTTTTTTGCCCTTTAGGCAAGTGCACCAAGTCCCAAGTGCCATTTTTTTCAAGAGATTCCATCTTTGACAACATAGCTTTATACCATTTCTTGCTGTACTGTCTGTCCATTGCTTCCTTGAAGCAAGACGGTTCACCACAGTCTATCAACATGACATAATTAGCCACATTAATTGCACTAGGAACAAACCTGTCAGGTTGTCTAGTAGCCCTAGATGATCTCCTAACCCAATGGTCATTGTTTGGTGGCTGTTCCTGCAAATTTCCATTTTCAGCACGCTGTTCTGGCATTTCAGCTTGCAAATCAGTATTAATAGCTTGCTGTCCTGGCTGTTCCTGCACATGTAATGGTTCATTTTCATGGGCAATAGCTGGCTGATCATTTCCAGCATCATTTCCTGCATTTACAGGTTCATTTACAGCAGGTATTTGCTGCTGTACAATGGGCACATTTTGCTGTCCAAAAGGTATTTCTTCCCGTAATACAACCCTACGAACCTCCTCAGTCTTTTCGGGTTGTTTGTGCATGTGATCTTCCCGGAAGATAATGTCATTGTTGCGTACTACTTTCCTTTTCTTGGGATTCCGGAATTTATATCCCATTTCACCCTCATCACCATATCCTAGGAAAATGCATTTACAGGACTTTGACTCAAGTTTGCCGCGTTTTTCTTTACGAATGTGCACAAAAGCCTCGCAGCCAAACACTTTCAGATGAGTATATGAAGGTGGTTTGCCCGACCATGCTTCTTCGGGAACTCCCTCCCCCAAAGACCTGTTTGGTGACCGATTTATTAAGTGAATGGCTGTCATAACAGCCTCTGCCCAAAAACCATGGGGTAATGCAGCATGAGACAGCATCGTATGGACCTTCTCCTCTATGGTCCAATTCATACGCTCTGCAACTCCATTTTGGGGCGGATTATGAGGGGCAGTGAGCTCCCTCTTTATCCCTTTGTTGTCACAAAATGCCTGAAAAGCCTTGGACACATATTCCCCACCATTGTCAGAGTGAAGACACTTAAGTGTCTTATCCGTCTGATTTTCAGCCAATGCCAAGAATTTTTAAAACTTATCAAACACTTCATCTTTGCTACGAATGGGGTAAACCCATATCTTTCGTGTAGCATTATCGACAAAGGTGACAAAATATTTCTTTCCCCCTAAAGATAATCCTGGCATTTGATATATATCCGAATGTACTAACTCTAGAGGAGAAGATTTCAAAGAAAGAGACTTTTTATGTGGCATTTGTGCATGTTTGCCATAAATACAATGATCACAATGCTCAAAATCAGCATAACGAAGACAAGGCAAGTAATCCAAACGAGAAAGCACTTTCATTCCTGTTTGACTCATGTGTCCCAACCGGCCATGCCACAAAGAAATGCTTGGTTGCTCGGTCACGGCAACAACATGGTCACGCACAGTAGATACATAACGTGGATACAAAGTATCACTCTTGCAACCTCTGGCAATAACCCTAGATCCCTTACAGATCTTCCATTTTCCATCACCAAAGGTGGTATGAAAACTATCATCATCTAGCTGCCCTGTGCTAATCAAGCTCTTCTTGAGCTGAGGTACATGCCGTACATGTTGAAGTGTGAAGATAGAGCCATGCTGAAACTGTAATTGCACACTGCCAACACCTGCAATCTCACATGTATAGTTGTCCCCAAGATGGACAACACCATGTCGACCCCTTGTATAGGCAGAAAACCACTCACGATGAGGGGTGACATGAAAGGAGGTGCTTGCATCAAGAATCCACGTATGCATGCCATCATCTGTATCTGCAAGTAAAGCATGTGCACCAAAGTGTGAAGAGACAAAGAGTACACCACTCCCACTGTCATTGCCATGAGTGACTACATTCATCTCTTCAATTTTTACATTGCTCTTCCTAGGTTGTTTGTCCTTCTTCTCTTCCTTGCTATCATTTGTCTTCTTGCCTTTTCCTTTCTCTTTCTTCCATTTGTAGCAATCACGTTTAAAGTGACCCTTCTTGCCACAATGATGACATTCAACATCTTTGCCTGTGATTTACTGTGTCCCTTGCCATCATATTTGCCCTTTTGTTGTGATCTGCCTCTAGTATGCAAAGCACTGGAAGACTTAGTGGATGCATTGTTCTGCCTATTCATCTCTTCCATAAGTAGAGCACTCTCTACACTAGCATACAAAAGGATCACATTAGAATTGCTCATAGCAGTCCTGAATGTATCCCAACTCTCTGGTAGAGTACAAAGCAAGAAAGTAGCCTTAAATTCCTCTTCAATCATGAACTTCAAGGCAACAGCTGGCTGAAAATGGAGTTAAACTCACTCAAGTGAGTAGACATTGTTGTACCCTCTTTCATACGCAAATCCATAAGCTTTTTCAGCCAATACTCTTTGCTTGAGCACTCTTCTGTGCATACAGTTCTTCCAGTCTAGTCCATATAGCATATGCAGAATCCAAACCTTCAATGTTGAAGAGGAAGGTATCAGAAATCGATAGCTCTATGGTTGAGTGTGCAAGCTCATTCAACTCATCTCAATCATCCTGATCCATGTCCGCGGGCTTTGCCCCTTTGGTTTTGATTGGCTTTGCCTGCTTCTTTTGTAACAGGATATTGTAGCATTGCTTTTGCCAAATTGTAAAATTGTGTGCACCCTCAAGCTTCTTTATGTGCATCAGATTACTGCTGTCATTGCTGCCAGCCATGATTTTCAGCCCAAATGTGACAAAAAAACTAGCAAATGCAGGCCCAAACTGTCACCCAAGTGACCAAGGTATAAACAAGTACCAATCAGCAATAAATGACCACATAGAAGTACAGATTTCAGATCTGTAATTAAGTTTTCAGAAGCACCAAACCATGTGCTACAGCATTATCCAACTGATTACAGCTGTTCCAAGGGCATGTGCATCACATTACATGAGAAATCCCAAAATTTCAGTTGCAATTTCTGTTGTACATGTACCCTCGGGCATAAAATTTGACACGAACGGTCAAAAGCCCAAAAATTTTGTGCTCAAAGCGTCAAACACACATCTGCATTTCCTCTGTCATGCATAGGACAATCCAATTTTGCCAAAATAAAGCAATTTCAGCAAAACCCCCAAATTTTACCAAGTGTTGATGTCCAAATTGCACGAAATTCAACTTGCATGTACATAACATGACCGAATGCTGCACAAATTTTGCCCAAATTGCAAAAGCCCCAAGTTGCACGGGGTCCAATGTGCATCAATGTCGAGAAATTGGGTAAATTTCAGCCCAATTTGCACATGTACATTAAAAGCCCCAAATGTCAGGGACAAAATGTCACAAATTCTTTCTGAGACGGATATCATTGTTGCATCTTGCTCACACCAAATCTGGACAAGTTTCCAAATTTTCCAAGTCCTGCGTGCACTAATTTCAGTGAAATTGAAAGAATTTCACTAAAATGTGAAAAGCCCCAAAAAAATCCCGGGCAAATGTGCACCAACTTCGCAATTTCTAAGTCAGATTGTCCAAATCTGTGTTAAGATCCCCAAATTCGGGAAAAGCCCCAAATTTCCGGGCCACAGTTGTACGAAATTCGGAAGCTGTGCCTCCACGCATGAACACTCGTCAATGGGCACAAGAAATCTCAAAGAAAAAAAAAAGATTTTGTCAGAGATTATGATGGGTCCGTTGACCCGCCAAGCTTTGCCGTGAGCCTCGGCCCCTACTGATAGTTCCATCCATCGCGCACCTGCCAACGGGTGTTGTCAGCATTTGCTGGTCAATACCCCGTCGACTACTGCCCGCTGTGACTAGTCCCGTTGACTTTATGCACCAGTCGACAGTTGTTGTCGCTTGGTTGTCAAGACAAGAAATGACGCCGCTTGATGCCACGCCTACAGCTCCCGCCAGTTAGTTGCTGCTATTGCCTGGTTGTCAAGACAGGAAACGGCCTGTCGCCTGTCTACTAGGTCAAAAACGACCTGTTGCTTGTGCAGACTTTGGGTTACCAGACTGTCGACTGACAGTGCAGCACACACACATGCCTGAAGTCAGTGGCGAACTAAATATTTCGCGCGAGCAAAACACTAGAGATGTCCAGCACAGATTCTGAGGAGCGCGAACACCTTAGTCGAAGCTTTGATACCAGTTTATAGGGACCGATTAGGCACAGAGATCGAGGCATATAGTTGTTACGCGTAGTGAGAGATAGAGTGCGAGAGAGCAGAGTAGAGAGTGAGCACGTTTTTAGGTACACATGACGAGTATGTATCTTTAGGTTTTTAGATAGATATATATGTGTAAGTACAAGTGCTAAGGGTGCGTTCACACTTAAGCACATTTAAAGGCACGAGGCCTTTATTCCCAACAGGATTGCTTTATACCGAGGGGGGACCACTGCAGTTACATGCTTACAGTGATTCTTTATTCCCAACAGGATTGCTTTATACCGAGGGGGGACCACTGCAGTTACATGCTTACAGTGATTCTGATTGGGTTGGTGATTATGATTCACGTCACTCCACTAGTGGCAATTGTTTCTTTCTTGGCTTGTCTTGCATATCTTGGCTTAGCAAGAAATAGTCCATTGTTGCCACATCGTCATGTGAAGCTGAATACAATGCAGCTTTTACTACCACAATTGAATGTGTATGGATTAGAGGCTTGCTAGCTGATCTAGATGTATCTATTATGGAGCCTACTTCTTTGCTCACTGACAGTCAAAGTGCCATTTCACTGACACGGAACCTTGTGTTTCATGCACGCACGAAACACATTGAGATGCATTATCACTTTGTCAGAGAGAGGCTACATGTAGGTGATATCAACCTTGTCTATTGTCCTACCACCAGTAATGTGGTAGACATCTTCACCAAAGCTCTTCCTCGTGACAAATTTGAAGCATTTCGCAATGCTTCAAATTTGATCTCCTTTGGTGGCGGATGATCCTTGTACTCTTGATCACCCTTCACTCCAGGGGGGTTTGTTGGGTATTTCACTCACGCCTCACTTACGCCTATTCTCACATAGCAGTGTCAGTGATCAATTGGACATTGGGGCACTTTTTACTCTCGGTAGGAGAGGTTTCCCCCCCCCCCCCCCAGACTTATGATATTATTTCGTATGTGCTTATGACACACACTTACGGGCACTTATTGTGTTCGGTTGTGAACACCCCCTACAGCCTAAGGTTTAAGGGTTATACCTTGTACTTTCAGCTTACACTCTTTGAGTCTATTGCATTGGGTGTCATGCTTCACTCTCATATTGTCTACTGATTTCTGTGCTAAGCTTCGATCCTGCCTTCTTCTCACAAAGTGAGGTTTCAAAAATACATATTCTCACGATAGCCCTCCCCCTTAAAATCCTTGCAATTATCCTCGATTGCACTGCCAGATGCTTCAAAAGCTAAATAGTGGATTAGAATTTCCACAAGGCATCATAGTTAACATAACATTGTGCACTGTTGTTCAACCATTCCATATGCCCAACACATGCTGAAAATTGTCAGCCAATCATAACATAACGTAAGATTCTCAAAGAATCTCAAGAACATTGCCAGATTATCATGTGACATGTCTATTTCTCATGAGCTCAATTCATCTGGCAAAACCAAACGATAGCATAGCATAACCAAGTATAAACCATGGCTAAAACATCAATGACATCATAACATATGTTGTTGTCCATGGAACTAGATGTAAACTGTTGAAAACTAAGTATAATTTGATCATAAACTGATCACTTGCTGATTTAACAATTGATCACAAATTGCTGCAAATGTGACCCTAAATTGATCACAAACTCATTGCAAGAACTAATGGCAATCAATGCATGAATTGATGCAAAATTAATCCCAAAAGTGACCACAAACGGTTCTCAAGTTAATAAAAAGCTAAGCTGAAACTGATTAGAATTTGTCTCTCGAAATTGAGGCAAAATTCATGCCAAGTTGATCATAAGCTGATGCAAAAGTACAGTTCCAGTGCTTGGGTGAAACTCATACTCATCTATATACATCTCACAATGACTAGTACACTAAGTAGTGACCTCATGGCAAACATACTGTTAGCACAATACCTTGGATGCATGCTAAATATATCCAAGATCCACTCCATTTTAGAGCTGTCCATAATTGGAGGAGTGGAAGTGCTACCTTCCCCTTGCGCATCAGGCAATACTCCAAACCCTTGCTCTACTGAACTTGATAGACCCTGAACTAAAGTAAGCTCTAACTCAAAAGCGTCTAGGTAAAGTTGCAACAACTAAGAATGGTCTGCCAAGTCATTCTCTTTCATCCATTTGGCATCCATTGGTGAACGATTTTGAAATTTCACCAAATATCTCTTGGAAACTTTATCTTTGATCTTTCTTTCCTTATGTGCCAAAATTTGCTGGAGTACCAAAATCTCATCTAGCTCCTCAACCTCATGTTGAATTTCAGCAGACATATCCTCTAGCAGATCATCGTGAAAAGGCCTCAACAAATTGACATGAAAGACATTGTGTATCCACCAATGTGGAGGTAATTTCAGCCGATATGCCACATTGTTGATCTTCTCCAACACCTGGAAGGGCCCATAGTATCTCATACTTAACTTCGGATACAATCTTTCTCTTTCTTTTATTTTTTTCAGCCTTGTCTTTTCAAAATGCAGCAATACATAATCGCCCTTTGCAAATTGCAAAGCATGTCTATGGCAATCAATTGCTCTCTTTTACTTTTCTTGCGATCTCTGAAGTGTATTCTTTATCTTTGCATAGGTTGCATTCAAGTTTTCCACATAACAATCAACCTCAAAGATCTTATTCTTAGTTTGCAGAATACGTGGTTGTAATGTGCTCGCCTATCGGTTGTTCAAGTACGTTTTAGCGGTCCATCGAGAAACGAATCTAAGCGTCGCTGCTCGACACTCCCATGGAATGTTCTGGGGTTTGTCGCCTAGGGTTTCCCAAGTCCATCTCGCAACGGAACGTTCGCAGTTGAACCTACTAGGATCGACCTGAAATTTGGGTTCCTAGTGGCCAAGGTCTCCTAACATTCTACTTTACGCAGAGATACCCAAGTTGAAGCAGATCCATGCCGCACTTGGTTCAAAGAGAATGGGAAACGAGACGGATGCACCGCTCAACCTCTCTACTCGTAGGGTGTAGTCCCATTCCGGTCTCCCTAAGACGGCATGAAATCAGGTTCTAACTTGACAATACCTAAAGGTCGAACGTCGGTACAATCTTATGAGAAGCCTCCGAGTTCTTTGGGACCACCCTGTCGTAGGACGGATCCATCGGGGGTTCTGCCCACCCGCTTCCCTTGATACATGCACTTTGCAAACTTCATCCTTCGAATATGTGAGATGAAATTTATCCTTTTCAATGATCTATTCTCGTGTATCATAGTATGGGGCCTAACGTATCTCATGCGAGAATCAAAGCAAGCATTTATCAATTTGGAAATACGTTACTTACGATCGGTACCGCAGTTGGATTGACAGTAATGTCTTTGTCCGAAGCTTTGTTGCTGGTTGTAGGATTGCCATCCGCACGGGACATTCTTTGCTTGGGGGCCATCGTCTGCAAGTAGATTCGAGAGATAAGGAAGGTGGAATGGATTTGAGATGGAAGAGCGTAAGAGAAGATGGCTTCCGAGATAGGGGAATTGAGCTAACTCTCTCCCTTGCAGTCTCTCGGTGTAATTTCTCTCTCTCTCTCTCTCTCTCTCTCTCTCTTTCTCTCTCTCTCTCTCTTTTTTTTATAAAATCTCCAAAACTAGCTAAAACATCACTTGTCTTTTTTTTAATATGACATCCAATTCTAAAATTTTTTTCTCTCTTTAGGACATTTACAATAAGTAATATCTAAAATGTCTAAAATATGCTAGTTTTATCCAAAAATCTAATATTTTTGGACCATCCATACTATACACATTAACATTAGTGATTAATATGGCTCATAACTCTTGTTCATGTTGTAACTTCCGTGAAAGGTGACTACGGTCCTTATCAATCCGAGAAAAATATCGAATTACGACTCACGTTTAAAAAAAACCCATATATTTTTAATTTAATAAAAATCGTTTATTATTAACGTTAGTTAGTCTTTAGTTAGTAATCTTACTAACTTATTAATTGACCAACTAACTTTTAAACTAACCAACTAACTTTTAATTGTGAGGAAATATTACAGCGGTACCTTCTTGCCACCCTAAACCACCTCAAATGGAGCTTTGCTTATGGAACTATGCATGGTATTGTTGTAAGCAAACTCAACCAAGGGCAAATATTGCTCCCACTGTGTCTTATGGTCTAAAACACAGCATCTTAAAATATTTAACATTGTGGAATTTACTTGCTTAGACTGACCTTCTGTTTGTAGATGGAATAATGATGAGAGGTTCAACATGATATCCATATTCTCAAACAACCCCTTCCAAAATAAAGTGATCATTCAAGGGTCTCAATCACTAAATGATCGACTTTGGCATACCATGATACTTAAATATTTGTTGCAAAAACAATCGTGCCATACGATCAGCCTTTATTTTCTTCCTCACCGGAATAAAATGCGCTTATATACTAAACCTGTAAATGATAGTTTGAAACGAGCCTTTCTTCTGTGGATGGGTGGTAATTCCTTGATTACAACTTAGTTACAGTAGCAACATTCATTACAAAATTGAGAAATGCAAAATAACTTAAAATCTTGGATAATAGACACCTTGTTGATCCCAAAATTGGTACCCGTTTTGGTATTTCTTTAACTTAATTGAAGAAGAAGTTGATGTACAATGGGATTCTCTCAATCCCTTTTAGTATGCCAACTCCCCTTGCTGTCCAAAATGATAAGCAAGTCTTCAATTTGATTTGCCCCTTGATTCGGGCAGTCAATTGGCCTTCACCCGCTTTGATGGAGATGGAAAATATCCCAAATTCATTGATTTGCTTGTCTCTCGACTTGAATTTCATTGACAACATCTTCAGCCTTCTTGAATCTAAGTCTTGGAGCTTCCAATTTTTGGCATGCTTCCCAAGGTTGCTACTAAGCCTTGATTTTTGTTGTAAACTAGGATATACAAGAGAGAATGCTAGGAGAGAGAAAATTCAAACTTTCTTTGCGAAGAACTGAAAAAAATCAGTCATTTACTATTACTGCCTTCTTTCAACAGTCTATAGATCTTGTCACTTCTTGTTGATTAGTCTTTTCTACCCTTGGCTCCCTCAGAAGGTCCTCCAATGGTTAACACATCAAACCAGTACTATCTTCTGCTCTCTTGCACGCTGAATGCACTAAAATGCTTCTCTCCAATCTCTCTCCAGCCCCTAAAGACGTTTTTTAGTTTTCCATGGGCATTTTTGACAATTGGTAGCCTTTTCGAATGGTTTTTATAGCATTATTTGAAACCAGCCTTCTTTCTTAGAATGGGTGGTGAAAGCCTGATTTAAGAGTTAATTATAACAATAAATAAATGCACATAAAATGAAATACACACTTTACCATAACATTCTTGGACAATAGACACCCTGTTGGTTCCAAAATTGGCGCCCCTTGCGGTATTTCTTTAGCTTTTATTCAATTGGAAGGAGTACAACTTGAGATTCTTCAATCTCCTCCTGCTAACCAATTGCCCTTGCTGTCATAAATGACCAACAAGCCTTTTGGGTCATTTGCCCCTTGATTCACCCAGGACTTCTTCTCCAATTTTACCCTTGGCTAGCCAAATGCTGCCCCAAATCAATGCAGGATGGGCTGGCTCTTGGAATCCCTTGATAATCTTCAATTATCAGCTGCTGATCTTAGTCCCTTGAGCCTTCAATCTCTAGCACGGATCCCAAGGTGTCTGCTAAACCCTAATTTCTGCTGTAAATTAGGGTTTATTGCAGAAATTACAGATCAACCCACCAAAAATGGCTGAGATGTCCTCCGAATGGCTAAGAATTACTGAGTATAGGCTGAAGGAGATGAGAGAATGCTGCAGAGAGAGAAAATTCTGAGATTTGTCACGAAGAACTGATCAAAATTAGTTGTCCTGCTATACCAGCCCCAAACGGATACACCAACAACAATAGGAGCATCAAAGACTGTGATCTTTAGGAGAAAGTGTATCAGCAGCAATTGCCAGCTTCCCAAGGTCAAGAATATGCAATCTCCATCACCAAAAGAACTGATCAAAATCAGTTGTCCTGCTATACCAGCCCCAAACGGATACACCAACAACAATAGGAGCATCAAAGACTGTGATCTTTAGGAGAAAGTGTATCAGCAGCAATTGCCAGCTTCCCAAGGTCAAGAATATGCAATCTCCATCACCAAAATGGTCTCCAATGGCTGGGAAATGGCCCCAAAAGCTGGCAGTAACAGTCCAACACCTCTTTCCAACAGCTCCAAAATGAAAAAACGAGATTTCCCTCTCCCTTTAGCCCTATTTAGCCTTTCCCCCACTTGCATGGGAAAGTTTTGCCAAGTGGCAGCTTTCTCAATTCATTTTCAGCAATTTTCAGCTTTTAATTAATTTTCAGAATTAATTAATTCTGAAAATTAATTCAGCCCTTAATCCATGCCTAGAAAATTGACCTTGCCCATCCAAAAATTAATTGGCCAGGCCATTTGTAATGCAAAGTGGTCCCATGCATTAATTGACCCTTGGACAAGCATTAATCCATTCATTAATACCTAGTTCCTAGTGTCATCATTGACACTTAATGGCCAATTAATGGTCCTAGGGACAAACTGACACCATAATTCACTTAGAATCTAAGTGTAACTTGTTACAACTTTTGCCTTCGACACCCATCTTTTTCACAGGGTCCTTCGGCCTTCAACTGTGAAAAAGTTACTTACACCTCACATGTGCATCTTTTAATTGCACATTTGATTAATCCTTTAATCAAATGTCAATTAAACATAAGCAAAGCATCAAATTTTCACGTCCTGGTGACATTATCCATAATTAAATATTAATTTTCAGTCTTTAAATAGTGAAAATTAATCTAATAGTTATTTCAGTGTTTAAAAAAAAACTGGCTAATAATTAAATTGACTAGGCAACTTCCATTTTCGAGTGTCTCTGCGTCATCTTTGACCATCAGATTGGCGTTAGATATAATTAAACGACACTTTCCTAGTGTCACTAATTGACACTTTCCTAGTGTCACTAATTGACACTTATAGTCAAATGAATGACCTAGGCTAATAATTGGCACTAGATATCACTAAACACATATGCGGCATAACTTATAGCAACTTTTATCTTTAATATCCCGTTATTTCCTTGGGTCCTAAGCTCATAAATTTGCTCTAATTGCAGTTACATGTCACATGTGTAACATTTACTTAACGATGCGATTAAAAATTAATCCATATGTTAAGTGAGGTTTCAAATATACATGTCCTCATGAATAGTCCATATCCCATTATTGCTTGTAGGTGTCTTAGGAAGCTCAAAGATAAAGTCCATTGCAATGCTCTGCCAATGCCTATCTGAAATAGACAAGGGTTGCAACAAACCCGAGGTCTTTTGCCTATCATACTTTGTTAATTTGACATACAATGCATGTCTTAACTAACTATTCTACATCATGTCTCAAAGTTGGTCAATAAAAGAAATGGTCCACTATCTTGATCATGGCATAAATACCTCGGTGTCTTGCATACAGAGCAGCATAACTTTCAGTGATAACTCTGGCCCTTAACTGCTTTGTGGCACACACTTGTCCATACATTATTAGAAATTCATCTCTTAGCACAAAGTGTTCATGCCTTTGGTCATTGCAAAGATGATCATAAACATTAGCAAAGTTTGAATCAGCAATATATTGCTCTTTCATGGCATCCAACTCAGTGTAATAAACCATGGTGATGTCTTAAATTTGTGGCTTACGTGACTGTGTATCAGCCACCACATTCTTCTTACCATCAATATCTATAATCTGAAAGTGAAACATAGAGAGAAGATTTGCATATCTCATATGCTTCTTTGACAACTTTGTGTGCATCGAAAAGTACCTCAAAGTTTGATGGTCTGTCTGCATTGTAAAATTAGCCCCCAATAAATAATATTTCCACGTAGATAGTGCATGAATCACAACCAAGAGCTCTTTCTCATAGAGCTGCAAATTCTTTTTTGCATTGTGGAGAATTCGGCTCTCATAAGCTACAACTTGGCCGTCTTGCATAAGAATAGCTCCAATGTTGTTACCACATGCATCACATTGAACTATTAATGGCTTCCTTAGATCGGACAACACAATCACATGATCTGAAGTCATCTTTTCATTCAACTTTTCAAATGCTGAAATTTCCATTGCGTTCCATCTAAATGGCACATCTTTCTTTTGCAAAGCATGCAATGGAGATGCTATTTCAACAAATCAGTGTACATACTTCCTATAGTAAGAACATAAATCCAAGAAGTTGCGGATCTCATGCACATTTTTTAAAGGTGGCTATGATTGTATTGCCTCAACCTTTGCAAGGTCCATGTGAATATCATCAACCAATACAATATGCCCCAAAAAGTAGATTTCATGCAAGAAAAATTCATTTTTCTTGTCATCGATAACCAGCCTATGCTCATGTAGCTCATTGAACACAATGTCCAAGTGTCTTCTATGCTTTGTCTCGTTCTTTGAATAGGCAATCATGTCGTCAAAGAAAGTGTCCATAAATCCTCTATGTGGTGTGAAGATACGATCCATCATTCTATTAAAAGTGGAAGGAGCATTTGTAAGTCCCAAAGGCATAACAAGAAACTCATATAATCCAAAAGATATCCTGAAAGTTGTCTTAGGCATATCTTTTGATCTAATGTGTATTTGATAATATCCACTTTTCAAATCTATACGGTTGAATATGGCTACCCCTTACAATCTATCCATAACATCATTGATTTGAGAAATCGAAAAACGATTCTTTATTGTGATATTGTTCGGAGCATGATAATCAATGTATATACGCCATGAACCATTCTTTTTCTGTACCAAAAGTACTAGAGAATAAAAAGGAGATGAGTTGGGCTGAATTAGCCCTTTTTCTAACAATTCATTCACCTGATTTATAATCTCCTTTTGTTGGGTTATATCGACTTTGTAGGGTGGCTTATTAGATGGGCTACTTCTAAGGATAAGATCTATGCCATGAACTTTTGGCGTTTCAGGTGGTAGCTTTCTGAGAAGTGACGGAGAGAAGCAATCAACATATATTTTCAAAAATGACATGTGATCATTCTCTAACTTAGACGTGTTCCCAACATTCTTACTATCATCTTTATCCTTAGCAAAAACCAAGTGCATTGAAAGACAATTGTTTTTCATTACTTTAGAAATAGTAGCTATAGATACAACAAGGACAGATTCACCTTTCAACTTTACATCAAGCTATGTTGTGCCAATGTTTTCGAGCCCTTTCGTTGCTATTTTGGTCTCTTTTCAGATTTGCCTCTTTTCTCAGCCTTAAACTTTTTATTCGGCTTCTCCCTACTCTCTACGAAGCCTGAATCGTTCTCATGCAGCAAAGCATTGGTTGTAGCAGCAATCTCTATGAGCTGAAAATGCTAGACATGGTGGGTTTAATGCAAAAATCTTTGATTTCTTTGGGCAGCCCATGAATATATTTTTTCACTTACTCATGAAGGGATACGAAGCGATAAGAAGCAATTAGCAACAATGTATTCCAAAACTTCTTATTATATTGCTCCAAATTCTTACATTTCTTAGCAACCAGCTTATTCGAAGCTATCATGATATCCACCTCAAAGGTACTTGTCAACCAATTCGATGCATACATTTGCTTGAATTGTACCCATGTTGATGGTGCTTTACCTTGCATCAAAAGAGTGGACCACAATTGTAATGCATTCCCTTTCAAGAAAGTGGTTGCCTTTTGAATCGTTGAGGACTCGGTGAAGTTTCCCCCCTGAATAGGCTGCATCAAAGTGTTGAATGAAGGTCAAAGCTTTTAGCTTATCTTGTGTATCATTGAAGGACTCAAACTTCACTACTTTTCCACCCCCATCATAGACTTTTGCTGTCCCTTTGGGTATCAAGTTGTCATACACTGGCTACTGCAAAAAGGGTGCATTTGCTGAATTTACACCAAAATCAATGCTAAATGGAGAAATTACATAATCAACATTTATTCCTTAAGCCCCATGAACATTTGGGGATGCAGATGCGGTACCAAACATGCTACTTTGTGCCCTAGGCATCAAGTCAATGTTGCCATACATAGGGTTTTGTATATTTTCAGCTATACCCGAATACATTGGGCCTTGCACGCCATGCATTGGTTGTTGCATACCATAGGGATTTGTGCCATACATTTTCCTATGCAGTCCTTGTCCAACCATAGCATGGAAAATCGTGCTTCCACCAAAATATCATGAGTGCGTAATCATACCATGCATGCCCGGCTATTCAAAATCCATTGGATTTGCATTCCTTGCCTTGTAGGTACTAACTGTTCTATTTCATTAGCATCTTTGGGGATTTCAAATGAAGGGTTTGGCATTATCTTCGGTGCATGTTGTTGTCTCGAAGGTGTAGAAGACATCTTCTTTTTCTTGCCTTTGCTGTCCTTCTTTGGAGCATTCAAAAATTGGGTAAATTGAGGATCCTTTGCTAATTCAGCAAAGGGATTTGTTGCTGTCTTCATCCGATTCTTGAGCTTGTCATCAAATTCCTCTTCACTTTGGTGGTCATTAGCCTCCTTATGCCCTAAAGGCCATGTATCATGCCTAACAACAACATGTTCAGCTTGTTATCCATGGTCTGAGTCTTGTCCAAGGTCAGACGTTGCATTTACTTCATTCCCATGCGAATGTTCATACTAAGAGGCATCATCACTGCTTGAGTCCATCTAAGTGTATAAAGACATATTGCTACATCAACATCTCCTTGCTCTCTAACAGCCTCCTCTCTCACAATGGTTGGAATAGACTTCCACCAACCTCCAAAAACGTTTTTTTCACTTGCATGGGCAAGTTTTGCCAAGTGGCAACCTTATAATCCCATCTTCTAGCATTATCCAACTTATTAAATTAGTTTTCAGAATATTAATTCTAAAATTTACTTAAATAATTTGTCATGTTTAGAAATTAGTTTCACTAGCCAAAAAATCAAATGGCTAGGCTGAATCGTCTTCCAAGTGTCCGTGAGTAGTTATTAACCCTCAGATTGGCATTTATTAATTAATTAATGCTTAGTCTCTAATGTCACCACTAACATTAGTGGCCAATACATTGGTCTAGGCCCAAATCTGACACCAGGTACCACCTAGTATTTGTCAGACATAACTTATTACAACTTTTGCAATCAATGTGCCTTTGTGTTTGCATTTCTCTAACACTAGAAAATGTGTGGAAGTGTTTTTTCCCCCAATATTGTAGGCTTTAAATAGAAGAAGGGGTTCTTCTTAGGGCATACGAGCATCAATCTTTTGACTAAATTGGTTATGTTGTAGGTGTGTTTTTGTAGATGCTGGTGTCACTGCTGTTGATTTGGAACGAAAGAGGAAAAAGGAAGAATTAAAAGCTAATGAAGCACAGGCTCGAGCTATGGTAGAGCATGGAGAGCTAGCATTAATTACAGTAGATAATGTGCAACCTGTTGTGCAGGAGCGAGTTCCGTTAAGGCCTCCAATGCTGCAGGTACAAAAGTCTCAAAGTTTCATTCTTGTTGAAATTGATGCTTAACCTCAATATGCAAAATATTCTCTTATGGAGATGATCATGATTTCCCCTTCATTTTCAGGTGGTCCGACTTGCATCTTTCCAGCACACACCCACCATTCCTCCCTTCATGGCTACACCCAAACTTCCGAAAACAGAGGTAGAAGATGCAGTTGTTCCAAAGGCGATTGAGGAGAAGAGATCTGCTGCTGAAGTTGCTGTTGCTGGTGGGGGTGTTTCAGTGGCGATTTCAAGATTGCCACCTGAGCAAAGGCGTCCTGTTGGACCACTTGTTGTTGTTGGTGTAAGAGATGGTGTCCTATGGCTTATTGACAGGCAAGTTTAGCAATAGATGAGCAAATTTAGGCATTTTATCCATTCTTAGTGCAGATTTTTGTGTTTTTGTTACGAGGCTTTTCTCAAAATCATCTAGAATAATTTACTACCGTTGCCTTGTCTGGTTCATGACATGTAGAGATTGGAAATAAAAGAAAGTAAGTATATGCATTCATTATTACACACGTGACTGCCAGAAATGGTATTTAACCCAGTGTTCATCAGTAACATATAGCCTGGAACACATTACCAATTGAGCATCAGCCTTTGAACTCTGAGTTGAGAAGCTCTTCTGTAACTTAAAGAAATACAGTAAGGGGTGCCAAGGTTGGGCTAACAGGTGTCATCTTTCTGGTGTGGGCGCATTCTAGCTCAATTGTTGTTTGTTGAATTACAGTTTAGTTCATAGCTTGCAAGTTTACATCTGTACAACTCTTTAGTTTCACTGAAGGCTGGTTCCACTTCAAAGGGTCCTTTTTGCAGGCTTTGTTAACCTCCTCGGCTTTGGGAATTGACTGCTCACTCTAGTAGCCACCCAACTACTACCCTTGTAATAAACCCAATTGCTAGCCTCATCAAGTGCCTAATCTTGGTTAGGCAAGCCAAGCTCTAGAGTGTGAGGATATAAGATTAAAGCATGCAGATCAGCTTTATTCTGTGAGTTGTAGGGTACAAAGCAATCCTGTTCTCTGTAAGTATTACTTTGGTCTAGCACTCTAGCCTAAAATCAAGTGAAGCTTTCTTATAAACTCTGGGTTTGATGTTTGATGATCTATCATCTTTGCTTGGCATCACTGCATTGGACACTATCATGGTGTTTTAGGTTTCGAAGAAGAGATGTTTACCTTGCTCTTAAAAGTCAAATTCCTCCATATGATCTGGTAAATCTTCATTCCAGATCAGGTTGCATGAATCTTATTCTGGCTCATCAGTTGGATATGATATCATAGAACCCTCCAAAAGTCTTGCTGAACATATCATCTAGACTGAATCAACTGATAGTTCAATATTAAATATGCATGCGCATTTCGTCATCCTTTCCACAAGGATCCTCCAAAACTAACACGTTCTTTACAAAATGCGAAAGAGAAGCAAGAGTAAAATCACTCCACTCACTTTTTTGGATTTTGTTTCAATTGAAGTTAGCCGCTTCTAGTCAAGGGGTACCCTGACTCTGCTGGACCATGCCGTTGAACTTCACCTGGGGAGTCCACACTTGGTTTGTAGTATTGAGATGGTGAATTGGTCGAGCAAGCAGGTCCCAGGCTTAGTATGTGACGATGTAGGACCAAAATAAGGTCTAAAGAAGGCTGACAAGGTTCCATAGACCTTGGGGGAGCTTTGCTCAAAGTGTGAGGTGGTTTGATCGAATAGAATTTGTTATCCCTTCTAATATTGCTTTATAGTTATGACTTCATTTCCTCTTTTAACTTTAAGAAAACCGGAGTAAAAATATGTTGGAGTACATTCTGACTAATGTGTTACTTATCTTTTTCTATAGCGAAATGGCTAAATGTTTCATTAACTTATCTTTCAGTAGCTAAACGCGTTTGGAGTTCCACCCCATAGTGAAATGTGTTACATGCTTACAATGAGATTCTTGTTGGGAATAAAGGCTCACCGTGCCTTTTACGATGTTTGGGTGTGCATGCACCCTTACACATGTACTTTATATATATTATCAAAAACCTAAAGTGGTCGTGAAAAAAATGTGGAGTGTCATCACTATGGCAAAAAAGGGCACTACAAACAGGACTATTTTCAATTGAAGAAAGATAAAGGTAAAAGCATAAACACTGAAAACAACAAGGCTGAGAAAAAGGACAGCCAACCTGCAAAGAAAAGCAATGTGAAGATAGAGGTGGTAAATGTAGTCACTCAAGAGAATGACAGTGACGGTGATGTAGTTCTTGCTTCTTCTTTGAGTGCGGGTGCATAGATTGCAAATTTTGATGATGATATGCACACTTGGATACTTGATTCAAATGCATCTTTTCATATTACACCACATCACAAGTGGTTTTGTGACTACAATGGTGGTGCACATGGTATTGTCCACTTGGGGAATAACTATGTATGTAAAATTGCAAGTATTGGCAGCGTAAAATTGGAATTTCAGCATGGCTCCATGTTTGTTTTGCATAATGTAAGGCATGTATCTCAGCTCAAGAAGAGCTTGATAAGCACATGGCAGCTAGATGACAAAGGCTATCATATCACCTTTGGGAATAGCAAATGGAAAATTTATAAGGGCTCTTGCATTGCTTCCAAGGGCTCCAAAAGTGATACTTTGTATCCTTTGCATGTATCTAGCATGCGTGACCATGTAGTCGCCATCATTGAGCAACCAAGCGTTTCTTTGTGGCATAGCCGGTCGGGATACACGAGTCGAACTAGAATGAAAGTGCTTTCTTGTTTGGGTTATTTGCGGTCTTTGAGATATGTTGATTTTGAACAATGGGATCATTGTATTCATGGTAAGCATGCTCAAACGTCACATAAAAATTTTCTTTATCTAAAGTCTTCACCCTTAGAGTTGGTACATTCAGATGTATGTTAGATGCCAGGGTTATCTCTAGGGAAAAAGAAGTATTCCATTACTTTTGTTGATGATGCCACACGCAAAGTATGGGTTTATCCAATCCATTGTAAAGACGAGGCCTTGGATAAATTTAAAAAATTTCTAGCACTTGTTGAAAATCATATCAGCAAGACATTAAAGTGTCTTTACTCTAGCAATGGTGGGAAATATGTGTCCAAAGCCTTTCAGGACTTTTATGACAGCAAAGGGATTAAAAGGGAGTTTACTGCCCCTCAGAATCCACCCCAAAACGGTGTTGCAGAGCATATAAACATGACTATTCAAGATAGGGTTTGTACAATGTTGTCACATACTGCTTTATCTCATGGATTTTGGGCAAGGGCTCTTACGACATTTATACACTTGATTAATTGGTTACCGAACAGGTCTTTGGGGAAGGGGGAGTCCCTTAAGAAGCATGGTTGGCCAAGCCACCTTTATATGCTTACTTGAGAGTGTTTGGTTACAAGGTATTTGTGCACATCCATAAGGAAGAACACAGCAAACTTGAGCCAAAGTCTTGTAAATATATTTTCCTAGGATATGGTGATGAGGGTGAAATGGGGTATAGATTATGGGATTCTGGAAAAAGGAAAATTGTATGTAGCAATGATGT
The DNA here is from genome assembly GCF_053477565.2 of Lygodium microphyllum. Taxonomy (NCBI): domain Eukaryota; kingdom Viridiplantae; phylum Streptophyta; class Polypodiopsida; order Schizaeales; family Lygodiaceae; genus Lygodium; species Lygodium microphyllum. The sequence continues at coordinate 116,375,259 of NC_141158.1, forward strand.
TATCTTCCGAGAAGATCACATGCACAAACAACCTTTAAAAACGAAGAAAGTCAAAAGGGTTGTATTCTGGGAAGATGTATCGATAGGATAACAAAGGATGCTTGCTAGATAGCAACAAATACCTGTTGTAAATGTCCTTGGAAATGCAAGGAATAATACTGAAAATGATTAGCAAGATATTGTCCACGATGTGCCACAAATTCAACAAGAACAGATACCTTTCGAACAACCAGAACCAGCTGTACAACATGCCGATCCTGCAGAACAACAACTGTCAATGTAGATTTGCAAGCTGAACAACCAACAAAACTTGATCATTGGGTTCGTACCTGACTAGAATGCAAAGACAGCTAATTAGGTTTGTTCCTGGTGTCAATCATATGGCTGATTATGTCATGTTGACAGATAGTGGTGAGTTATCATGCTTCATGGAAGCAATGGATAGAAAAGACAGTAAGAAATGGCATAAGGCTATGCTGTCAGAGATGGAAGATCATGAAAAATGCCACATGGGATTTGGTGCATTTGCCTAAAGGGCAAAAAGTACTACCATGCAAATGGGTTTATAAAATGAAAGTCACTTTTGGTTCTTTGCCAAGGTACAAGGTACAACTGGTTGCTAAAGGATACAAGCAAGAACATGGAATTGATTTTGATGAAATTTTTTCTCTTGTAGTCAAAATGACTACTTTGCAAACCATTTTGGGCTTGGTTGCATCTGACGATATGGAACTCATACAGATGGGAGTGGTTAGCAGGTACATGGCGTATCCTAGCAAAAAGCATTGGGAAGCAGCGAAGGGTATCATGAGATACTTTAAGGGCATAAGGGGCTTTTGTATCTACTTTGGAAAGCAGAAGTCATCTGTTGTTGGCTTTACGGATATAGAGTATGTTGGTCATCTTGATTGCAGAAAGTCTACTTCGGGATATGTGTTCATGTTTACGGGGGGAGCACTCTCATGGATACCCAAGTTGCAAAATGTGTTGCATTGTCTACTACAGAGGCAGAGTATGTGATTGCCACTAAGGCATGCAAGGGGGCTTTATGGCTTTCGCGTCTGATGAGAGAGCTTGGTATTACTGAGTTTCCTATCCTCCATTGTGATAGTCAAAGCGCTATCATGCTAGCAAAGAATCTTGTCTTTCATGCAAAGACAAAGCACGTACAGGTGAAGTATTATTTTATTAGGGATGTACTTGACAACAAGAGCATTGAGCTTGTCAAGGTACATACAGATGATAACCTTGCAGACCTTACGAAGGGTCTTCCAGCTGAGCGGCTTGCTCATTGTTACCAGTGATGGGGGTGGATAGTATGTGTATTTCAGCTTTGTACATACATAGACTTAGCTGATTCTTTCCTCTACCTTTAGGCACGTTGCCTTTAGGTGGGAGGTTGTTGGGAATAAAGGCTCACTATGCCTTTTACGGTGTTCGGGTGTGCACGCACCATTACACATGTACTTCATATATATTATCCAAAACCTAAAGTGGTACACTTAGTTATTGTACCCACATTGAATGTCATGCTCTCACTCTCTCTTCCTCACTCCTTTGCACTCAGTTCCTCTCTCATTGTGCATACCTTAGTCAAGAGCACTCTGTCTCGATCCTCGTGCACTCGATGTCAATTCTGGTGTATTAGCAATGCTATCAATACTCAGCTGTAGGCTTGGATTAGCTTGTTTAACTATATGAAAAAGTGCAAGTATTGCAGCAAGAGGAACGATAGGTTCTATTACTTTTTTTTAAAAGGTAAGTAAGAACATCAAATTGTGTTATTCCCTAATTATTTTATGATTGAGTAGGGTAGTAGTGCTGTATATTTGTATATATATTATTTAATTAAACATAAATGTGTTACTGATGGACAACTATCAAATTTTCACTATCAGGCATTCTGCTGGCATGTTGATAAACTCAAAGCATCAGTGATGTTAGTGATGGACAACCATCTATTTCCCACTATCAGGCATTCTGCTGGCATGTCGATAAACTCAAAGCACCAGTGATGTTAGTGATAGGTGTACTAATCAGCATGAGGCTTGTTTTGTTTCATTGATTTGGTGCAAGGCAGCTAGACCATTGGAATGATATCTAGCTATCAGACTAGCAGGAATCATAGCTTATATAAAAAATGCTGTAAATGCTTCCAGGCATACTGTATTCTTTCCCCTCAAGCAGCAGCCATCTATGTGTAGCCACAGGCTGAGGGCAGCTGGAGTTTAGTCTGATACAGGTAAAAGAGTAGGAGCATATTTGAGCGAGGTGGGGTAAGAGTGAGTCAGCTGTCAGACCAGCTTTCGCATATTTATGCCATTAAAAGGACCCTTTGGGGTTAGGTTAACAAAAATTGTTGCAGCTGTTACGTTGAAGATATGGACAATGATTAAGCATAATTAACTGCTGTTAGTCATAGCAAAGTGAATGAATTGAGAATTCAACCATCTTCACATTAATCTGACCAGAGGACATAAAGCTTTTTCTTGTTCTCAAGGCTCGCAAGCCCATGCATAATTTACATCTTCTGGTACCTCTTCTGTGGACTGATAAATGTGTTGATCTATTCATGTTCCTTACAGGTACATGACTGCTCATGCCATTGGTTTGGGCCATCCTGGAATTCGTTGTAGGTGCCTTGCTGCCTATGGCGATGCTATCAGTGCAGTGAAATGGTATATCCCCACATGTTGTCAAAACAGTCATGTACGTTTGATGAAAACTACAGTGACACACTTTTTATCCTTCTGCCAGGGCAACAAGGCTAGGCAGGGAGCATCATGATGATTTAGCAGAGTTTATGCTGGGAATGGGTTATGCCACTGAAGCCTTACATTTGCCTGGAATCTCCAAAAGGTGGTGTATTTTGTTGAAAAGTGTTGCTATATCCGTGCAGTCTGAAAATTGTTGCATACAGTCCTTTTATGAACCATGTATAACAGAGACAAATTTTGTAAATTGCAGGCTTGAATTTGATTTGGCACTACAAAGCAATGATTTAAAAAGAGCACTCCAGTGCTTGCTGACTTTAAGTAACAGCAGAAATATTGGGCAAGAAATGGATGTAGCAAATGATTCCACTGGTTTGCTGATTTTGCCAGCTTCAGATGTAAACATGGCAGATACTGTAAAGGGGATTATCAAGTTTGCTCAAGAATTTATTGAGCTGATTGATGCAGCTGATGCAACAGCACAAAAAGACATTGCTGTTCAGGCACTGAGACGACTTGCTGCAGCTGGTGCAATAAAAGATGCCTTACAGCCACATGAACTTCGAGCTTTGGCATTTAGGCTGGCTCTGCATGGGGAATTGACACGACTTGGGGTACGTTTCTCTACTTTAGTTCTTCTTGGACTATGTATCAAATTTCATGAGGGCTGAAAGCTTGGTATATTCCCTTTTAAAATGGTAATGGGTATTGATTGCAGTCCCAACGAAAGAGTATTATTGGCCATAGAATGAATTTCTCAGACACTTGGAAAACTTTATTTCATCTGCTGTTACAGATCTTTTCAACCTTTTCATTTCCCTGCTAAGACAAACAGGATAATTAGAACTGTAATTGGCTAGTCTAGCTTGTTCTCAAACACCACAGAAAGGAAATGGGAGCATAATTTAGGTTGGTGCACTATTGTCTTCAGTGATGTACCTTGACTCCTCAAGGCATCCTTAAATATAACAAGAGTACTTAAAGCCCTCTGTTGGGATTGACAATTTACCTTCTGTCTTTTCTCTGCAGGTATTAGTAAACACAATGATTGCAGCTGGCCAAGGTCGTGAGGCAGCCCTTGGGGCTGCTTTACTGGGAGATTCCACATTACTGGAAAAGGCATTGCAAGAGACCGGAATGTATGCTGAAGCTGCATTGCATGCTCATGTACAATTCTGCTCCCTTGGTATGCTACAAGTTTATGAGTTGGTTTATGCATGGATTAATTTTGATTTGGTCCATTCAGGCCCATGGGAGACCAGCAATCAAAAACATACTTCAATCATGGAATCAGCTTCTTCAAAAAGAGGCAGCATCAAAAAGACCAAGCTCAGCTTTATTACAGACAGCTACACAAAGTTTACCTGAAGCAGCACCGATTCTCCAGGACCTTACTCAAGCCAATAGGAAACCTCTCATTGAGATTGTTCCACCTGGAAATGTTATTGTGAATTCTGGTCAGAATCTTGGTATTTCTACCATGGGCATGTTGGCAAAAGGTACTGCAATGAAGCAGAATCCTTCACCAGCTGGTCAGCCTCTGATGCTAGAAGGGCCGCCTGCTAAACCACTACAGCTCGAAGGACCACAGCTCCCTACACCTACTAGTGAAGGTTCAGTGTCACCACCGCCCACTAGTATAACTGCATCGCAGAGTCCTACATCAGCTGCTGTCATGTTGTCCGATTCATTACCTGGTGTCAAACCAGTGGTCCCTAACAACCCGCAGCAATTACCCACCACGAACTTGTTACCTACAGCAACTTTACCATCTCCTGTTACATTATCTGATCCTCTGCTGAGTGTTTTGACACAGCCGGCAGTTCCCAACCAATTGCAGCAATTACCCACCATCAACTTGCTACCTACAACTACCCCTTCTTCAGTCATTCCAATGGCCATTGCTCAACCTTCAAATGCTGCAAACACAACTATTTCTGGCGTGTCTTCCACAACAACTGATAATAACCTACCTGTTACAAGCCAGATCCAAAATGGCACAGTATCACTAGCTCCATTGGTTGATTTTCTTTCGTAGGTTTTGATTTGTTTCTTTTGTATGAGTGAAGTGAAGGCAGCAGATGATGTAATTTTCCAGTATGGCTCAGTGCAAAGTAAAGATCTGATTGTTTCTTTGTTCTGCTTGCTACTGCCCACCATGTTGGCTTTGAATTGAGAAATACATATATATGCCTTGTTCTTGTGTTACAGTGTACTACAGACTTTTATAGCCATGAAAACTGGTCAAAACAATAGTTTTGGAATCTCGTCTCCACCTCCTTATTGAGGATATATTTGTAGGCTTGTCAGTCTGGACTCATGGTGTTTGTCTTTTCAAATGTCATTGAATTTTATATGTTGACACTTGGAGCTCAATTTATTAATTTATTAGCTGGCTGCGACTTCTCCTGAAACAGCTTATGCTACTCAACATAATTTACAAAATCTATTCATAAAAGCAGAGTGAGATTGAAATATAAGCTATTGGTTGGGCAAGGTATGGTTGAGAACCTCTTTTATGCTGAGAGTTCAGACATTTCCAGAGCTTGATGAGCTGTTGAACTTGCCTAGTGATGTTGCTATATAGATGCAAAATCTCAAAGGAAGTGTGTGCAGTTGGACTTCTTGCGTTGTACATGTTAGATGTAAGATGATTCTCTAATTTCCTGTTTCTATCCGTCCATGAAAATCTCTCACATTAAATTTTATATAGGATGCTTTAGAAATCAAAAGTGAAGAGAAATTCATTAATGTCTGGCTGTGAAAATTCAATCTTACATGATAGAGAATGTTTTGGTGTAGCTAATCTCAGACCATCCATGATGGCAAGAAGAGAGAATGTATTGATGATTAGATTAACTAAAGTCGTTTGACTAATAATAGAACAACCTACTGAAGCTTGACTCAGTAATGTATGTATGTTTAGAACCCTCAAACGATGGCTTTTTCCAAGTGAAGACCTAGTTGCCTTTGGGCTTTTGGTGAATGAAAAGGACTATTGGTTATCTAATGGGGACTCTAGATAGAGCTTATTCAAAATTGCCTTGATTTGGCCTTCTAAATTGTTTGGCTCTATCCTAAGATTTGTGTTTGTGTAAGTCTACTTTCCATTTTGGATTGAAATTCTCTTATATCTGAACTTTTTTATTGTTTCTTTTAGTAACCAGAGAGTAAGGTGCAAGAAAAGATCAAATTTACCATTCTTTCTTCCCTAGTAGTTGGTATTGGCTTTACATTCATAGGCTATGATAGAACATGTGCAAGTTAATGAGACTAATTTTGCTTGTCTAGTTTCAATTCATGGATTGGAAACCTTTTAGTGTCTAGTCTCTGGAGATCCCAAGCTAGATTTGTTCTTGATTTTTAAAGTCAATTATTTTATAATAAAAAACGCTCAAATGCCTCGCACTTTCTACAACAAACAAATGCAAGGCATTTGAGTGTTGTTTGTTTTTAAATTTTAAACAAGAAAAACTCATAAGTTTGTGGTATTTTTTATTAAAATTCAAAAATTGAGAACCTATGTAGCTTGCGATTGTAGATAAGTTCAATTTGCACTTCCTATTGTGGATAAATACAAGACACTTGATTGTGTTGTAGCCATTCCGTCATGAGTAATTGCATCCAATCAATACTATAATAGAGTGCACCTAGCATTAAGAAAGTACATTGTATCCTTGAAAGGAAAAACAAGGGTGTAGGAGTGCACAAATCACCATCCTTTTGTTATTAGCATTATTTCTTAAAAGTAGGTTACTTAAGTTAATTACAAGTATCATCTCAAAGAAGAATTGCCTTGTCAATGCAACATTGTAATAGAATATGCCATAATGGGTAATTTGAAGAAAAATAACCATTTTCAAATAAAAAAGGAATATTGTTAATATCTCACAATGTGATGTACATAAATATGACCTTGTTTTGGTGTATCACTTTGATTCCTTCCAAGACTATATTTATTTCTAACATAAGTAGATGAGAATCAGACCCCTATTATGGATCTCATTCAATTTGTCATTAAAATTTATCTTACCCTATCTTGTTAAAGTGTTCAAAGCTTCAGTCCACATAATGGCTTCCTCAGCACAATAAGCAAGGTGTAATTAGCTTATGGAATCTTGACATGTGTTGTCTTATTACATGTCATTGAAGTCTTGAAATACATAGAACAATGGTCTACAATGTAGTGCTAGATGAGACTCGCAAGAGAGCTAAAAAACCTAGTGCTTGGGAGAACTTTCTTTGCAACCTTTGGGAAAAATGATAAATAGTTTAATTATATAACACCCTCACTCACAAAAAAATTACTAAAAAGTGTCACATCACTAGCTCACAAGTGAACTATTACCTTGAGAAACCCCCAATCATTGTATGAAATTAAATTTTAATGTTAGTCTTATCCAATTCCTCTTACTATCACCTATATACTCATATACTCAAATCTTTTAAAAAAAAGCAAAAAGTTAAATCCCATTTAGAAATGCATATTTTTCATTAGGTGTACCATGTGACACTAAAGTACACATGGTAAGTGACTCGATTTGATAATGATAAGGATTTCATAGCACACATGCAACTAGCTAGAAATCATTGTTGATTTATCAAGCTCATAATGTCTCGTGTCATGAAAAATTATAAAAGTTTGAGCTACACATACACATTCTTGCCTCTTCCCTTCCCTTATTTTTTTAAACAATAATGAGAGGATGGTGTTGGGGGTTAAGATTTTCCTTAGGGGTTTCAACCCTTCGTATATTTGCTATATGCTCATGATATGAGCACAAATAGGAAAAAATTATGGAATTGGATACTTGGTTTTGGTCTTGGTCCTTGTACCATCTTTGTCCCCTTTGTTGGTTCCATTTCTTGCAGCAATGATCAAACTAAGGAAAAGAGGCTTTCTCCTTTTAAATGGAATACCTCATGTCTTAAGCATGATAGTTTCAAACTAATGATTATGGAGGTTTGGAATGTAAATTTCTTCACTCAAAATTTCATAAATTAGTTGGGTTGCAAAATACACACAATGGGCCATGCTTGCAAGCATTATGGGAGGAAGCAAGCCCACATGAGAAGTAAAGCTAAGGATGCCTGTAGCTATACTCATAATGACATGCTTAATGCTTTATGCCTTAACCTTGCTAATAAATTTCTTGCTATACTCTTGTGCAAGGTTGAAGCTTTTATAGAAGTAAGAAGAATTCAAGGTACAGTGTGCTCTAATTCAATTGAGATTACATTGGTTGTAGCTAGGGGCTTGCCCTTGACAATGCCTTGTTATTCGATGGGCTTTCTCACTCAAAAAGGTAGAGCTAGGGTTTTTACCTTTCTAGAGAATATGTCCTTAGTGATAGGTAAAGATAAGGCCTTGCTATTTGATAGGCCTTCTCACTTAAAAAGATAGAGCTACAATTTTCTCAATGTGGAGAATAACAAAATTGTAGGGACATGATGGATTCTTTGTAGGTTTCTCAACAAAGATGTGGGATATTTGTGGTCAAGACTTATGCTGCTTTTGAATGAGATTAGGAATGTGGATTGAATCTCCTTCTTTGACTACTAGCATTTATCAAACTTATACCTAAGATTTGTAGAAAACACATATGCAAGGGATATATGCAATTGACTTTGTTAAATATCTCCTACACTCTTTGCTAAAGTGATTCTTTTAAGAATCAAGCATGCTTTGTCTATTCATTAACATGCATTTAATGATGCTAACTTGAAAGCTATTTTGTTCAATTGAATCATGCTTTGGAGTTGAATAAGGACTTGTAATGCTAACCTTGACATGGATAAGGCATCAAGAACATGTAAGCCCTACTATCTAGGGATAAAATGCTACGTCCCCCTTAAGTTTTAGGGTAGCCCTTTTAGGAGTAGTCACATGCTTCCATCCAATTGCATGCTAAGAGAAATGAATGTCATAAGACCACAAGAAATCTAAGATATTAACCATTTAGCCTAGCATGGATTTAAAAAAGCAAGCTTCTCATTGTCGACCAATCAAGTAATAAACGACTGAAAGATAAGACTAAATATAGACTAAGAAAACCTGAACAAGTGCACATTGGCATGCACTAGGGAAAATTTCCACTTTTGTTTCCAAGAAGTGCTACTTTAATTTGCAAAAGCAAGGATTGCTTTCTCTCTTGTAAGATTCTTCTTTGAAATGAAAGAGAAATTTTAAGCATTCTATATTTCTACTGGGTTCAACATTATCCTACAAGCCATACAAGTGGTTATGATCAACATTGGTCACACACAATATTGCATTGCTAGCATCAACACTACCCTTTTTATAGATGAGTGCCATAGCCATGGCTATGTGTTTGTTGTTAGCTGCAAACGGGAGACATCAATAGTGGAGAATCTGAAAATAATGTCTTTGAAGCTTGAACAAGTGTATTTCTAGAGCAAGTTGGATTACTTGCAGAAGAAGTTTTAGATAAATTCCCACTAGAATTTCCACTTTTTGTAGCTAATTGTTGTCTCGGCAATGCAAGGATTTTTGTTATGTCGAGCGAGGATAGATTGCAAGCTCCCCACCAACTATTTTTCTGACATTGTATCAAAGAGCTTTGCTTCTTGGGTAGACATGTATCAAAGCCCTTATTTCCGTTTTCTTGCACCTATATATTGTGCATTATTAACCCTTGTGGACAAATATGTTATCTTAAAGATATCTAGAAATGTTATCATTCATAGTTACATAACATACACTAGCTAGTTTGCCTAGCTAATTGCAATTCTCACAGTTGCTGTCATTTGCATTTTGGTATAGCATGAGTGCTTCCCTTTGCTTACAGAAAGCAAAATAAACTACCTTCATTTGTGTTGTTGGGTCAAAGGATGTCAATGACATTTCTCATGTTCATTCTTGTGGTTTTGATAGGCTTTATTAAAGATGCCTTCCTCTCTTGTGTTGTCCCTCTCATGACATTAAATAGGCATATATGGGTCCCATATAAATGAATACCGTGACAAGGAGGATTAGATGTGAAACTCTAAGTAGATTTCAAAAACCAATTGAATATTTTAAATGGACTCTAATTGTTTCTTTTCTTTTCATTAGAGAGGCGCCACCTAAAATGTTGGAAGTTTTCTATTTGTAATGCTTACTAATATCATACACAATTATCATCATTAGAGGGAAAGAAAATGCTTAATCATTGAATATAATAGCCTATCTCTTTTGTCATACAAAGACATGTAGAAAATTGTCATCATGTTTAGAGATTCTTTTACTAGCACCACCTAATAACAATAATAAGACCAAACATTCAATCATTAGAGGTGGAGGTGGAAATGGAAGTTAAGGAGGTAAGGCAAGCACAAGTGATAAAGGGGATGATCTCATCTTGGATCTAGATGCTCTAAACAATGGAGATGGGGTGTAAAGGCCCATAGAAAGGAGCAATGGTGATGATGATGCTTCACTTAGATTGAAGGCCAAGGTCATTAATATTTTCAATGATGCCGAAGTGTGTGGAGGTGCATAGGAGGTCTTTTTTTTTTCTTCCATTTGTAGAGCTTTAATGCTTGTTGGGATCTTCGAGTTATGTCAAGCATATCTTTAATCCGAATTAGCTTCCCAATGTGTGTATATTTAATGGGTGACCTAAATTTTCATCTTATGCTTTATGGTGATAGGAAGGCTCAATACTCAAGGGTCTTGCCATCACCAACCACATCTTGTTCAAGTTGAGTCACCAAAAGCATTGTCATCCTTTCCATCTACTATAGTATCAACCTATCCTCATTTGTAACACTAGTAGGAACAATATCTTTTTTTAGTAATTATAGTTTCTCCTCGGTCAGAATGATTACTCCTTTATCAGAACTATCACTTCTTTAGAGCTACTTCATGGATTGTTCCTAGCATTTTACATCTACATTTGACATGAGTGCCATGGCACTCATCTTGGAGGAGGATAATGTTAACAACAAATGTGAAAGGAAAGGTCAAAGAAGGTTAAAGTAAAGTGAAAGCTAAAGTATCAAATTTATTTGATGGTGGATCATATTTTGGAGTATTGATTTTTTTGCACTTTTTTAAATTTTCTATACTTCATGGACACATCAAATTATCATGATTGCATTATTATGTGAGAGCCATGATCACTAATGTGCACATTGTATCATTACCCCCTTAGTTGTATTTCCCACACTTGCAACTATTGTGTGGGTTTGTGCACATGGATTTGGACTAGAATAGCGCAGGCTAGGTCTATTTAGGTTAAGGACAAAGCATGCTTCAAGGAATGACTGTGGACTAGGTCTATTTAAGTCAATGATAGAGCATGCTTCAAGGAATGACCGGTCTAGAGTCCATAAAGTGGGCAGGACACCCAACAGACAGTGCAAATCCTAATTCGTAGTTGTGCAAACCCTAAAATACAAATGGGGCATCTCAGTTGTATTTACCCTTTTGGTGCATCCATGCTGCAAGATCTTCTTGAATGCAACTATTCACTTTTTTTATGTTATCATCTTGCTTCCATTGTTGACAAAGGTATCTTGTGTAAGGGAATGGGGGAAGTGAAGCTCTTCGTTGTCTTCTTACTTATCTTTTCTTCTCTATTATCTTCTTGAGTCATTGGTGTGCTTGGTGGTGGATGTGGAGGAGCAACAACATGACATAATGTTGTTTGGGTTGTGCAACTGTGTCTGAGCCTTCAAGCTTTTAAACTACAACATGGAAAGGTAAGATAGGTGAGTTGACTACAAGTCAAAGCTAGTTTTGTGTTCTTGCTTTCTTGGTTTGGAGAGGAGGATACATGGTTAGTGTTGAGAGACAAGAAGAAGTTATTGGGCCAAAGTGAATTGCAAATTTTGAAAAAAATAGGAGTTCTCTTCCAATTTCTTGATTGTTGTTTGTTTAGCCTAACTTTCACAATCTTCAATTCATTTTACATGGGTCATTCAATATTTATTAAATAGGAAGGCTCAACAGCCAAGAGTCTTGTCATCGCCAACCACATCTTCTTCAAGTTGAGTCCCCAACAACATTGTCATCCTTTCCATCTACCTTAGTACCAACTTGTCCTTGTTTATACCATTGGTAGGAACATCATCTTCTTTAGCAAATATAGTTCCTCCCAACCACATTACTCCTCCATGAGGAGCACCACTTTCTTAGAGCTAGTTAATGGATTGTTCCCAGCCTTCCATGTCTACATTTGATATGAGTGCCATAGGACTCACACTCATCTCAAAGGGGGATAATGTTAATAGCAAATGTAAAAGGCAAGACCAAAGAAGGTCAAAGCAAAGTGAAAGCTAGGATAGTAGATTTATTTGATGGTGGTTCATAACTTGGAGCACTTTTGTGATTATTTTTCGGAACTTTACTATTTTCTATACTTCATAGACATCAAATTATCATGGTTATATTATTCTATGAAAGCTAGGCCCACTCATGTGCACAGTGTATCATTACCCATTGTAGTTGTATTTCTCACACTCTCAATTGTTGTGAGGGTTGTGCACATGGATTTGTGACGAATAGTATAGGCTAGGTCTATTTAGGTTAAGAACAAAGCATACTTCAAGGAATGATTGGCCTACACCTACAGTCCACAAAGTAGGTAGGGTGGCCAGAAGAGGGTGCAAACCGCAATTCATAGTTGTGCATACCCTAAAATGCAAAAGGGGAGCAAACCCTAAAATGCAAAGAGGGTGCTGCCCTAGAGAAGTGATCTAACCCTAAAATGCAAAAGGGGAGCAAATCCTAAAATGCAAATAGGGCACCACCCTAGAGAAGTGATCTAACCCTAACCCTAATCTTGGTCTAGATAAGGATAGGAGGTCTTAGTTTTATTTACCCTTTTGGTACATCCATGCTATAGTGAAGCTCCATCAATGCAATCATTCAATTCTTCTATTCTATCATCTTGCATCCATTGTAATTGAGAGATTGTATGTGAGAGGTGTGTTGAGTGAGGGATTGAGGGAATATGAAGCACTTCATCGCCTTCTTGCTTTTTTTTTTCTTCTGTATTATCTTCTTGACTCATTAGTGTGCTTGGTGGTGGATGTGGAGGAGTGACGACATTGGATTATATTTCTTGGATTATGGAACCGTTTTTAAGCCTTCAACCTTTGGGACTACAACATATGGGAAGGTAAGATAGGTGATTTCATTGGAACTCGAAGATAGTCTTGTGTTCTTTCTTTTTTGGTTTGGAGAGGAGGATGCATTGTTAGTTAAAGTGTCGAGAGATAAGGTGAGAGATTGTCACTAAAGTGAGTTGCAAATTTTGAAGGAATAGAAGTTTGCCTAATGTCTCAACTGTTGTGTGTTTATTCTAACATAAGTGCACTTGAATACACTTGCACTTGCACTTGCACTAACACTAACACTAACACTAACACTAACACTAACACTAACACTAACACTAACACTAACACTAACACTAACACTAACACTAACACTAACACTAACACTAACACTAACACTAACACTAGTAAATGCATACGTCCACATGTGTACTTTTGTGCACTTGTATACCTGCACCCTTAGTCACCTTAAACATATAACATATAAGCCTATACTAAGCCAATCATTATGCACTTATGTACATTGTGCGCACTCATATGCATTTGAATGCTTATGTGTGTAGTTATATGCACTTGAGAGCATTTCACTACATTAGATACAATTGTGCTTAGGTATACTTGCATACACATATACACGTGTATGTTTACACATGCCTATCATCACTCTTATTCTTGAGCACACTTGTACTCACACATGCATTGACACATGCACTTGTACTTGCACATAGCCCACCATATACAATACACTTAGAGCTACACATCACATTACATATAAACCATATTTCACTTGCACAGATTCGTATTGATGGGCAAAGTTTGACCCAATTTGATGGAATTCCTGAAATTGATAAATCGTTGGCGTGAGCTTCTAATTATCACATTGCACTCTACATGCTCATACCCACATGCACTAATGACCCTATTTCAATAGTGCCCAACACACACCTTGTGCACCAAGATCTGCTCGACATGGGTGAAGTAATCCGAACCCCTTTCTTTGATGAAGACGATTTTCTGGGCGGGAATCTCCGGATCTATGCCTATTTTCGACCCTGTCAGAATCGGATCCAAAATCAAAGGATTGAAATGGACTTTGCTGGAAATGCTAGTATACCACCCTTGCATGCATAACCCCTCACACACATTGCACCTTGCTTAGTGCACATACCTTAAGTCACTTCACTGCATTGCATAATGCTACATCCATGCCATTACTCTAGTGCACTATTGTAATGCACCAGTGCATATTTCTAGTAAACTATCCTAGTGCACATGCACACTAGAGCTCCACCTTAATACCCCATTGTGCACTTACCTCCAGTGCATCTATTAGTACACATAGGTACAACCACAAGAAGTCTCTTTCTCTCAAGTCCTTGGAGCTCACAGGGTATTGAGGTCAAAAGGGATATCTTGCCAAGTGCACTTGATGTCCATCCTAGTGCACTAGCGCTACATCATCAACACATAGTCACACCACCCTTGCACAACATCCTGATGCATTATAAGCACTCGTACTAGCATACCTTGTATACCTTGCATCCACATAAGCTAGATTCAAGTACACTTATGCCTATGAAGAATCAAGCTCATCTCATCTATTTGACTCCTTGTCTAGGTTAGCTAGATGACATGTGTGCTTAATAAATGAGTTGGGGCCTAATTCTGGTTAGGAACGTGGTTAGGTTAGCAATGTTGTTTTGATCCCTATAATAGTGTGAGTAATAAGTGAGATATAGAATGAATAATGAAGGATACTATGCGAACACTCTGCTCTTTGAGCTTGCCTCACTTCACATCTCTCTCCCCCCTCTCTCTCCCTTTGTATCTTGAACATGTTATCAGAGCAAGTTAGTGCAACCTCACAGTGAGTAGAAGGAGTCGGCGATTGAATCTCTACAAAAGGACATTGGCAACCATAACCAGCATCTGAATGGTATGTATCAATGCTCTTGAAGTCTATACTTGTTGGAGCCTATTGAGGCTTGGAAGGAAGGATTAGTAAATTGTATTGGAGTGTTCAAAGTATTCTTTTGTGGCGAGCAGAAGGAGTAAAAATTCAACATGACTTGGTTGGTTTGCGCCTGTTTTTTGGGGGGTTTAATGGGTAGCATTAACAATTGTTTGCTATGATCAATGGGCTGACAATACTTGGCATTAGTGAGGACCAATTGAAGCTCATCAATAGTAGGACATTCAACACTTGTGAGTGCTCAATTGCAGGTCATAAGCATCACTCAGAAATCAGCATGAATAGGGAATTTACACCTTGTTTGTGGCTGACTTGATCAGAGAATTTCAACCAATCTCACTGCTTTCCTTTGGCATGTCCAACATCACGTGGACAGTGTTGTAGACCAATTCTTGATGGAGCTTTAAGGGTCTATGCAAATGGAGATGCACAGAGAGAGAGAGAGAGAGAGAGAGAGAGAGAGAGAGAGAGTTATCTTCATGGGTACTTCAATGTACCACTTATTCATTCAAATAGATATGTAGTACAATGTCCCATAAAGGGACATTCACACCTAGTGGGGGTGTGGGCATGATGGCCCTTTATTCCCAACAACCTCCATCTAAAGGCAACATGTCTCAAGGTAGTGAAAGAATTAGCTAAGTTTAAGTATATACAAAGCTAAAAATCTATACCTATCTAACTCCCATCATCTAGTGGAATGAGCAAATTGCTCTATTGGAAGACCCTTCGTGAGAAGGTTTGCAAGGTTATCATCTATGTGTACCTTGGCAAGCTCAATGCTTTTGTTATCAAGTACCTCTCTGATGAAATGATACTTTACCTATATGTGTTTTGTCTTTGTGTGAAAGATAGGATTTCATGCTAACATGATAGCACTCTGACTATCACAATGGGGGATAGGAATATTTGAAATGTAAAGTTCTCCCACCAAACATGAGAGCCGTAAAGCCTCCTTGCATGCCTCAGTGGTGGAACCACATACTCTACCTCTGTATAGTGGACAATGCAACACACTTCTATAGCCTGGATATCCATGAGACTGCTCCTCCTATGAATGTGAATACATATCTTGAAGTATACTTCCTGCAATCTGAATGACTAGCATAGTTTGCATCTGTAAAGCTAACCATATATGCCTTCTGCTTCCCAAAGCAGATGAACAAATCCTTTGAGTCCTTAAGGTACCTCATGATATGCTTCTTGCTTCCCAATGCTTCTTTCCAGGGTGTGCCATGTACCTGCTAACCACTCCCACCTCAAATGCAATGATAGGATGTGTAGTAACCATAGCATACATCAGGTTGCAAATAGCCGAAGCATATGGAATCTTGGCCATTTTAGCCTTTTCATCATTAGAGATAGGGCTATCCTCTACACTGAGTTTCATATATGGAGGCAATGGAACACAATCTCCTTCTCCCCCTCCATATTGAAACACTACAAAATATTGGATACATATTCCGCTATGATAGATAGAGAAGAACCTTTAACCTATTCTTGAGTAGTAGCATCCTAAGAATACGATTTGCTTCATCGAGATTCTTCATGTCAAAGCTGTTATGCAAGCTTTGCTTCAAGGTGTCCAATGCATGAACATCCCTCCCTGTAATTAGCATGTCATCCACATACAAAACCAAGAGTATGAGGCTACCATCTGTTGCCTTCTTGGTGTATAAGCAGTGATCCACTTGACTCATGTGGTAGCCTTGAGACTGCATGAATGTATCAAATTTATGATACCACTCTCGAGGTGCTTGTTTCAGCCCATACAAACTTGTTTTGAGTTTATATACCATGTGCTCTTTCCCCTTTTCCACAAAACCCTCTAGTTGTTGCATATAGATGTCCTCATGCATGAGTTTCATATCCTCAGATGCAACCAAGCCCAAGATGGTCTCAAAGTAGTCATTTTGACTACAAGAGAAAAGAGTTCATCAAAATCAACTCTATGTTCCTAGTAGTAGCCCTTTGCAACAAGCCGTGCTTTGTACTTTGGCAAGGAACCAAAAGTGACTTTCATCTTATAAACCTATTTGCATGGTAGTATTTTCTACTGTTTAAGGAAAATGCACCAAGTCCCAAGTACCATTCTTTTCAGGAGATTCCATCTATGATAGCATAGCCTTATGCCATTTTTGGTTGTCCTTCCTATCATTGCTTCCTTGAAGCATGATGGTTCACCACAATCAATCAACATGACATAATCTACAACATATTGAGCATCGGGAACAAACTTGTCAAGCTGCCTTGAAGGTTGGGTTTATCTACGAAGAAAAGGTATTGCATTTGCTAGCTATTGGGCCACTATTGTAGTCTATTGGAATGAAATTATTTTGTTGAGCAATAGCACACTTATACTACTTGATTAGAAGTTTTGGGACTCTCGGTTAACTAATGGCTACAATATTTTTAGATGAGCTAGATTGAACTGGTCGCAAGGTACTAATAGATATACATGTGGTACTTGGATGTTATACAAGGAACTTGATCACTAAGAGATCAACTTGGTTTGCAAGGAGTCAAGTAGCACTAATTTTTTAAATACTACAGAAAATACATATTCAACAATATTATACAGATAGTGGGTAAGAAGTTGGACAATAATAACAATGCAATATGGAAATTTTGCATGACAAATTTCTTGATTGGCAAAGGGTATTGGGACCTTGTTACAGGTGTTGAAGTAAAACTAAGCTTCCAAAAAAGATTCCAACTGCTAAGTAGCTAAGAGCACATCATGCTTGGCTAGAAAGAGCTTGCAGAGTCCTACATAGGCTAGAAAGATTATGATCTGTAAGACATTGGAAGATGCATGGACTATCCTGATGAGATATTATGGTACTACTACTAGTGCAAGGAAAATATAGCTGAAACAAAAGTTCAATACTATGGAAAGAAAAGGATGATCCATTCAAGAGTGTGTAATAGAGATAAAAACCATTGTTGATCAGTTAGCAACTATGGAAACTGAAGTAGAGGATGAGGATTTGGTTATAGTGACCTTGAATTGCCTTGGACCTGAATACAAGTCATTTGACACGTCTATATCAGTGAGATTTGAGATGCATGACTTTAATGAGCTAGTCTCATTGCTTATACTACATGAAGAGGTTAAGCTAGGTTAAGCTACTAGCTTAAGTAGCTTGAAAGGCAAAGATGAAATATTTTATTCAAATTAGAGAGGCCATGCTAGTTGTGGGGCATGGGTTCCTTTTGTGGTCATGGAGCTCAACAAAATGCATCTCTAAATATGAAAAATCAACAAGGATATAATGCTAGAGGTGGTGGGTACTCTCAAGCAAGGGGGAGATCCAACTCTAGAGACAGAGGATCCTGGCATTTGTAGACTATGCATGACAATGCAAACAAGTATAAAGGACTATCACTACTATGGGAAGTACGAACACATTGCTAAAGAATGATGGACAAAGCAAGCAAATCAAAGACATAGGCAACAGAGTCACTATGTCTCATCCATTCATGTAGAGCATGAGAGTGATAACAAGTTATTTGTTATTACTTATGTATGAAATAAGGCTATTTAGTAGGAAAGCCAGATGACATACGGTATATTAATTTAGGAGTATCAAACCATATGACACCACTTGGGAAGTGGTTCAATGAAATGAAAGTAGGAACAAATGGCTATGCATGCATAGGAGATGACACTCAACATGACATAGCTCATAGATTTGCTCGACACTCAACCTCAACAAGGACACATAAATGTACAAAGGCTGAAAAATATGTAGCAAAAGGATATTGCTTTGGGATTGCCAAAATTCAAATATGTTGATTTGGGACATGTATTCTTAGCTTGTCAATTTGGGAAACAAGCTTGGTTTCCATTTGCTTGACATACACACAGAATAGCAATAGACCTTTATAGCTTGTCAATTTGGGAAACAAGCTCAGTTTCCATTTGCTTAACATACACAGAAAAGTAACAGACCTTTATATCTTATTCATTTGAATGTATGGGGACCTGCTCATATTGTAGCTCATAGAGAGTCTAGGTACTATGTGACCTTTGTGGATGATTTCAACAAGTATACTTGGGTATACATTCTAAAACACAAAGATGATATTCTTGACAACTTTATGGATCTTAAACATCATGCAAAGAAAGAGTTCAACTATTATGCCTTATGTCTATGATCTAATGATAGTGATGAATATGTGTCAAAGGAGTTTGACAGGTACTTGACTAAGCATGGAATTAGAAGATAGTTAACATGCAGCTATACTCCTAAGCAAAATGGGGTGGCTGAAAGGAAAAATAGGGTCATAAATTGGATACCCACAATTGATAACATGAGAGGACACTGTATGAGTAGCTTTATGCCTAACATTAGACACTTAAAAGTGTTTAGCAGCATTGCATACATGCATGTACCTAATGAGAAACCAAAAAAACTTGATCTAAAGTAGTGAATTCTATCTTTATTGGTTACTCACAAGAATTCAAAGCTTAAGTGTTATGATCCATCTACTCATGAAACTTTGATCTACCATGATGTGGTTTTTGATGAGCTAGCATCATGGTATGGTTCTAAGAAGTTAGCAGTTCATTATGATACTTCAAAAGGTACATATGTTGAAAAAGGGATGCAATATACAACCATTGCTAGTGGACCTACACATGATGTATCTACCAATGTGAGTCCTCGGACTGGATGATTATGTAGTCATGGTTCTCATTCCATTGACATGGATGTGTTAGTGAGGCAGAGATTGGGTAAATACAAAAAGAAGGCATTTGATGATGCAACCCATCCGTTAACATCAGATATGATTCCAATAATAACTTGGATACTAAATTTGTATAGCTACAGTTGTTACACCTGGTGTTAAGAAGAGGTATGTATTTCCTCATGAGAGAGCAAAATCTCATAGTGCACCATAGATACAAATATCACAAAAAGATAGAAAATCTATTGAAAATTTTGATTACAGTGGATACTCAACTAAACACTATGCATATATGAAAAAATTAATGAGTTACAAATAACCCCATGTATTCACTCAAAGGAAAATCTTTTTGCCCACATCATTTACAGAGGGAGTCAAAGATGAGAACTAGTGTATAGCAATGGATGAAGAGTATGATCCTTTGCTAAAAAATAGAACTTGGGAGTTAGTTAAGTTACCTAAAGGCAAGATGTCTATTGGATGCAAGTGGGTCTATAAAGTCAAATGCAAAACAGATGGATTACTTGAAAGATACAAGGCTTAGTTAAATGTGAAGGGTTACGCTCAACAATATGGGCTAGATTATGAAGAGATGTTTAGTCCTATTGCAAAGATGGCAACTGTACAGATGGTTGCATCCAAAGGTTGGAATTTATATCAGATGGACGTAAAGAATGCATTTTTGAATGGTGATTTGATGGAAGAAGTCTACATGGATTAGCCAAAATGACATATATATCCTAAATATCCATCTTATGTTTGTATATCAAAGAAAGCATTGTATGGATTGAAACATGCACTATGGGCATGGAATGCAAAAATCAACTTGTACTTACAGAGACTTGGCTTTCAAATGGGTAAAGCTTATCATAGCTTGTTTACCAAGAAGAGAGAGAAAGGATATGCGATTTTTGTGGTTTATGTAGATGACTTGGTCATTATAGGTGATTATACTCATGAGATTGATGAGACCAAATCTACGTTGCATAAAGAGTTTCAAATAAAAGATTTGGGAGAGCTGAAAATTTTCCTTGGTATTGAAGTTATACAAACACCTCAAAGAATCTGGATATTACAATAGTTGTATGCACATAATATGTTGGAAAAGTATGGTATGCTAGAATTCAAGCCCATGGATACTCTATTAGAACAGAATGTCAAATTGGCAATTGATACAAGAAATGAGATTGAAAATGTAACTATGTACAAGTAGATGGTTGGAAGCTTGATCTATCCTGGCATCACTAGACCTGATCATAGTTATTCAATTGGATTGATTAGTCAATTCATGCAAAAGCCAAGGAAACCTCATTTAGATGCAACGAGACGAATTATGAGATATGTGAAGTCTACACTATACTATGGACTCTTCTATGAGTATGATAAACCTCTTGAGATTACATGTTACAATGATGCAGTTTGGGTTGGATATGCATATGATAGAATATCAACAAGTGGGTATGCATTTGGTCTTAGCAGTAGCATGAATAGCTGGAGCAGTAAGAAGCAACCCACTGGGCTCTCTCTAGTACTGAAGCAAAATACAAAGGTGCATCCTTAGCTACATGCGAAGCTATTTGGTTGGTTAAGATGTTAGATGACTTGGGAGTACATGTGGATAAGCCAATCAAGCTGTACTATGATTATATGAATAGTGTGATTCTTGTAAGCAATCATGTGTATCATGCTAGATCAAAACATATAGAAATGTATTAGCGTTTCATCAAGGAAATGGTACTTGGAGGAAAGAGAGACCTTATCCATGTGAAGACAAAAGACCAAGTAGCGGGCATCTTTACCAAATCACTTAGTAAAGTTAAGTTTACTCATTTGAGATTGCTACTTAGGATATAGTAGATCACTTGAGCTTGAGGGGGAGTGTGAAGAATCAAGCTCATCTCATCTATATGTTGTCTCCTTATCCAGCTATAAGTTAGCTAGATGACATGTGTGCTCAATAAATGAGTCGAGACCTAATTAGAAGTGTGGTTAGGTTAGCAATGTGGTTTTGATCTCTATTGTGATGTGAGTAGTATGTGAGATATATAATGAATAATGAAGAATATTATGAGAGCATTCTGCTCTCTAAGCTTGCCTCACTTCGTATCTCTCTCTCTCCCTCTGCATCTTGAACAATGCCATGCATTCACACTAGTGCACACACATAATACACATTACTTAGTACTCACAAACATTAGTACGGCTCACCTTGTGTAATTTCTATCTACTCATTGTAGCATATCTCACACATAGAATACTACATTTAGACACTCTAAACACCCCTAGGACACAATAGCATGCACTAGCACATGCACTTGTGCACACATGTACTAGTATCCCTTCCTTGCATGTAACCTAGTGCACATGTGCACTAGTGTATCTCCACTTAGTCTCACTACATTCCACCATCAATATGTAGTTGCATAAAAACACACACACTTATTAAATAGGAAGGGTACTTACTACAACAATAGAGAAAACCAATAGAAAAGAAAAACTCAACGGGGAAAAATAGACTCAACTTGAACCCAAAAACATATTCACTTGAGAAGTTAAGGTTATGCATATTAAGGTGTCTCTATACACATTGTTTGAGGAAAAGAGAAGGCCTATTTGTGCATACTACACAAGCACAAGCTAAATCATAATTGAGAAAGCCTTACATGCTAAACAACCAACCATTATAAGAACAAAAAGATAAGGATAGGAACAAGGAGACTTAAAGAGAACCAAGGACAAGAGCTAAGGATTAGAACAATGAATCGAATCGATAGGAATACCTAGGGCTTAAGTTTGTGACATAGGCACATGTTCTTGCGGAGTGGACATGACCTTTAAAATCCCACATCAAGTAGAGACCCCAATCTTAGTAGATCTATAGACATTGAAAACACCCCTATTTGCAAACTTATCAACCATATTATCCTATTAGTCCACCTAGAGGCAAGAGATACTATACCCAATATGATGGAAAGAGCTGAAGATATTGGAAGAACTCAAATGACTTCTAGGCCATAATTGATACTTTTCAATATGTTGCTAGCTTCGATGTCTCCAATATGACCCCATGAGCCATGGAATGTAAGCTCATAGGGCTGTAGGACCAAAGCACTGGCACCTTGAATTGGCTATTGAACGTCAACAATAACACAAGACAATGGCTTACAACAACCGTGCAAGCAAAAACTGATAGCATTTGAAGAATGCTATTAAATGCTAGACCCACAAGATCCTCACATGATTCAATCGCACTAATATGCTACGAGTAGGCACACATATTGCTTAGTCTCTATAACAGATGTGGGAGACGCGCCTCCAAATAATGGCCAAGCTAAAATCCCATTAATGCTGAAATAGCTCAATAAATTTCGAGTAGGGGACAACCCTTATCGCTTCATCTAATATTTTGAGCAAGTATGCAAGGTGAACAACCTTATGGGTGACAATAATAAGAAGGTTCAAGCTTACAGAATGTGCCTTAGAGAAAAAGGGAAAACCTAGTTCAC
Organism: Lygodium microphyllum; assembly: GCF_053477565.2. Taxonomy (NCBI): domain Eukaryota; kingdom Viridiplantae; phylum Streptophyta; class Polypodiopsida; order Schizaeales; family Lygodiaceae; genus Lygodium; species Lygodium microphyllum. Next base: position 116,398,208 of record NC_141158.1, read on the forward strand.
TAAGCTAGATGTCATTGAGAAATTCTCATTTATACTACTCAAATATATCTTATCAAGTGCTTTTGTAGAAGCTGACTACATTAACAACCTCATCGTCCACCTAATGAACATTTAGCCACAGCAAGAAGAGGAAAGCATATGAGACTATGTCTCCAAGGTAAGAAGCCTCTTTAAATGCATATACTAGCTGTTGAAAGGCCAACTCCCAAGGCTATAACCCAGGCCTTCATCAAGGGAATCCATGATGAAAGGATTTATGAAACTATGGCAAAAAACTCAAGCCTCAAATCGCTCTAGCATCAATAATATGCTTGATAAAGCAATCCACGTTGACCTACACTTAGAGAGAAGTAGAGACAAGAAAGCCATCGATAACTATCAAGAACCTCTACCAAGGCATGACAAGTTTGAAGTAAATGATATACAAGACCTCATAGGTGACATAAAGAGGAAGTAGCAAGAGCTCCTAAAAATGGTAAAGACCCTGAAGTTATCCCGATCTTGTCAACAAACCACATAGTTCCCCCCTTGCGAGGGAGACCACCTCCCTTCATAGTGTTCATGGCCAACATGCATATGCACTAGTTGTGCATGCTTTGGGCATAAAGTAGCATACTATAGAGCTCCACGGTGACTCCTCGACCCCAACGTTGGGTGTTGAGAATATATCTAGGGATTTATTTATCCAAGATAGCAACAAAATCTATCTAGCCTTAGCAACTCTCGAGAGCAAAGAAAAATAGCTCAATGAGCTAAAATCAAACCTTTGGAATTTCTAGACCGCTAGGCTCAATCATCACTCATCCCCCAATGATGCACACATTCATTATGTCAATGAGCCAACAAAGGATGATGAATACACCAACCTCTTTGTTTGCTGTGATGAGGACTATCACCCAATCCTGATGGATTATGGACCTATTTTATGATATTAAGACAAGGAGGAGGGCATCAACCTAGAGAGACAATTTCTTATGTTCAAATTGCAAACAACTGGGAAACATATACTTGCATTGTCTCCAACAATAGCAACACCCTCAGGAAAATGAAACAAATAAATGGTGCTCAAAGTATAGAATCACTCATATGCACCAAGTTTTCCCAAGATGATGCAAAGCTAGTAGTAGCAATGCATTGTCTCTTGGTAGTGAAAATGATCAAAGATGAGAACGTTATCCCTATTCTAGATAATGCCATCACCAGAGCATAGAGTAAAAAAGCTGGAATTTCTATTGAAGGACCAATCATGGCCAATGGGTCAACAATAAGAAAGAAAAATGCCAAGAAAATGAGGAATTTTGCTCAACTCGAACTAAAAAATGAAGTCTTGAACATCCTTTCAAGCACTACTCCTATCTCTAGTGCAAAGAGTGACAAAATAACACCATAAATTGAGAAAGTCACATAGAAAAGAAAGGGAAATATCTAAATCCAAAGCAATGGTTGGCCATTGTAGATAAGGTTAAGGAATGGGACAAAGAAATGCAAGCACAATTGCCAATAACTGAGGTGGCCATGGAGCCCCTCAATCTCCCCAACCTCTCCTATGCTTTGCATGCACCTTCCCTTGCTTCACTCCAAGACCTTGGCAAATCCACCATTGAACCACATATTTTGGCCAACACTTGCATGAATAGAAACCTATATAACTAAACGATGTAGGATAGTCCAAATTTTAATATTAAGAAATTTATCATCTCAATCCTTGCATTAAGTATCTTGATTCCAATTGGAGTACTCATGAAAGGAAGCATGACCATATGGCAAGCAATCAAATAGTGGATTGATAGAGTGAACCTATTCAATCACCACAAAACCCACAAACCAGCCCCTCAATTCCACCAACCTTGGGAGCTCTGGGATTCAACACCTTTTGGAAAGGGCTAGAGCATTACATCATCCTTCTAATGGAAGTGCTTAGAGACTCTATTAGACAAGGAATCATTGATACAAGAGCTACATTAGCATAACCAAGATGTGCTCCTATATGTAGACACCCACCAAATGAGCATATGCACTTCAATTTGACTATCATCGATGGATTAAAGTCTAGCCATAAGGTGTGCTAAAGGACTGACTAGTCAAGATTGCTTGAATACAATTCTCAATTAACTTTAGTGTTATGAAAGGGATTGAGTAGGACTTGCTACTTTAACATCCTTGGATGTGTAACATATGAGTCATTGAGGACTAGGGTAATGGTCTAGTCTTCCTCAGGAACATGAAGGACATGATACAAATAGACATGGATACATGGAAAATGTCCCCAATTGACTTAGATACAATCTCTACTATGCTTCCAAGAGATGCTAGCTATACTTCTACCCAACAATCTCTCACAAGCTATATACCATACCTTGAAAATGAGAAGACTAGAGGTATATACTTGCCATCTTGCAATTTCCATTTACAAAGGAATCTGAATATAGAGAAGCTCACGAATGTCCTAAAGGGAGTAAGCCCTAAAGAGGAATCTTGGAGCGAAAGTAAGAGCTATGGTGGAAGGAGCAAGAGTGAGAGAGAGAGAGATACAAGATGTGGAAACTCCAACAGTCACAATGTGTGACTGGTCTTCCCTTTATTAAAAGGTCATTAAAAGAATAAAGAATGAAGTGACAATGATGGGTGCCCACCACTTGCAATGTAAAGGTGTATGGGTAACTAATACACAATGTGGGTACTGTTAGTGTAACTAGTACATGGGTGGCTAGGCACATGTGCCTTTATCCCCAATAGTTTCCCACTTAAAGGCGAATGTGCCATTAGTGAGGAGAGAATAAGAAAAAGGTGACAAAGTACAAGTGTACACAGAGTACAATAGGATGAGGAAATACATTATCTCATCTAACTCCCATCAACTTAGGAAGGAAAAACACTCCATTGAAAGACTTTTAGTGAGCAGATCTGTAGGATTTTAGTCAACTGAGATATTGATAAGCTCAATGGACTTGTTCTCAACAACCTCTCTAATAAAGTGGTAACACACCACCTCAATGTGCTTTGTCTTCACATGTAAGATTGGATTCTTGGCTAACTAAATAGCACTCATAGAAATCGAATGTAGTGTACAGACCAAATCAGTAATGTCAAGATTTGCCACTAGATGGCCTAACAAGAGAGCCTCCTTGCAAGCCTTAGTGGCTGCAACATACTCAACCTTTGTAATAGATAGGGCCATTTATTTTTGCACCTTGGATATCCAAGAAACAGCACCTCCAACAAAGGTGAAGACACAGGCGAAGGTGGACTTCCTACTATCTACATGTCCTGCATAATTAGAGTCAGTGTATCCCATGACTCCTATGTTTTGGCCACCATAACAGATGCACATAGTTGTTGTACCCTTCGCGTACCACATGATACCCTTGATGGCATCCCAATGCCATTTTCCAGGTGTAACCATATAGTGTGCCACAACTCCCACTGCAAATGTTATGTCAAGACGAGTGGCTATATGGCATATATCAAACTATCCACTACGGATGCATAAGGAATCTTGGCCATCTCTACCTTTTGCTCATCAAACCGTGGACAATCATCTTGACTAAGCTTCACATAAGAAGGTAGATGACAGCTAATTAGCTTAACATCCTATAGATGAAACTGCTCAAGGACCTCTAGATGTACTCCTTCTTTTGTGACAAGTAAAGGAGCCCCTTAGAGCAATCGTGCATAATTCACATCCCAAGAATATGTGAGGCATGTCCCATATCTTTCATCCCAAATCTCTTCTTGAGCTAACCTTTCAAGGCATCTAGCTCATCATGAGCACTCCTAGCAATTAGCATATCATCTACATAGAGCATCAAAATCATAAGGCTGCCATCATGACCCTTCTTTGTGTATAAACATGGATCCATATCACTATGAGAATATCTTTATAAATGCATAAAAGCATCAAAATTGTGGTACCATTCCCTAGTGTCTGGTTAAGGCCATAAAGACTCTTTCTCAATCAACACACTAGGTGGTCCCTGCTAGGTTCTACAAAGCCCTTAGACCGTTCCATGTAAATCTCATCATGCAGGTCTCCATGAAGAAAAGTTGTCTTGGCATCCATTTGATAAAGATCCAAGTCAAGCTGAGCAACCAAAGCCAGTACGAAGTGTAAGGTAGTCATATTTACAACAAGAGAAAAGACTTCATTAAAGTCCATACCATGTTCCTACTTGTTTGGCCTTGTATGCCGGCTTGGGGCATCTAGAGGTACTTTTCAGCTTATACATCCACTTGCACGACAAAGCACACTTTCCACTAGATAAAGGAACCAAATTTCACGTATGATTTTTTTATAGTGAGTCATACTTTGATTGCATCACCTCTCCCAAGAGTGACTATCACCTCTATGCACGGCCTCATCATAAGTAAGATACTCACCAGCATTCATCACCATGGCATAACCCATAGAGGGTGCAAAATGCTCAAACTATCATCTATTTCTAGTAGATCACCTCAAAACAAGCTATGGGGCATGTACATCCTGTGGAGCATCAAAGACTTGGGACACTGCAGCATCAACCATCTACTACAGACTACCTAGCTGCCTATACAATAGTAAGCAGCTCCTCTTGAAATACCTTGCATACCTTAATGATATACTCAGGCTGCTTATGCATTTTCTCATCATGGAAAATAATATCATGGCTATGAATAACATTTTGAGTCTATGGATCCCAAACGCAATAGCCCATCTCACCTACATCCCCATAATGAAGAAATATGCATTTCATAAACTTAGGATCCAACTGGAAAGCCTCACAACCAAAGACATGAAAATGAGCATAGGATGGAG